>NC_089177.1:0-300000 GCF_947507565.1 Oscarella lobularis | reverse complement strand
GAAGCAAGCAAACAGAAAGACACTCGAATTGAAAGTCGATTTACTTCTCTAGATGTTGTGATGTGATGCTGAGGACGTTATCTGCTGAGACCGTCATCACCTATTACAATACTGCGGTACAGGTACTCGTATGTTTTCTATATGAGACTCTCTCCTTTTTCATTTGTGTGAAGTGCGAGAACTCCGTGTTGGAACGTGCTTGCGAATCTTGGCTGCTACTGAATCTCGTACCTCAGCTCGCCGTTACTGTGCACTTGAAAAAAATCCCGTTTCGCCTTATCAACAAAATTCTCCTCTCACCTCATCTCTTCACTTGGAACGAATATGCCCTATTCAAAGTTCTATGCAATTGGGTGTACCTTCAACTTAGTCCAGATACGCAAGTAGAACGATGACGTCGCGTACAGTCAATTTACTCTGGCTAATGGTTTGGTTATTATAGGTGATGCCTGCCTATTCGCTTGTGGTCGCGTATTTTCAAACGTAAGTGCAAATACCTGAAGAAATCCACTTGACCTTGATTCGTTTAGACTACCGGACGCTTTTCCTTTTCTTTGCACTGCAAAGGGACATCCTTACGCTGTTTTATTTGATGCCCTGCGAATGGAAAACATTACCGATGGTACGTGCATTTGATCTGTTTTGGAAAATTCAGAGACGGTGTCATAGTGCGTCAAGTGGTAGAAATCCAGAAGATGCGCTTGTTTAGCTCTGAAAAGATGATAGATTTGTGGCAATATCAATACGCAACGGTACCAAAAAAAATCGACCAGACTTCTACAGAATAATTATTACAGTTATTTTCTGGCGGGGGAATGGGCGCGTCTTCTCTGTTCGAAAAGCGTGCCATGCGCCAAGGATTTCTATTAGAAAACGTAAGCATATTGATTGCTCTTTGTACCAAAGCTAACTTGTGTTTTCTAGAAACTAGACTATATTTCCGAGACGGTTTTCGTTTACACGTTTCACTTCAAAATTAAGGCGGAATGGGTGAAAACGGAATCAACGTTATTGATAGCCGTGCAGGTAGATTTCTATTAGTAGACACTCCTAGAGTTTATCAAGCAAAGCATCTAGAGAATTTTCCCTGATGACTCTGCTGCTACATTGCACGTTAACAGTAAAGAAATATTTTCAATTCGACCATCTAGAAAGGCAATCAATAAGTATCGTTACGTTAAGCTATCGTTTACGTATTTGCCATTACAGGTTGTTTATTCTCTAAGAGTCCAAATGAAAGAACTTGACTCCGTCACAAAAGGTGCAAAGACAAGCACGGGTAGCGAGTGTAAAAATCAACAGATTTATAGGACCCTTTACACGACTATTTGGAGCTGATGAACAGTCCAGGAGACTGCAGGTACGCAGTCTCGAACGTAACTTCCTACTCAAGTTCTCTCTAATCTAGGTGCATTCTTTTGAGAACCTAAAATTACCAATACACGTCACGCTCAATCTATTTTTGCCGTGTGACTAAAAAAGCAATAATCAGTTACGTGTACAACTGGTTCTGCTTTATGTAATCAATAACTGTATCTGGTATGAGATACTTGACACTCTTTCCAGACTTTAAGTATTCCCTAGACACAAATATCTTTCTAATTACTTAGATGCATAATACTTACCGTATTAGCGTGGCACTTATCGCGTGGGGAGGCTCATCAATGATATCAATAAAATCCTGGAGGAATCGATAGAAGAAGAAATATTCGACTATCGTTTCTTCGAACGCACCTTCAGTCTCGTCAGCTGGGGAGACTGGTCAATAAACTGCTGGGGATTCGATCCAGCTCGAGTCATAACAACCAATCCGAAATCTTTGAGAATCACTTCGATATCCTCTTCGTCCCACAGATTGGGCACGGCAAACGATTCCAGGAGATCGGCACCGCAGAGAAGTTTAAATTGGAGATCTAAAAAATTAAATTGAAATTTTTTTGATGTACTGTACTCTAGGACGGTTACTCTGTCTCGATGGGTCATGTGTCTCTTGGAAGTGTTCTATGACTCTTCGCGTTACTGTCCATCCTGGTTGCTCGACTTCCCAGCTGTCGACGTTGATCCAATCTGATGAGCCTACTGCTGCCTTGACCATGGCTACTCTATGGAAACCGGCTACCAAACCCTAAAGTGTCTCTCTAAATCAAGGGTTTTTTTTACTGATTTCTCCGTCTCTTTACCTTTTTCTCGTACTTGTCGTTGACTGGAGAAATTATTCCGCCGTGAATGACTCCGCATTTCTTCGTTTTCGTCAAGTGATCTCGAGCCGTTTCTAAGATGACGTTCTTGTGTATCGAGCTTTTGCGAGCCTTTTCTTTTTTACCAAACATTCGCAGATGCATGTGCGTAATAGGATTAAATGATCCGCACGCCAAGAGAACGACTTTTCGCTTCATTTCCGAGCTTTTTCTGAGCAAGGACGCGCGTTAGGAGAATAACATGCTCGCAAAATTACCAATTTTTTGCGGAACTGGACGCGCCAGCATGCGCAGGGTTTGCCTAAAGGTTTGGAGAAATGCTTCCAGTTACGACGAGACAGTGCAGCTGAAGAAAAGTGCGATTTTTAGAGCGAAATCGGGAATCGTGTCCATTCTGTTCTTCAGATTCGGTCAAGCGACTCATCCAGAATTTTTCTCGAGCGGAAAAGTCGAAATTGTTGGCGTCGCAACACGGCATAAATGGTTCTGTTGAATATTGAATAAGATAATCCATTTAATTAATTATTTAGGCGAATTTTACCCGCGAGCCTGCGGAGATTTCAAAAGATTTCTTCTCAAGGGAAATCCAACAGCTGAACTTAGACAAATAGTTTCTTCCCTCTGCGATGACAAAGGTCATCTACTATTGAATT
This sequence comes from Oscarella lobularis, assembly GCF_947507565.1. Lineage (NCBI taxonomy): Eukaryota > Metazoa > Porifera > Homoscleromorpha > Homosclerophorida > Oscarellidae > Oscarella > Oscarella lobularis. Next base: position 297,149 of record NC_089177.1, on the reverse strand, counting down.
GTGAAGAAATTGTAGCAATTATATTTTGACGTCATCCAGGCAACATTAACGACCTTTTTCCTCACTTTTTGGAATTTTCTCGATCAGCCTATCCACTTGTGGACTGTCTAGATGAACTGAAAAACATCAGTGATTTGACCATACCAGCCGATTGGTAAGACATATAATTATTTAATTAGAAACTGTATACCTTTCTTTAGGTTTCCAGCAACGCGTCGGATTTCTCGTCACATTGTGTATCATGCTGGACCAACAAATAGCGGAAAAACTCACGCAGCATTAAAAAATTTCAGGCAGGCGGCGTCTGGAATATACTGCGGTCCCCTGAGACTTCTAGCACACGAGATTTACAAGAGAACCAATGCAGAAGTGATTCCGTCTGAGAAATGAGTTGAGACATAGACTGACATTTTTTTTTGAGGGCGTTGCTTGCGATTTGGTGACCGGAGAAGAAAGACAGCTAGCTCATCCAGATGGAGAAACAGTCTCTTCTCATTTGTCATGTACCGTTGAAATGGCTAATACGCAATTTCAATGTAATCAATGCAAACACGTATACGTAGTCTGACGTTCGATTTATAGATGAGTGCGCCGTAGTTGACGAGATACAAATGATTCGTGACGATAGGAGAGGCTGGGCATGGACTAAGGCACTCTTAGGCGAGTCCATTGTATCAAATGAATCAGAGTCTCATTAATTAAATTTCACAGGCCTTAGAGCTAGGGAGATGCATTTGTGCGGCGAAGAGTCCGCTATAGATATTATCCACAAGCTTTTGGAATTCACCGACGACAAAATTGAGGCAATTTTAGAGAATATAGCACATAATCATAATCGATCTTGTACTAACTGCAGTTGAGGAAGCACGAGAGATTAACACCCTTGACGCGTCTCAATACGAGCCTCAGAGGTGATTTGACTAGATTCTGTTATTCTGCTCTAAAAATTTCTATATAGGAGACTTTCGACGACTTGAACCTGGCGACTGCGTTGTTGCCTTTTCGCGGAAAGACATTTTTAAGCTGAGACGAAGAGTCGAGAAGACGACTGGGGGGCAGCGATGTGCTGTCATTTATGGGGGATTGCCTCCGGCAACGAGAGCCGAGCAGGCTCAATTGTTTAATGATAATAGCTCAGGGTGCAATTTTCTTGTGGCATCGGACGCAATAGGAATGGGACTCAATCTGTATATTAAGCTTTTCAGACTTTGCTTCGTATAGTCGATCGTTTTCTCTAGGAATATAAAGAGAATTATATTTAGTACTTTGACAAAATTTGACGGATCTGACGTAACTCTGCTGACGCCGTCACAGGCAAAGCAAATTGCGGGAAGAGCCGGTCGATTTGGATCTCAGTACCCAGATGGGGGCGTCACAACGTAAAGAATAAAACGTAGTGTGTAATAGGACTGGATGATTAGGTAAAACAATTTAGATTGTATGAGAAAGACTTTGGCACTCTTCAGAAGCTTTTGAAGGCTCAAATTGAGCCAGTCAAGGTACAAAAAGAAGCGTTTTTCATGTAATAATGTTAGTGCATTTATATTAGTTGGCTGGTATTGCTCCAACGTTTGAGCAGCTGGAATTGTTTGGCCATTATCTGCCAAAGGCAACACTAAAAGAACTCATAGTAATCGATGTGTTTTTGAAATAAGAATGCACAAGCAGTCGGCATTTTTCAGAAACTTTTTGAGGAATTGGCCAGCCTAGACGGAAATTATTTCCTATGTAACGTTGAAGATCAGAAAGTATGGCATTTCCTTAATTAACGAACTAGTCTAAGTTAATTATCTCAGGCAGTAGCTGAACTCGTGGAACGTCTGCCACTGAATATGAAAGACAAGTACATATTCTGTTTAGCTCCAGTCGACACAAAGAAAACATTGGTGACAGCTAGTTTATACAAAGTGAAACTATTGCAAAGATCATGGAGATGATGTTCTAACTAATCATTTAGATGGCAAAGATGATGAGTCGATTTGCCTCGGTATCTGCTCAAGACGTCAGGGAAATGATACGGTGGCCTATAGCCAGTCCTAGAACGAGTGAAGAACTTCAGACTGTTGAATCTGCACATGAAGTCATTGATGTCTACTTGTGGCTCAGGTAGAGTGGCTACGTTTTTCAGCCTATGGTGCAGTGAATTTTATATTTGTAGTCAACGATTTCCCGAGGTTTTTGCTGCCGTTGTTGACGTACGAGAAATGCAGACTGTTTTGGAGTCGGTCATAAGTCGAACCATAGCGGAGAATTCTACTTTGAAGCCAAGGCAAACAAAACTGGAGGAGAAGAGAGAAGAAGCGAATTCTTTCGCAATGCTTCGATTGGTGTCAGAGTCGTCGAATTCAACAGAATCGAGCGCTTTTGAAAAAAAACTCGCTCAAAGATACGGAATACGACGAAAAGATTTGGAAATGCTGAAGCGTTTGTGGATTAAAAGTGTAGTCAAGAAGTTTAAGCGAGGTTAATTAAGTTGCGATCGCGACCCGTTTTTTCCGGTTCCTCTATAAAACCACATCCCTACGTCATCTCACCTCATTTCCGTCAAAGGCCACTCCGAGGTTCAGTGTCAGTGTGTCGAACGATGGAAGGCAACGCGCAGCAATCCGAAGAGAAACGCGAAACGCATCCTGTTTCAGGAGTCGTCGTAACGTCGCGTGATGTTAAGCGAGTCCCCAAGTCTGTTCTTGGCTGCACGATCGCTGCCACCGTCAACGCGGGCTTTGTCCTTGCTTTTGTCGTTGCCTACATCGTCGTTCGCAAGGTTCCCAAAAATGAATATGCCGCTAATCAAGCCGGCACCGGTTTGTCGCTAAGAAACAATTCAGCGTTCAAAGCAGTCATTACTCTACCTGTTCAAATCGCCGTACTTGTAAGAACCCGCCAATAATGGACAGACAACTAATAGTAGAATTGGGGGTTGGTTAGATTGTTGCAATTGCGGCATTACTGGCGCTACTTGCCGAGCAAAGTGAAGGAGCGTCCAAGAAGCAAAAGGTATAGAGATTCTCAATTGAGGCAAAACCTCCTCAGTGAGATTTTTTCCCTATATAGTTGCGTTCGGCAGCTAGAGTGTTGTGGGCGGTCAGCGTGGCGCCTTTGCTTGTTGCTGTAGGGTTCACAGGATGGTGGGTGATCGTTGATTACAATGCGGATTCTACGGCTTACACTCAGCCCATCTATGGACTTGTCCTGTTTGCATTCATCATTCTTCTGTTTGGCTTTACTTTGGCGCTGACAATTCTAAGCTACGTGACGAAATATGGACGGTGTGATTGCTGTTGTCCTGGGAGTGTCGGTGTGGTCTACTACAAGTATTCGCAAGCTAATGAAAACGAAACTTACTGAACGTGGTTGCTCCAGTGAACCGAAATTTTTGTAGTCTCCTCTGTCTGGTGGTGTCACTTCTTGTATTAACTTCCGATTTCGTGGCTTTTTGTTAGGTACCAGTTCTTCCGGTTTCAAGGAAACGAAACTACGTCAATCATTTCCGTCAAAGTTCACCTGATGTCATAGTACCGAAAAGAAACTCGTTCCGAGGTCACGTCAGATGATACCTGTAAAAGAATGGGGAGGGTTAGGCCTAGCTACTTGCGAGAAAAGTGAGGGGGCGTCCAAGAAGCAGGATGTTGGTGATCTTTCACGCCAAATCCGCCTTTGGAATTGCTCCGCTTGCATCTTCTGAGCTTCGTCGACGAGTCGTTCGTCCGAGAGGTGCGCTTTGAACTCCGATCAGCGCAGTTCCTCGATCGCATGCGTTCCTCGTGAAGTTCACACGTAACGCGCTCTATAAACTCCGGAGATTCGGAGATTTTCTTCTAGGAGGCCATAATTCGTCCATATGCAATTTATTTTATACAAAAAGAAAAAAGATGGCATGCACTCGTTCAAAACATGCAAAATCCTATATTGTGCCGTCTTCGATTTCTTGAGCCCTCTCGTCACGTTTCTACACCTAAAAAAGAAGAAAATTAGTCTCTGTCAAATCATTGTTTTACGTACCTTTTGATTTGCGTCCATATTCGCGTTACCCAGGCTACACCACGGGGAGGTTTGGACGCGTTCGTAGCCCAAGGCAGCCACCGCAAGCGATGACCACCCGTTCCAAAAATTTAGGGCGAGTTGCGGGTCCTCGGCCACTCCATGCAGTACCCGCCTGGATGAGAGTCGGCCCCTGTACCGAAGTCCCCCGGCGCGCTGGTACCAAAGCCTTCGCTATGTCTTCCTGGGAAGAAACGGGCCTTGTGGAAGTGGAGAACGGCCGACCACTGCTTGAAGGAGTCGATAGGAAAGGCAGTGCAATGCCCAAGTTGAAGTCTCCTGGGCCAGGTCATCCTCCGTCTAATCGTGCCAATGGTGAGATAAGTGCCGGCAACCAGACCGCTTGCGACACCCCCTCCAAGTCGTGCCCGCTCGAGCCTAGCGCGGGCCGTACTTGTTTGGCAGCAATAAGACATCGGCGACCATTCCGCCCAGTGCGCGTACCGAGGCCGAAGCCCCCCATCGCCCTGCCTAAGGCTCCGGCACGGAATTAATCCGTGGGCCACGCTGATCCAACAACCCGAGACTTGCCTTTTATCTTCCCCCGAGCCGGTCCGATCAAGGAAGAGACGCAGCGAACCGCGACGCATCCACCCTCAGCCGCAACTGAAGCAAATCGGTTGTGCGCTTCGCTTTTGAACAGCGTAGCCACGCCCAGCGCGCTCATTTGTCCGTTGCGGTCACGTGGGGCTGAAGTAGCGCTCTGATTGGTCCGAAACATAGAGGCGTGAAAAGCAAACAAGTTTGGACTTGTCTCCTGTCGGCCGTCGAGTCAGCAATTTATTTTTGGCATCATATGACGCAAGACTATCGCACGCGTGTGACGCGTGACGCACGATTTCAAGATGGCGGAGAACGATCAAGAGCGCGAGCCTCGAAAAGAAACGAATACGACGTGTAGGCCTAGGTAAGCCGCAAGGCTTCCTCTCACGCATGCAGAACATAGCTAAGCGCGTTAGATGTCCGTGTTTGGAAAAAGAACGCAGAAACCGAAGAAACGTGTGACGCGCGCGTGACGCACGATTTCAAGATGGCGGAGAACGATCAAGAGCCTCGAAAAGAAACGAATACGACGTTTAGGTAAGCCGCAAGGCTTCCTTTCACGCATGCAACGGGCGGAAGAACATAGCTAAGCGCGTTAGATGTCCGTGTTTGGAAAAAGAACGCAGAAACCGAAGAAACGAAACGAGCTTTGCAACGCACGCTATCGACAGAAGTGAAAGGCAAATAAATACCCCTCTACGGCTCCGAATTAGGCATGAGCAGCGATGTCCGAGTGGTTAAGGAGTTCGACTCGAATTTACTTCGTGTTGATATCGAATGGGCTCTGCCCGCGCAGGTTCGAATCCTGCTCGCTGCGCATTTTTTTTTCAAAAATTGACGAGAATTTTTTTTTATTACAGTTTTTATTATTACAGAAAAGAGTATACTGTCGAAGAAAGGGGAAAAGGGAAGTCGAGACTATTAATTACAAACCTCTACAGCAGACCCAATATAAGCGGGCCTAAACTCTCTATTTTATTCAACTATAGACTGAGTGTCATCGATTTCCTCATAGTCATGATCGACGTCATCTGATTTTGTGTGCGAATAAGAGTCGATTTGATCCGTGCCGGGTACGTTGAGAAAATCCCAAATAAGAATCGTGTCGTCATGAGAACTGCTCACAATTTGAAAATCGTCGAACTGCAATCTAAAAACTCTTCCCGAGTGTTCCTGAAGAAAGAGAAGAAAAATAGGGGCCCTATTCTGTACAAAAACGAGATGTCCATACCACGAGAGTGCGAATGCAGAGACTGCCTGCAGGAGAACGCGGATCTAGAGCCGCCTGCAAGTCCCAGACTTTAATGGTTCTAAGAAATTGGTGTTCTTTGACTTTGAAGGGAAGGGGGGAGGGTCTGTGCACTAACCCGTCATATGCTCCGCTCACTATTCGTTTCGAATCAAAGCGAATACATCGAACCAATTCCTCGTGGCCTTCGAGCGTTCGCAGACACGCGCCACACGTTATATCCCACAATCTGAGAGAGTACAGATACAGCTACGCGTAGGCACTATGGAATGTAAGCCTCATGGGCATTCATATTCTATTACGTTTCTGATGTTTTGGTACGCCTATACTAACTCTCTCTCACCTTATGGTATTGTCTGACGATCCGCTCACAACGAGGTTGTCCCGATATTGCAGGCACGCGATTCCGCGCCGATGTCCGTGCAGAGTGCGAACGAATTCGCTCGTGTCCGTTTTCCACACCTGAGAAATGGAATTTTATAAGAAAACGGGTTTCCACAGCCGAAGGGGGGAAGGAAGGGAGACGTACTTTAATTGTTCGATCTCCTGACGCGGAGACGACGTACTTGTCGTCGAAATCGACGACGTTGACGGCCGCTCGGTGGCCAACGAGAACGCGTCTCAGAGTGATGTCCGCCGGACTTCTCATGTCCCACACGGCGATGGTTCGATCCTACGAAAAAAGAATCTCTATGTGAATACAGTGCGGATATTCTAAGAATTTCTTACTTTTGAACACGTCACCATCATGTTGTTTTGAAATCGAAGGTGAAGCACGGCTTCGCAGTGGTGAATAATTTTGTTCAACATTTCGCCACTTTCGATGTCCCAGACTCTAGAGAGAAAAAATTAGAATAAATCAATAAGCGTTTTTCCTCCCTTACCGAACAGTAGAGTCACTTGAACCGGAAACAATAAATTTCTCGTCATATTGAAGACACAGAACGGATCCTGTGTGTCCTTTTAGAATTCTCCCGCACTCTAGCGACGATTTATTCCATATCTAGGGGCCCCCCAAAATAAGAGATTTTATGAATGACTGTGGCCAATACTTTTATTGTGTTATCTCTCAGTCCACTTATAATTTTGTCATCATCGTATTGAAGGCAATAGACGCCTTTGCTCGTTTCGCTTCGGCACTGAATTCGAGTCAGCTGATGCCGACCGCTCCTCCAATTATCCTCCATATTCTGAAAAAGGAAAAATTTCGCGAGGGAAAAAACTCGTGCAAAAATAATTCCCGACTTACGGCAATGTCGCCAATAATTCCGGGATATAATTTCCGATAGGAGGCCGGGTCTCGATAAATCGCCGGCCGAAACAGCGTCCGAACCCTTTTATACGCGAAAGAGAAACGTCAACAAAGTCCCCAAGGCAACCCGGAGCCATTTAACACCCGACGTCCCCATAGAAACAACAAGATCAAAAAACCCCAAACATAGGTAAAATCCCAGGGAATTGGGCCCCCCTTTTTTACCGTACCATCCTCTCCGATCGGCGAGCCCCTTCCAAACGCCGTCGGTGCGGACTTTCTGTTCGATGAGCTTTTTCCAAAGGTATCCGTCTTGAATAACGCGATACCATTCGCGACAGACGAGTTCGGCTTGGCACAACGAATAGGCGTCCAAATAGGAGAGAATGTGCTCGGCGATGTGTTCGAGCCCCTTTTCTAGGCGCGACAAAACGGGCGGGGAAAGTGACGAAAACGAAACTGGGGTCCCCCGATTGAACTTACGCGGCAACGCGCCGACGAAATCGCGCTTCATCATGGGAACGAGAAAGGCGTTGATCTGGCCGTGTTGATGGTGGGACATGCGAGCGAGTAGGGACTCGACGAAGGCCGTTTGATCGGTCTCGCGCCATCCCGAGTACATTTCTAAGCACTGGCGGCGTTGTTCGTCGAGACAGCGGTCCACGACGATCCCGCTGTCCGCCACCGACTTGCGTTCCTGTGTCGCGAAAACGTCGGCGTTTTTTTTCGGGGAAAGGGGGAGGCTTTCGCTCACCAAGTCGCCCATTTTCTCGAGGCGTCCCAACTCTTTTGATGACGTCACTGGCATGCGCGACGTGACGTGGCTTCCAGTCGAAAGTTACGCAGACTCGAGAATTCCGATGGATCTTAGACTGCTTTCGAAGAAGATATTGCTAGATGAGAGCAGCTCAGATTCGGACTATGCACCAGAGCTTCCACCAAAGGAGAAGAAAAGACGAAGTGACGGCTATTCGCGCGAGAAGAAACTCGACGTCGCACCTGAAGGATTGTGGGGACGAGATATTCCTCCTGAAGTCCTGTTGTGCATTTTTCGTCGAGCCCTTGCTTCGCAAGGTGCAATTCCACTCCTTTTTCGTCTATCTCGTGTATGCACTCTATGGAGATCGGTTGCAAGGACGGAAATTTTATGGAGAAGGATCATTCTCACAGGAAACCTCAATCTGAAGACGTCGATTCAGTGTCAATTTGCTTGTGACAGACTACGCCATGCTCGTTCTCTAACACTCAGCAATTGTAGGAATCTTAGTGCTAAAGCATTCGAAACGATTTCGGACTCTTGTAGACAACTCGACGAATTGACTGTATCAAAAAGTGGACTTCTTTCTCGTGGACTCTCTGTTCTTGAAATCGTTCTCAACAACTCCTCTTTGACTCATCTTTCCTTACTTTCGCTTCCATCTGGATCAATTGGTTCACTAAAGGAAGCTCTTGAAAAGCGTGCATTAAACTTGAGATTTTTGAATTTACGCGGATCTGAATTCACCTGCGCTTTATCACTTCTTGTGAGTGCTATTGCCGCATCGTGCTCATATCTTCGGCATTTGGATCTATCTGAAACCGGCAGGGCAGGTTTTTTCCCTATACATGAGCTGCAGTTAAAATGCCCCAACCTGGAAGTTCTCAGTCTTGACGATTTATTGTTTCTGGAGCCTTTTCCTATCTCGAATTACGTCAAATCTTGCCCGGGATTTCCTTGCCTAAATGTGCTTACATTAGCAAAAGCTCGTTTTATGACACCTTCACGTACGTGGTTTCTGGAGGCAATTCTAGGGGAATCCGGTGACCTGAAAGCTTTAGACATACGGTATTGGCAAGTTTCTTTGGTTGACTTTATTTCAGTTGCTGGTACAACGTTGAGACGTCTTTATTGTGGCAGCTGGCCAAAGAGCGTGAACGTTCAATCTTTTTTGGCAGTATTATCTACATACACTGAATTAGTTGAATTGGATTTGAGCCATTGCTTTGGTGTCAATGACGAAGTTGTTATGTCATTGGCAGATTTTTCTCTGGCTTCCACTTTGGAAGTTTTGGACCTTTCTTCAACTGTTGTGACGCAAGTTGGCGTGGAGAGAATACTGAATCGATGCAATTGCCTTCGTTCTCTCAATCTGACTGGCTGTAGGGGAGCGCCACGTGGATGGAAACGAGATCACGATCCAGAGAGTCTCCAGGAACTACGCAGTGCAATCAATAAAACTTTGGAATGATATACTGTATGTAAATGCTGCTTGTCTGTTTGTTAATTAATAATCATCATAATAAATTGAAGCTAAACGTTTGACGGAAACGTTTGATCTCGACGGTGGGTTCCCGGCTAACAAAGTCGCCTACAGTCCTCGGTTGCCTCGGAAAATCTTGTACAATACCCATCAAATGATCTGTAGAAGCCTGAGAACTGGTAACGGGTTTTAGGAGGATGACGGGTGTAACTTGTAATCAGTTAGGAAGCTTTATACGGTTCTGGTCAGACCGAATAGACCAAATGCTGTACGTATTCGGGAAAAACACGATGGCAAGCCATCTCTATCTGGTAGCAAGGTGTTCACCAATACGTTTTCGTCACTCACGTGATCTCTGTGTTTCCAATGCTTCGAGGACGATTGTCGCTGACTCCCGCCGACGTCGTGATACCAATCAACGACGTCGAAGGTCTTTCAAAGTATTCCGCCGAGGAAAAAGCGGATCGATGCAAATTGGCGTCGTTTTATCGGCTCGTGGGCCTGTGGGGTTGGGACCAGCTCATCTACAATCACATAACGGTAAACGAGACATTTTCGTGGAGATTTGTTTTGACTTCTGAATTTGCAGCTTCGTTTGTCTGACAATAAGAGCTATCTGATCAATCCCCTCGGATTGACGTTCAGCGAAATCACAGCATCGAGTTTAGTCAAAGTGAACATCAATGGGGACGTCATCGATCCGGGATCGACGGATCTGGACGTGAATTTGGCCGGCTACGTTCTTCATTCGGCCATTCACAGTGCACGAGAGGATGCTCGTTGTGTGGCACACGTACACACACCTCCAGGGGCAGGAGTGAGTCATATTGTCAGAGATAAAAGCTAGAAAGACGTGTGAGCTATACATCATTCTGTAGGTATCCTGTATGAAATGTGGTTTTATGATGATCTCCCAAGAAGCAATGTCTGTACGTTCTATTATTAATTGGTTTTATTTTGGAAAATATGCATGCACTTTCAAGGTCGGAGAAGTTGCTTATCACGACTACACGGGTCTTGTAGTTAATGATGAAGAGAAAGAAAGCATTCAAAAGGACTTGGGACCAACAGCCAGTCTCTTGGTGCTAAGAAGCCACGGTCTAGTTGCCCTTGGCGACACCATAGAGGCCTGTTTCAGAATTCTCTATGATGCTGTGAGAGCATGTGAGATACAGGTAAAATAGAAATTTATGTAGGCTGTAAATTTTGAAATAATTTTTTAGGTGGCTGCTCTGGCCGGTGGAATAGAAAATATTGTGCTACCTAACATTAGTCCAGATGAAGTTTGGAAGGCAATGAAGCTGCAAGGCGGAGACGGCGTGAGTCGTCTGTCGTGGAGATCCGGTCTCCTTGAATGGGAGTCTCAAATGAGAATTTTGGATCGACTTGTAAGTGGGTTATACATAGGGAAGAAATGTAAAGTGGCACAAAGGCATTTTAGGGATACAAGACAGGCCAAGAATATGAAACCAAATCAGCTATTAACAACTCTCTTTTCAAGTAAATTTAGGTACTTTGAACACAGGCTATTATTTCCGGGAAGGGAGAGGCGTGGCCAAATACATGTACAGATATCAATATCTCGTTTCTTGGGGAGGCGTTTCGTCAACACAGACGCTAATCTTATTCGCTGTGCTTTTCGGAAAAAAGTGATGATTCTGTCGCGTCCTAAACGCTCGTTCGCGCTCGAGCGCGACATGCGCGCGCTGGAAAAAGTTCGTCGCGTGACGACGATTCTCGACTCGGACACGTTTCGCGATCAACTCGAGCGCATCGTCGAAACGCAAGCTCAAAGAGGCCCGACGCTGCAGCCGCAGCCAAGAACGCGTCGCGAGCGCGACGTCGACGAAAAATATGAGCGAATCGCCACGGCAACGGCTAGTCCGGCCCCCTCGCGTGTTTTGCCTACTAGTCGTCCAATTGACGACCTATTGGCACTCGACGTTATGCGAATCGGTGCCAAAGAGCGCGCCGATCGATGCAAACTCGCATGCGTCTGCCGTCTCGTGGACTTTTTCGGCTGGAGTCGACTCGTTTATAATCACGTGACGGTAGGAAGGGTCTCCTTTTGTGTATGTTTTCGCGCCATTGGTTGCTGTTTTCGCTAGATTCGCTGCGGGGATACGCTGCTAACAAACCCTTTTGGGCTTCTCTACGGCGAAGTGAGCGCCGCGTCGGTGAATCGAGTCGATTTCGACGGAAACGTCGTCGAATTCGGATCGACCGAATACGGAGTCGATGCGAACGCGTTCGCGCTCAACGTCGCGGTGCACGAGGCGCGGATCGACGCCAAATGCGTCATTCACGTTCAAACGAGCGCCGGAACGGCGGTAAGTTGAAAAGCGGCGTTCCTTTTGTACGATTTCGCCGATCTGTTTATCGCAGGTTTCCTGCATGGCATCCGGCCTGTTGCCAACGTCACAGGAAGCGATTAGTGTTAGCACAGCCCTAGGGGAGGGGTTGGGTTAATTAAATTTCTATTTATAGCTTGGTCGAATTGCTTATCACGAGTGCAAAGGGCCTTTTACCGATTTTCAAGAGAAGAGGAGTTTAATTGCAGATTTACGTAATTCGAAAGTGGGAAGCGGATAAGTGACCAATAGCTAAGACTAAACGCGTTGATTTTCTAAGGTTTTGATTGTGAGAGGCGCTGGACTGGTGACGTGGGGTAAGACAGTCGAAGAAGCCTTCAGTCTGATGTGCAGTCTTGCTAGAGCTTGTGAAATACAGGTAAATATAAATATATGTATTGTTCTCTGACTTTGACTATTATTAGGTTTCGTTGATGTGTTCCGGAGAGTCTAACATTCGCCTTCCAGGCTATATACCCGTCGATCGGCGAATAGAGGGATTAGAGTGGGCTGCTTTGATGAGAACGTTGGATGATCACGTAAGTGAAGACAGGTAGGATAAATGGGAAGCAAATGTATTGATTTTTAGGGATTCAATACTGGACACGATTATAATCATCAAGTAAATATGGCATCTTCTCCTCCAGCGCGTAAATCTCCCAGAAAAGGAATACTGGTCAACCAAGGCAAACCTGTATACAGGAGATGCTGTTGAAAAATTTAAAATTTATTAGAATTTAATAGAAACGCGTCGAAGAGAAAAACATGTGGGATTTTCTCGAGTCAGAGGCCCCTACAGAAAAGCCTCAAGAAGACGTAAGATAAGAATAAATCTTATATATTCATTAATAATGTATATTATAGAATAATACTTTGACCAGTCAGTGGGACTTCTTAGATGAGGAAGACAGCCCCCCAGCATCTCCCTATCCCTCTCAATCTCCTCTCGACGCACTCGCTGCAAAAGTGGCCGATTCCACTCGCTCTGCCGCTGCATTCGCCGCCGTCTCTCCCCAACCAGAGACCTTTCATCCAATCAGCACCACGACAATCACGTCACCGAGACGACGATCCAAACGAAAGAATTTTCGCCGCAGCGCCAGCAGCAGCAGTCGCTACTCGCCAATCAAAACAAAACCCACTCAAAATATTCACGAAACGGCGGAAGAAGTCGCCAATTCGACGTCCGACGCGCTCACTCATTTATCGCAATCGAAAGACGCTTTTCGTCTGGCTGCAGCTCGAGCGGAAAATTCCATAGACGACCTCACCGCTTCGGCGTCTTCGTTGAGTCTGAGTCATAATCGATTTCGTAGCATGTCCGCTTCAGATGATTTTCATTATTCTCATCGACCTCCGTCTTCGTCTGGTATCAGCGTCGCTTCGTCGAGTGAGGATCTCGCTGGGTCGTCGTTCGGCGGTCTTTTTCATCGATCTGCGATGGATACGGCTCGTTCTTTTGATACGTTGTCGGTTTCGGCGACGGGGAAGCTCGAGAAGCCAATTTCCGTTGAATTTGTCAAGCACGCCGCGGAGAGAGTGAAGAAGTCCACAGACGCAATGGCGTCGTGTCTGACGTCGAAAATTCTTGGAGAAGGACTTTGAACATGTTTTTAATTAGATTTATTTGTCTTTGAAATCAAAAATCATTTATTTTGTTCCGTTATTAGCGTGCGTTGACGGGAAATGATTCGAACTCGTTTTGCTCCAAGTCCCACCGGTTTCCTCCATCTGGGAAGCCTCCGAACGGCGTTATTCAACTACTTGTTCGCTAAACATCACAAGGGGTCCCTAATCCTACGCGTAGAGGACACGGACGCGCAACGCAACGTGCCCGACGCCGAACGCGATCTCGAATCGACTCTCCACTGGGCAGGCATCCATCCAGACGAAAGCCCAAGCGTCGGGGGCCCCTACGGTCCCTACAGGCAATCGGAACGCTTCGCAACGTATAACGAACACGTGCGCAAGCTCGTGAGGGAAGATAAAGCGTATAAATGCTTCGCTTCGAAAGACGAAGTGGCTCGCCTTCAAGAAGCAGCGCGACGCACGGGTCAAAAAGTGAACTACGACCAATTGTTCACTCGCGCCCAGCGAGACGATTTATCAAGTCGCGGGGCGAGCCACGTGATTCGCCTTCGAGTTCCGGTCGACGGAACGACCGCCTACGATGACGTCATATACGGGCGCATGGAATTTTCCAATGGGGAAATTGAGGATCAGGTCCTGATGCGATCTGACGGTCGTCCGACCTATCACCTAGCCAACGTCGTCGACGATCGCGCGATGAATATCAGTCACGTTATTCGTGGAGAAGAGTGGCTCCAGTCGACGGCGAAACACGTGTTGCTCTATGAAGCGTTTGGCTGGGTTCCGCCTATCTTTGCTCATCTTCCCTTGCTTCTTAATAAGGGAGGTGGGAAGTTGTCCAAACGGAATAAGGATGTGTTTGTGGACGATTTTCGTCTACAAGGTGTCATGTCGTCTGCTTTGGTGAATTATGTAGCTCTGCTGGGATGGTCTCCCCGGTTGACTGAGCAACGAATATTTACTATGAATCAATTGGTTGGCACCTTTTCTTTGGAAGATGTCAATAGAAATAAACCGACTGTTGACGCTGGGCAGATTGCCTGGTTCAATAAGGAGCACTTGAAGATGGCCTATGAGAGTCCGTTGGGCAGTGCTTCGGTTATTCAAGATATGCAGGGACTTGTCAGGAAGACGTTTTCTCCTGTCTCCGAACGTATGATCAGTTTGGAGTATCTTCACCAAGTCCTTGAGGTTTTGATTGATCGAATCAGCTATTTACCTGACGTGCTTCGACTTGGGAGTTGTTTCTGGGTTGAGCCGAAAAGTACGGGGGAACAGTTCCGCGTTGTTTCCACGGACTATCGTCTCATACTCAAAAAATCGGCGGAAAAACTCGATGCGTGTGATTTCGTTGCTCACAACGTTATTTCTCTATTGAGAAACGTGGCTCGGGACATGGGCGTTCAGTCTAAGACCGTACTCAGACTAATCCGACTTGCCGTCACGGGGCAAGAAGTGGGCGGACAATTGGGTCTCACGTTGGAAGTCCTCGGAAGGGAAACGGTTCTGAGACGATTGCACGCGGCCGGAGAGATCTGATTTATCAATTACGTAAAATATGTACATGTGCTACGAAACTTATGAGGTATACTATGGTAGCAATGAGGACGCGTCTTCCGGATCTCCATGTAATGATTCTAGGAATTGATTCTCTTCTTCCAATTCGTCCAGTTCCTAAGGAATGTCTGTCCTGCAAAAGGTGAGCCTTTAGATATTATTTCTTTACCTTTTCCGCTTGCTGAGCCCACAGTCTCAACACGCGACTATACTCCAAGTTGAGCATTGCCTTTGGATCAACTGGGATAGTCGCATGATGATGCTCAACAGGAGCATGATGATGCGGAGCTCTTGTCAACGAAGCTAAATTAGAGAAGCTGGTTGCTAGGTGCTCATAGCAACCGAGGCCATACCTCCTCCAGGTGGAGCAATGACACTGCCAGCATTTTTTTCATCTCTTAACTTCGTGAGGTCCTTCCTCTGATGAACCAGTTCAATTCGCTCCTATAATGACGAAATCATCCAAAGGAAATTCGGTACTGTCTGTCATACTATTTACCTGTGCCAAGCGTCGTTCCAGGTCTTGAAGTTCGGCCTTTTTTGCCATCATCACATTCACTTTCTGCTCCACGTCACCTTTCATCAGCGTTGCTTCGTGCAGCGCCTGTCTGCCCTCTTCTCGCGACGCAACAGCGTGCTGAAAACGAGGAGATGCGCAACACAGTCGTGGCTAAACAAAGTTCTTACCTCCTCTAATCGACTGACTTCATCAGCGGCTTCTTTCAATTTTATCCTCAATTCCTGCACTTTGGCTCGTTCGTTCAAGACGGCTTCTTTCTCGCTTTCGACCTCGCGCTTCTCTCGACCTAACTTTTCCTCTAGTTCCAGCAACGCTTGACGTTTTTCTGCCAGGACGCTCGACTGCCGTTTCACTGACTCCAGCTCCGCTTTCAACTCAGCTTCAGTCTAAAGGGGAATCGTGCTGGATTCAATTTCCCTGCCACGTCGTGTCTTACTTCTAAGGCTCGCGATGAACTCTCCAGTTCAACCTGGCGCTTCATTTTCTGCGATATTGACAACTGCGTTCTCTCATGAGCCAGCTCTCGTCGTTCAGCGTAGCACTGGCTCAAGACACTCTGCTGTTCCTCAAGCAATTTTCCCTGCGTAGATAATCAATCACCAAATAAAAGACACTACGCTGAAGGCTCACCTTGGCCTTTTGCAGCTCCTCCCGTTCTCTGGATAACAGTTCAGCTGATGTCACTCTGTCTTCGTCGAGAACGCGCTGGAGAGCCTGCACTCTCGACTCGTCTTGTTGAAGTTTCCAACGTTCCTTGGGAAAAAAAACATCAGGTGAGTGACTGTAGTTATGTTTTTAGAGACTTTTACCTGTTCAATCTGTCTTGTTTGATCTCTCATACGAGCTTCCATCTTTGCTACAAGACCGTGAAGTCTCACCCGCTCTTGCTCGTTCTCAATCTGCTGTTTTGTAAGACGTTCTTCCAGACCTAGATAGAAGTCAATTCGATGAGTATTTCTCTTAATTTTTTCTCTTACTTTTTAGCTGCTCTTCTCGACTTCGCAACGCCTGCTCTCGCTCTTGAAATCCAACCGAATGAGCCATATCAACTCGCTGCTGCATCTCGCTCACACTCTCAGTCGACTGCTTTACGTGAGCAATCAATTCCTGAAGAGAACTTCAGAAAAGAAGAGTCGTCTTTCAATGGAAGTCTCATCAGATAATCGACTAATACCGAGTGTGAGAGTGAGCCTCAGAGACGGCCGCCAGTTCCTGTTGGTGAAGCTTCTCCTGACGTCGTTTCTCCTTCTCGTGTTCCTTCTTCAATTCGTCCGCCAAAGACCTGAGGAAATTCATCAAATTTCTAACGGCGCTCCTCTCCTACGTACTTGTGAATTTCTTTCAGTCTCTCCATCGATTCTACGTGTTCCTGATCGGATTCGGACAATTTCTTTTCGTACGTGGCTACGACAGCTGATTTCGCTTGTTCCAGTTCGACAAGACGAGCATTGTGCTGCGAAGCCTGCCTCTCAAGTTCCTCCCTCAATCTGCGTAGAGTCTACGTAGCCTTGGCCAATTTTTTACGCCACTTACCTTTCTTCTTGTCTGTGAAATGATGCCTCTAAAGTTTGCGTTCGACTTCTACGCAAATATCGTGCCATTCAAGGTTGAATTTTTTGGCGTATAACTGGTTCTCACTTGTGCACAGATTCCATGTTGTTTAGCTCTTTTTGGTGCCTCTCTTCCGCTGCCTGCATCAACGCTTCAAGCTGGCCCTTCTCCACTTCAAGTACGTGTATCTATAGACGACGTTTCTATGACTTTTCTAAACGTTTCCCCCTGCTAACCTTGCTTAGAAGTTCTTTCTCTTTTTCTCCCGCTTCGCGTTTCTGCTGCGTGTTTTCATCCCTCTCACTCTCAATCCGTCCCTTCAACGTTTCTCTCTCGCCGTTCCACTCGATTTCCTTTTTCTCTTGCTCACTAGACTTCGTTTCTAGTTCACCAATTCGCTCTTTTAGCCCTTTTGCTTCTCCCCGAAGCTTCTCGATTTCCTCGCGCAGCACCGACTCTCTTCCCTCGGCAGCAGCATTCGCCATGGCAACGGCATTCGCCTGAGAAACGGCTAGTCCACCTGCAGGCTCAGCATCCATCAAATGAGTCGAACGACGAGGAGGAGCCGCAACCAAAATATCTTCCTCAGAAGAATGATGACTGGTTGACGGTGGAGGACGGCTGTGAGTTTCTTTTTTCGGCTTCAATTGAAGATCTTCACGAGCAGGTTGCCTTGATTTCGATTTCGATTGCTCCCACGGAAATAAAGACCTAAGAAAACGACGTAGAAAGAAAACGTGGCTACTTCGATATATTCACGTTTGAGGCTGTTCTTTTCGTCGACGTGAGGATGAACGGCGACCACGGCTAGACCCAAGTCCAAGGCCAAAATCATCACCGAATAAATCCTCATTAGGACGACTAGTATTAAAGGTATTGTTCTTGGTAGGAGGTGATGATGGTGCGACTTGTTTCTCTTCTTCCTCCTCCTCCTCTTCCTTCTCGTCCAATGTTAAGACGTTTGTTTCACCCAAATCACTCAATTTTATAGGCTCTTCCACAGCGTCCATCCCAAGCCAATCGGATCTAGATTTTCTCTCCCTTGGTTTTCCAACGTTTGACATTACTGATGGACTACTAAAAGGACGATTTTCCTCGCCTCCTTCTTTCTCCTCAACATCGTCAGCGAATCGCACGGACTTTACTCGTTGGTTTTCTCCTGTGGGAGCCGTTCTTGGCCTCCTAATGGGCTCCTCTTTTTTCTGTTTTCCGACTGTTGGCGTGTAGCCACCAAACTGAAAATCATCCTCTTCACTTTCTTCAGTTTTCTCCTCGATTTTCTTCTCCGGCTTAACCTCCAATTGTCGCTTGCCGCGAGTTGGAGGACGACTTTCGACTGGCGTTGGTTCACTCTTGCCAAGAAGTTCGTCAAATCGAGATCCTTTACCAAAGAGATCACCGTGACTACTGGCCTTTCTCTCCTGGGGTTTTTCAGCCGAATCGAAACCCAAAGCATCCAGCATATCATCGCCGTCAAAATCGTCGTCACCAACACCAAACAAATCCTGATCCTTTTGCCCTCGAGAACGCGGTCTTGCGTTCGTATTCTTCACTTCTTTGTTCACCACAGGAGGCTCAGTTGGCTTCTCTGGTGAAAAATCTAGATCGTCGTTCTTCTGCGTAACGTCGTCTTTGTCCCCGCCAAGAGCGGACTGAACAGCAAACTCAGATACAAGTCAGTGCAACGTTTTTTCTTACTCGTCTTAATTTTGGACTCATTCTACTCAAAAGAGACTCTGTTTTGTCATCTTCTTTGATTTCTTTCGTCTCGTTTTTCTCACTAGGAACGACTCCAGTCTCCTTACGCTTTCGTTTTGGTCTAAATTTCCGATCATCTTCGTCACTTGAAGCGAGAATATCGGCCAATATATCGTCATCGTCAAAATCAAACCCTAAATGGTGAATATAATACAAATATCATGCCATGATTTATTTTCCAACCTGATGATTTCTTAGGCTGAACTGGCACCTTTTCCTCTCTTGGTTTATTTACCTTTACTTCCTCAGGAGGCATCTGCTCTTCCTGGACAGGATTGATCTTTCTCTCTTCATTTTTTCTTCTCTGTCCAAATCGATTTTTCTTTTTGACCAGAGAACTCGCAAATAGATCGCTATCAAGATCGTCCATATCCTTAGGAAAATCATATCACAAAGGAGGTGACAATACTCGGAATCTATCTTACTGCCATATTGCTGGCAATCTTTTGTGCATCTTCTTCAGTGACAGCAACTTCCTGAGAGATATTTACGTTTTTGAAAAAATAGGTCGACTTTTGAATTACTTCTTCGTCTTTTTGGTCAGCTTCTGCGGCCAAAGAAGCGTAGAAATCTTCATCGCGAGACGCTACCGGGTTTCTTTTTGTTCGTCCGATCGATTCCACTTGCTGTAAAAGCTCGCTTTTCAAAAATCGATTTTTAATTTTTTACGTTTACTTTGGTCGTCTTCTTTTTGCTTCCGGTTTGCGACTTTCGCTTTGCTGCAAGAAATTGCCTCAAAAGCTTAGAGTGAAGCGAGGAAGCCGTATACTATTTGTCTTTGATTTTGGAGGTCCGCTTTCGTCTCCTAGGAGTGAATCCAGATCGAAATCTAAGGACCCTTTTGCCACTTTGCCTTCAGAGCAATTTCGTAAATGCAGACGTGTGTCGAAAATCGTCTACTAACCTCTTCCAGTCAACGACTGCTTCTCAAACGTCGGAAAAGCCATGTTTCGAATGTTTGCTTACGTACGCTTGCGCCCGAGTGTTTATCACGTGAATCTAGTTGTCCGGGCGATGGTGTTAGCGCACGCGAAGTCGTGGCGATGAACGGCATTTTGGCTCTGTTCAAGCCTAAAGGGCTCACGTCAGCGGAGCTCTTGAATCAGTTTAAGACCTTCCTAGTTAAAGGCAAACAAACGCACGATCGCTTCGATCGCTTGGTGAACATTTCTAGCAGAAATTCGCTCCACGAATCCGAGAAAGCGAAAACGAGTAAAAGTAGGCCATGGAGGAACATTGGACAAAGACGCCGAAGGCGTTCTTGGTACAGAAAAGCATGTAGCAATCGCAGCATTCTCATATTTTCTTAGTTGTTGGTCTTGGGGATGGATGCAAACAGCTGAAAACGTATCTAGAAGGAAGAAAAGTACAATTAATACTTTCATGATTTTCAATAAATTTTTCAATATTTTTAATTAATTAAGAGGTACTTAGCCATTGGTAAGCTGGGTTCTGCCACTGATACATTTGATGCGTCTGGGAAAGTCACAAATGAAGCTAAGTTTGGTAATAGTTTTTTTAGAAATTTTCCTTTTGAAGGGAGGTTTTTTATAGGTCACATTTCTATACAAGATTTTGAGTCTGTTTTAAAAACGTTCACGGGAAAAATTCAGCAGGCGCCTCCAGTGTAAAAGTAGCCACACAAAAAGAGAAAATAGGATTACCACTCCTTTAGATATTCTGCAGTCAAAGTACAAGGCAAACGAGCGTCTGACTTAGCAAGACAGGGAAAACCTCCAGACCTCCAACCAAGAGAAGTAACAGTCTACGATTTAACCTGCATCGATTTCAACCCACCACTCTTCAAACTTGGTAAGAGAAAGATCAATAGGTAATTCACCGGTACGGTAATCCTCTCTCAAAAGATGTTTATTGTGGCTCTGGTACCTACGTTAGAAGCATAGTCAATGACATAGGCCAAGGTAGGAATACAGTAGGCTAAAGCAATATCAGTCTATTTATTTATTTATTTATACAGAGCTGAAGTCTGCAGCTCATTTAGTTGATCTAAGCCGCACTGAACAAGGTCCTTACAAAATTGACCAAGCACTTAGACAAGGTGAGTGGTCACTAGAAAGAGTAGGTGAAGTACTAAAAGGCAGAAAATCAACCAAAGAATAATTTTTATTTATTAATTGACTTTCTTTCTCCCTTCCTTTCTCAACCTAATTTCTAACTGTTGCAAAGCGTTTTCATATCGTTCAACGAGCCCCTCGAGTTCGTTCTTCCCCACGCGCAACTTCCGGCACGTCCGCCCCGCCTCCTTCATCATCCCCTTGAAAAATCGCACTTCCTCCTCGCGCAAAATCGTACACGCCCATCCCGCCTTCCCAGCGCGAGCCGTTCGCCCGACGCGATGCACGTGCGTCTTGGCGTGCGCGGGAACGTCATAAGAAACAACGTGACTCACGTCATCGACGTCCATACCACGTGCCATCGCATCCGACGCAACTAGAACGCGCAGATCGTCGTCACAGCGCCGAAATCGATCGAGAATCGCACGCCGTTGGCCCCCAGTTAAACCAGAGGAAAATTCAGCGACCCCCACACCTCCGAATGCTTTGATTAGGTGATAGAGTCGATGAGTGTTGCTCACTGAGCTCGCGAAGCAAAGCATGCGTTCGAATTGGAGTTTGTGTAGGAAGTTGATGAGTACGAGGGGCTTTTCTCCTGCCGTGCAAACGGTGTAGTTCTCGCTCAGTCCGTCTGGGACGGCTGCATACTTGGTTGACGCGGTTGCATAGAGAATCGGGTTATATAAATCGAGGCGAGCGAGTTTTTCTGGGTCGCGCGATAATGTGGCGGAGAAGAGGAATTTTTGAGGTGGTGGAGACGTTGTTATGTCGACGAAATTTTCCACATTGGGTATGGGCTTTGATTTAATCACGTGGTCAAGCCAGCTGTCGAAGCCGCGTCCAAGCAAGCGATCGGCTTCATCGATAATCAAAAAACGTACGTTATCCAAGGAGAAGCCACCTGTTGATGTCACGTGGTCAACGAGTCTACCAGGAGTCGTAATGAGTATATCGACTCCTCTGGATTCAGTCAGCATTTCTTGTTCTTTAGTAAACGTTTGTTGTCCCGTTGTCAAGCCAATTTGGACGCTCATTCCACGTGAATACGTATCGAATACTTGCTTGACTTGATCAGCGAGATTTTGAGTTGGTAGTATAATGAGAGCGCGTAGGCGACGCACAACCACGCGGTTTAGCACGTGGAGAAGCGGTAGAACGTAGGCGAGGGTTTTTCCGCTGCCTGTTGGCGCGGATACGCACACGTCTCGAGGACGGTATCCACTTGGTGATGATATAAGAGGTGGGACGCTTGATTCAAGGATTTTTGGTATGAGTTCACTTTGAATTGGGAATAGGGTTTTTATGTTTTGTTTTTCGAGATTTTTGATGAGTTGAATGCTGATTCCAACTGCGTCAACCCCGACTAGATTTTCAGTTAGGTCTGACGATATTATACGGGGGGTTTCCAGCCAATCCGGAAGTTGTCTTGCGATTTTTTGCGTTGATTTTGATTTTCGCGTTCGCTTTCCCAATACGGTGAACGTTTTCGGAGTCGGTTCGGGTTGCGTGGATTTGACGTCATCTCCTGCCTCCTCCTCGACGTCATTTGTGACGTCAGTTTTGGCGAAGGCCTCGCTGCGCGCTCGTTTCTTCGCTTTTCTGTGAAGATCCTTTAGCCTCGACTCGGAAGACTCTTTCGCAAGCGTTTCCACATCGTCTCCAGTGAAGCGAGCCACGCGAAACATGCCACTTGCAAATTTGTACGGGACTCGTCGAAAAAGTTGATATCTCGACATTCAAAAACAAGATGGCTAGGGCGATGCCTTCTTCCGTCTCCCAGACGTCAGAAAACACAGATTCGACGATCCAGCACCAAAGTTAGCACAGTTCGGCATCGTTTTTTTTGATAATATTTCGCTCTAGTGCAAAAATCGGTGACGTTGCCATCGGTTCCCCTAACGGGAGCCCCTTTCGTGACTCCGCGACGCGCGTTCGGCGAAGTAAGCAACGACGTTCTAAGATCGGGACTCGGGAAACGCGCTGCTACAACGACAACGGTGAAACGCGAAAAAACGACGAAGCCCATCGCAGCTCCAAGCAAAACGCCACACCTCCCGAAAAACGACACGCTTCCGTTAGTTGAGGAAGTGGATGATGACGTCGATGTCGACGATGATGACGACGTTGATTTGGGAGATGAATTTATTCCATTCGTTGAGCCAGATAGTCCTTCTGATGAGAGGGACATGAAGGACTTTGTTTCTGGTTTTTGGGCCATGGGCTGTGAGTGGGTCTATTCTTCAGATGTTGATCAGTATGAGTCTCCAAGTGAGGAAGACGTCAATAACGGGCTTCTAATGACTGACAGTGAGGTTGATGCCATTTTGGCTATGCTGTAAGACGAAAACTACTAAGGTATATATGTATATGACAAAATTATTGGGTTGTTTTGGTGTAGAAGATCTAATCATGTTCTCGATACGCATATCTTTCTGCAAATATATTTGTTCTGGCTAGAATTGAGTGTTCTAGTTAGTTAGCCACCAGGGTTAGCCACGTATACTACTAAAAGACCCTTTTGCATTGTAGTATTACAGTTGGTCACCACCTTGACAGTCTTTTTAGAGCACACAGACCAAATACCACACCCTGGAGGTAAGCGTTGCGCTTTGTACGCTTGTCTCTTTAGTTGTAATCGCGTAATGCTGTACCTTGGAATCCGTAGTTTGTTGTGTAGTACATACTAAACCAAAATGACTTTTATGAGTGTTTGCATCTTTGCTCTATTCTATGAATGGGCTAAAGATAACGTAAGGATTGTGAGACGGCGTCGTTCTTCCGGGTAAATAAAAGATTTGGATTCCAAAAAGCCGGTGGTGAAAGTATCACATCCGCCGTATGGGTATTGTAGGGAGACCTTGTATATAACATCCTTTCTAGACTTGGGAATTCAGTCTACTCTCGCAGCTTTTAGAATAATGAAGGTCACTGGTCTTTTTTTGTGTGCGTTGAGTGTCACTATTGCCACTTCGCAAGCGTTCAACCTAGCTACGCAAGCGTTCAACTTAGTAGCCTCCCTTCAGTCGCAGGTACTGTGTTATATTAGAGATCTTTTTAAATAAAATTAACTTCATGTAGCTTTTTGCAATGGGCCGTTATATAAAAAGCCTAACAAGCGAGGTACGGTGTAGCGTAATTTTTCTCGTCATTTGCTGTAAGAATGCTACGTAGCTGATGTCTCTCAATTCAACGGTGTCAAAACAATTAACAGCATCTGAGGAGCAAATTACGTCTCTCAATTCAAAACTTGGAAATACAAAGAAAGCTCTTGCTTATATGGTGATCTAATGTGCTTAGCGTAATGTCACTATTGCTATGCCTAAGAGTAGGTGGATATTTTTTGGTCTACGTGTGCTGGCCCTGTGGCTCATGTTTATGGACGCTACTTAGGCAGATATTCAAATGGTGATGACCGAATTTGTGTTTGTGTATGTGTATGGATGAATCCTTCCTGCTTTTTGATTAGGTACGGTGCATAGATGGACATCATACGATTCCTCTGCTATACTAAGCGGTGGAATAACTTTATCTTCTGATGGCAGCAGCTTGACTGTGCCAGCTGCTGGGGTGTACTACATTTATGGTCAACTTATGCTTGATCCTACTAGTGGCGATTCAAGTGAATGTGCCTTTGGACTACGAGTTAATTCACAGATTGTCGCTTCATCGTACACATACGGCTCAAAGAGTGGTTCGGTGGATCATACCAAGTACACCGGAGTGATTAGACCGTTGAACAAAGGAGACAATATCACAATGCAAATGCAGTCTACTTGCACCTTGAATAATTTTCATCATGGCGAATCGTTTCTTGGTCTAATTTTTTTTACATTCAGTTTTTCCGACATCAGCAATTCAGCTGCCATGACGTACGGATTGTACAGCGGAACTTACTCTTCCGGTATGTAGAAATCTAGTAGCATTCTTTCGTTGATAGTTACCTACTAATTTAGGAACCCTTAGTCAATGGGGCAACTATACTTTCAACATAAACCAAGGCGGGGCATTATACAACAGTTCCGGGATTACTGCCGGTACAAGTGGTCTCTATTTTGTATTTGGTCAACTTCAATTTGATCCTCAGTCAACCCCTCGCTGTGGATTCAAATTGGAAATAGGTAGCAGGACACTGTCCCAGCTTCACATAGACCCTATTGGAGGAGCATTTGACAGAACTGAGTACACTGGACTTGTAACGAAGATGAGCAGTGGAGAGCGCTTGCAAATGACTTCCATACGGAGCTGCAATTTCACGAATCACTTCAGCTACGGATCATTTATTGGCGTCTTTTATCTACCTTTTCAAACAGAACCAGCAGTTCATCTTCTTGGCTTCAAAGGTGGAATATTTGCTAGGGGTATGAGAAATAAAGCACATCATTTCACTAACCATTATTCATTTTAGGCGAAACGTTGAGAACTTGGGGCTCACCGACTATAAATATTGGAAACGTACTGTACAGTTCAAGTGGATTTACGGTGCCTAAAAGAGGGATATATTACGTGTATGTTCAGCTTGAGATTGACCCTCGGAGCGGATCACCATCACAGAGAAACTGTGGATACGAGTTGAGAACGGAAAGAAAGATCATAGCTGCAGCTCACTATTGGAGGCCAAATCCTAACAGCTACGACAGGGTTACATACACAGGTGCTGCTGCGCTATTGAATGGTGGCGATACAGTATCAGTAAGGATGAAAGGAACCTGTTATTTACAAGGCGAGAACATCTACGTTGGGTTCTTGGGAGGGTTTTACCTGCGCAGCTAATCCTTGCATTGCTACCGGAGTCTCTCTGGATTGATTGCTACATGCAGAACGTTCTGTGTTTTCGTTCGTCCACTATCTAACAATTTTTGTCTGTCTTCAGTTTGTGCGCTGCACTGATGGTCTCGATTATGTTTAGCTAACGTACATGTACCTAAGTCTATATGAGAAAGTGAAGCAGTAGACTACATGTACTGTAGGTACTATTCCAATCCGGGCTATCACAGGCTAAAGCCAAAGCGATCAAATGCGCCCTGTACGATGGCGAAAAGGCGCGTTGGTCCTTGCTTTCCTTCTTATGGCCTCTATGAGCTACATGATCTTCTCATCGATCCGAAATCGTCACGAAACTGTGCTATTGGGAGCCGCGGAGTCTCTACCACAGAAACAGCACGCAGTCTTGCCAACAAAGCAAGCGAAGCTCCTGATCGATCTGCGCGCACACAATTTCCGCCACAGCCAACGCCTCACAGGCGAAAAGAACCTCAAATTGTCCCTAAAACGACTGCGCGTACAATCAGGAAAGAAACAGAAAAGCCGGAAGAGAATATTAGAGACAAAGCCTTGAAAATCAATCGAATGGAGCGAGTTCTAAATGAAGATCGTTTCCCGAACCATCTAACGTCACCAGAGGCCATAATTTTAGTCGCGCAAGTTCACAACCGAGCCAACTATTTCAAGTATCTAATCGAATCATTGAAAGCGATTCAAGACGTGGATCGAGTTCTGGTCATAATCAGCCACGACCTCTATTTGGAGGAAATGAACAGCCTTGTCAGATCAATTGATTTCTGCAGGGCAAGTGTATCAGCTTCCCTTCTCCCTTTAGAAATTTTTCTTTAGGTAGTTCAAGTATTTTATCCATACAGTATGCAATTCTATCCGGACCAATTTCCTGCTCAAGATCCGCTTGATTGTCCTAGGGATATCAACAGAGCCCAGTATAATGGGCTAGTGAACTTAGACCCTTTGACATTGCACTGTAGTATTAGTTGGTCACCGTCTTTTAGAGCATACAGATCAAGTACCACACCCTGGAGGTAGGCGTTGCGCTTTGTACGCTTGTCTCTTCAGTTCTAATTGCGTAATGCTGTACCATCTCATTTGGAATCCGTAGTTTGTTGTATAGTACATACTAAACCAAAATGACTCTTATGAGTGTTTTGCATCTTTTCTCCATTCTATGAATGAGCTAAAGATAACGTAAGGATCGTGAGACGGCGTCGTTCTACTTCCGGCTAAATAAAAGATTTGGATTCCAAAACACCGGTCATGAAAGTACCACGTCCGCCTTATGGGTATCATAGGAAGATCATGTATATATAATCCTCTCTAAGCTTGGGAATTCAGTCTACTCTCGCAGCTTTAAGAAGAATGAAGGTCACTGGCCTTTTTTTGTGTGCATTGAGCATCACTATTGCCACTTCCCAAGCACTCGACCTGGCTGCACAAGCGTTTGACTTAGTAGCAGCTTCCCTTCAGTCGCAGGTACTGTGTTATATTAGAGATCTTTTTAATTAAAATTAACTTGATGTAGCTTTTTGCAATGGGCCGTTATATAAAAAGCCTAACAAGCGAGGTACAGTGTAGCGTAATTTTTCTCGTCATTTGCTGTAAGAATGCTACGTAGCTGATGTCTCTCAATTTAACAGTGTCAAAACAATCAACAGCATATGAAGAGCAACTTACGTCTCTCAATTCAACAGTGTCAAATCAATCAAAAACAATAAGAGCGTACGAGGAGCAATTGACTTCTCTCAATTCAAAACTTATGAATAAAAGCGAAGCTCTCGCTTATATGGTGATCTAATGTAAACGTAATGTCACTACGTTATGCTTAAGAGTAGGTGGACACTTTTCAGTGTATGAGTGCAAATCCTGTGGCTCATGTCTATGGTCGCTACATAGGAAGATACTTGAAAGGTGACAGGCGAATTAGTGTATGTGGATGGATGTATTTTCCCTGCTTTTTGATTAGGTGCGGTGTTAGATAGATGGACATCATACCATTCCTCTTCTATACTAAGTGGTGGAATGTTATCTTCTGATGGCAGCAGCTTGACTGTGCCAGCTGCTGGGGTGTACTACATTTATGGTCAACTTATGCTTGATCCTACTAGTGGCGATTCAAGTGCCTGTGCCTTTGGACTACGAGTTAATTCACAGATTGTCGCTTCATCGTACACGTACGGCTCAATGAGTGGTTCAGTGGATCATACCAAGTACACTGGAGTGATTAGACAGTTGAACAAGGGAGATAACATTACAATGCAAATGCAGTCTACTTGCACCTTGAATAATTTCTACCATGGCGAATCGTTTCTTGGTCTAGTTTTTTTTACATTCAGCTTTTCCGACATCAGCAATTCAGCTGCCATGACGTACGGATTGTACAGCGGAACTTACTCTTCCAGTATGTAAAAATCTACGCAAAGCATTGAATTATTGATCACCCTCTAATTTGTTCATAATTTAGGATATACCCTGCGTCAATGGGGCTACCATGCGTTCAACATGTTCCGAGGCGGGCATCATCCAAAAGTTACGGAATTACTGCGGGCACCACTGGTCTCTATTTTGTATTTGGCCAGCTTCAATTTGATGCTCAGTCAACCAGCCGCTGTGGATTCAAATTGGAAATAGGTAGCAAGATACTGTCTCACCTTCACACGCAGACTGATGGAAGTTCGTATGACTGAACTGAGTACACCGGACTTGTAGTAAAGATGGGCAGCGGAGAGCGTCTGCAAATGACTTCCGCACACAACTGTAATTTCGTGAACCACTTTAGCTCTGGATCATTTATTGGCGCTTTTTATCTGCCTTTTCAAACAGAACCAGCAGTTCATCTTCTGGGCGGCAGCAGTGGAACATTGCCTCGGGGTATAAGAAATGAAGCTTATCATTTCAGTAACCATAATTCATTTTAGGAGCAACGTTGAGAACTTGGGGCTCACCAACTATAATTGTTGGAAACGTACAGCACAGTCAAAGTGGATTTACCGTGCCTAAAAGCGGGATATATTATGTGTATGTTCAGCTTGAGATTGACCCTGTCAGGTCACAGAGAAACTGTGGATATGAGTTGAGAACGGAAAGAAAGATCATAGCTGCAGCTCACTATTGGAAACCAAATCCTAGCGGCTACGACAGGGTTACGTACACAGGTGCTACTGCTCGACTGAGTGGTGGCGATACAGTATCAGTCAGGATGAAAGCAGCCTGCAGAATAACACGCGACAACATCCACGGTTTGTTCTTGGGAGGGTTTTACCTGCGCAGCTGAGTGCCTGGTGTTACTGCCGGAGTTTTCTAGTGCAGCAGTACTGTATGTGTTTGTTTCGTTTTGTTCGCTGAGTTCTTGCAATCCGGGCTATCACAGGCCAAAGCGTCGATCATATCGAGCGAATGCGTCCTGTACAATTGCGAAAAGGCACGTTGCTTTTCTGTGGTCAGTACGAGCTACATCGTTTTTTCTTAAACAACACACAGTCATGTCAACGCAGCAAAAGCTCCTGATCGATCTGCGACTACCAACACACGACTTTCGTTACTTCCAACGCCTCACTACGTATAATAAATAGAGTCTGCGCGAAAAAGACCTTCTTCAGTACAAATCAGCACTCAAATCCAGGGCTCCGGGGCCCTGTTGCAAGCACAACTTACCACCTGGCCTTTGGGGCAGTCTCCGTATTTCGTAATTTGACCGTTTGACGCTGTTTCCTGATAATGCAGCATTGACCGTCTTTTAGAAACGGCAGACTGTAAAGAAGCACAGGGGTAGGCGTTGCGCTGTGACGTCAGTTCTAATTGCATGATGATGTGACATTTGGAATCCTTCATCCTTTAGCTCATTTGCGGTTGGCATGAAGCTCAACGCTGGGCTATATATGGAATAGCTGTCTCTTACCTCTTGCAAGGGCTGGCGCCCAAAGAAACGGGACAATTCAGTCTGGTCTTAGCAATGGAGTGTTAGTTTCATTAGCACAAGGCTGATACCGTTAGAGCACTATGACGATGTCTACGTAACGATGACGTCGTGATCTTTTATGCAGGTCTCACACGCGCTGTATCCCAATACGGCAGAGAACACGACATATTTACCCGCGGTGGTGTTGGGCAGATGAAGTAGGCCATGGAACTTGGCGTTTGTCTCTTCTTGATACACTACGTGGCACTTGAGACTCCTCCAACGCTTTATAGACGGCAATACGGAATACTCAACCGTTCCGGAGCTTTCTGATAGGGTTCCGGTCATAATTATCCGAAGAAAGTACGGATATGATTAGATTATGAGCAAATTACGGTAGGAGAACAAGTATAAAAGAGCCTATCTACGCTTGAACGTCCAGTCTCGTCCGCGATCCGGGCACTGCCGTTACACAGCCGTTCGAAAATGAAGATTATCAGCCTTTATTTGGGTGCCATGAGCATCATCATTGCAGCTGTTCAAATGTCCTACTCAGTTTCCCTTCAGCCACAGGTACAAAAAAGTCACTTTAGCTTGCAGGTCTTATAAAATAATTGACTTAGATTACTGCAATGGAAAATTCTGTGAATACTCTGAAAAGCCAGGTACAGTGTTTGTGTGTGCAGCTTGCCTCACCATTTGCATAATGTCATGTAGATGGCATCTCTTAAGTCAACAGCATCACAACAATCAACAGCACTTCAGCAGAAAAGCAATATGCTTACTCAAACGGTGATCTAATTAATTTAGTGTAAAACATAATGTATCATTACTGTTATGCTTGAGAATAGGTGGACATGTTTCAGTCTGCGCGTGCAAACCCTGTGGCTCATGTCTATGGGCACTACTCGGGCAGATACACTTCAAGTGAGAGACAAATTGTCGTTCCATTGGTTATGCCTGTATTCTTGCCGCTGTTTGGTTTAGACACGGTGTTAAATAAGTGGAACTTACTTTCTCCTTCTGTTCTAAGTGGTGGAATGATGTTATCTTCTGATAGAAGCAAATTGACTGTGCCAGCTGCTGGGGTGTACTACATTTATGGCCAACTTATGCTGGATCCTACCAGCGGTGATTCAAGTGGCTGCGTCTTTGGACTACGAGTCAATTCAGATATTGTTGCTTCGTCTTACACATGCGGCCCAAAAAGTGGTTCAGTGGATCATACCAAGTACACTGGAGTGATCAGAGCGTTGAACAAAGGGGACAGCATTACTATACTAATGCAGTCTACCTGCACCTTGGATAATTTTCATTTAGGCGAATCGTTTCTTGGTGCAGTTTTTATTTCATTTCGTTTTTCAGACTACAGTACTTCAGCAGCCATGACATACGGCTTGTACAGTGGAACTTACAAAGCCGGTATGCAATTCATGACATGTTTTGTGTTTATTTTGTTCAGATTTGCTTGTTTGAGATTTTGAGTGGCTAATTTTGTTATTATTTAGAAACTTTACTTGGCCGGTGGGGCTATACGTTCAACATGCGGCAAGGCGGTGCATCATACAACAGCTACGGGATTACTGCCGGCACCAGTGGTTTCTATTTTGTATTTGGACAGCTTCAGTTTGATCCTCGTTCCAGCGGTCACCGCTGCGGATTCAAATTACAAATAGGCAGCACGACATTGTCCCACCTACACATACAGACTGATGGAGGAAGCTCATATGACAGAACTGAGTACACTGGACTTGTAGCGAAGATGAGTAGCGGAGATCGCTTGCAAATGACTTCCACACAGAGCTGCGAATTTGCGAATCACTTCAAGTACGGATCATTTATTGGCGTCTTTTATCTACCTTTTCAAACAGAGCCAGCAATCCATCTCCTTGGCAGCAGCACTGGAACATTCACTAGGGGTACAGTATAAGAAACAGAGCGCATCATTTTAGTAATCATTATTCATTTTAGGAACAACGTTGAGAGTTTGGGGCTCACCGACTATAAATATTGGAAATGTGCTGTACAGTTCAAGTGGATTTACCGTGCCTAAAAGCGGAATTTATTACGTGTATGTTCAGCTTGAGATTGACCCCGCGGGCGGATCATCACAGAGAAACTGTGGATACGAGTTGAGAACGGAAAGAAAGATCATAGCTGCAGCTCACTATTGGAAGCCAAATCCTAACAACAACGACAGGGTTACATACACAGGTGCTGCTGCGCGACTGAATGGTGGCGATACAGTATCAGTTAGGATGAAAGGAACTTGTTACTTAGAACGCGACAATATCCACGGTTGGTTCTTGGGAGGGTTTTACCTGCGCAGCTGATCCTTGCATTGCTACCGGAGTCCTCTGGATTGCTACATGCAGAACGTTATGTGTTTTCGTTCGTCTGCTATCTAATTTTTGTCTGTCTCCAGTTTGCACTGATGGTTTCGTGTTTTAGCTAACGTAGCTATGAGAAAGTGGTGTACAAGTAATCCAATCCGGGCTATCACAGGCTTAGAGGCGCGTTGGTTCTTGCTTTCCTTCTTATGGCCTCAATGAGCTACATGATCTTCTCATCGATCCGAAATCGTCACGAAACTGTGCTATTAGGACCTGCGGGGTCTCATACCACAGAAACAGCACGCAGTCTTGCCAACAAAGCAAGCGAAGCTCCTGATCGATCTGTGCGCACACAATTTCCGCCACAGCCAATGCCTGTCCTTCGTGTGATTGCGAAGGACGTGGCGGAGAAAGACTATGAACCTACCTGCGGTGAGTATTGAGAATGAGAGAACACGGACGACGCGCTTATGTGTGGCGTCTTTTAGAGGCTTCTTGAGAGGCTTCGTGAGAAGCAATCTGTGTGTACACGCGTTCATGACGTCAACAAGGAAGTGCCGTGATAAAAGAAATGCTACTTCCAATACCACACCCTGCGGTGGCATCGGGCTTTACCCTTTCATCTCTTCAGTCTAATTGCATGATGCTGTACCATTTGGAATCTTTCATCTTTAGCTCATATCCTAGTGCGGATGAAGCTTGATGCTAGGCCATAGATGGAATTCAAGTTGGCTCTTGTCTCTCACACAGCTGGACTCCCGGGTGTCCCCAACCCTAAAGACGGGACGCTAAACTCTGGCGATAAAGTGCGCCAGTGACCGTCGTTCCGGAACTTTCTACCCGGAGTTCCGGTTATAATAGCTCCTGACGTTGATCAGAAGTACGGATTTGCCTTACTGTTTGTAAATTTGGGTAGAAAACCAAGTATATAAGAAGTTATCTAGAACTGAGCATTCAGTCTGGTCTGGGCACTACCATAGAGCCCTTGGAAAATGAAGATAACAAGCCTTTTTCTAGCTGCCACGAGTATCACCATTGCAGTTGCTGAAGGGCCCTATTCAGCTACTTTGGAGTCGCAGGTACTAATGTACTACTATAATTCAGACGTCTTAAAACGTAGATTGACTTAGTTTCGGGCAGTTGACTACAGTCTGGATCGCCAAGTACGGTGTAGTTTTTCTCATTATTTGTTGTAATAATGTCACGTAGCTGGGGTATCTACGCGCGACAGTGTCAAAACAATCATCAGCACTTTGCTATTTGGTAATTTTCTATAAATATTGTGTCACTGTTATTATTGCTTGAGACTAGATGGACGTTCTTCAGTCTACGTGTGCGAACCCTGTAGCTCATGTCTATGGACGCTACACAGGCAGATACTATTCAAGTAACTGACCAAAACTGTACTTGATTATGAGTGTATTTTTGTGGCTGTTTGATTAGATACGGTGTTAAATAAGTGGATGCCACACGAAGCAGACTCTTCCATATTATGCGGTGGAATAACTTTATCTTCTGATGGCAGCAACTTGACTGTGGCAGCTGATGGACTGTACTACATTTACGGTCAACTTATGCTGGATCCTACTAGTGGCGATTCAAGTGGCTGTGTCTTTGGACTACGAGTCAATTCACAGATTGTCGCGTCATCGTACACGTACGGCTCAAGGAGTGGTTCAGTGGATCATACCAAGTACACCGGAGTGATTAGACCGCTAAAGAAGGGAGACAACATTACAATGCAAATGCAGTCTACTTGCACCTTGAATAATTTTCATCATGGCGAATCGTTTCTTGGTCTAATTTTTTTTACATTCAGTTTTTCCGACATCAGCAATTCAACGGCCATGACATACGGATCGTACAGCGGAACTTACTCTTCCGGTATGTACAAGTTTGAATTCTTTTTTCGTATTGTTTCTGAGACGTTTAGTTATCTAATATCCATAATTTAGGATATACCCTGAATCGATGGGGCTATACGTTCAACATGTACCGAGGTGGGGCATCATACAACAGTTACGGGATTACTGCGGGCACCAGTGGACTCTATTTTGTATTTGGTCAGCTTCAATTTGATCCTCAGTCGACCAGCCGCTGCGGGTTCAAATTGCAAATAGGTAGCAAGATACTGTCCTACCTTCACATGAAGACTGATGGAGGAAGTTCGTATGACAGAACTGAGCACACCGGACTTGTAGTGAAGATGAGCAGTGGAGAGCGCCTGCAAATGACTTCCGCACACAGCTGTAATTTCGTGAATCACTTTAGCTCTGGATCATTTATTGGCGCTTTTTATCTGCCTTTTCAAACAGAACCAGCAGTTCATCTTCTTGGCAGCAGCAGTGGAACACCGCCTAGGGGTATAAGAAAGAGCTCATCATTTCAGTAACCAGTATTCATTTTAGGAGCAACGTTGACAACTTGGGGCTCACCAACTATAATTATTGGAAACGTACTGTACAGTTCAATTGGATTTACCGTGCCTAAAAGCGGGATATATTATGTGTATGTTCAGCTTGAGATTGACCCTACAGGGTCCCAGAGAAACTGTGGATACGAGTTGAGAACGGAAAGAAAGATCATAGCTGCAGCTCACTATTGGAAGCCAAGTCCTAGCGGCAACGACAGGGTTACATACACCGGTGCTGCTGCGCGACTGAATGGTGGCGATACAGTATCAGTCAGGACAAAAGCAGCCTGCAATATAAATCGCGATTACATCCACGGTGTGTTCTTGGGAGGGTTTTACCTGCGCAGCTGAGTGCCTGGCGTTGCTGCCGGAGTTTCCTGGACAGTTCCTAGTGCAGTAGTACTGTTACTTAGCGTGTGTTTGTTTTGTTTTGTTCGCTGAGTTCTTTGTGCGTACTAAATGTTTCTCAGCCTGACCTTTCTCAATCCGGGCTATCACGGCTATCACAGTCGCGTCGATCGAACGAATGCGTCCTGTACGATGGCGAAAAGGCGTATTGGCCTTTGCTTTCTTTCTGATGGCCTCTATGAGCTACGTGGTCCTATTATCGATTCGAAATCGTCACGAAACAACACGCACTCTTGGGAACGAAGCGAACGAAACTCCATATCAATCTGCACACACCCGATTGCCGCCACTGTCAACGCCTCACAGTCAAAAAGAACCTCAAATTGTTCAAAAAGCGACGGAGCGTCAGATCATGAGAGAAACGAAAGTAACGGAGAAATCGGAAGAGAATATTAGGGATAGAGCCTTGAGCATCAATGGAATGGAACGAGTTCTAAATGAAGATCGTTTCCCGAATCACCTAACGTCACCAGAGGCCATTATTTTAGTCGTGCAAGTTCACAACCGGGCCAACTATTTCAAGTATCTAATCGAATCATTGAAAGCGATTCGAGACGTGGATCGAGTTCTGGTCATAATCAGCCACGATCTTTATTCAGAGGAAATGAACAGCCTTGTCAGATCAATTGATTTCTGCAGGGCAAGTATCTATTAGCTTCCCTTCTCCCTTTAGAAATTTTCTTTAGGTAGTTCAAGTATTTTATCCATACAGTATACAATTCTATCCGGACCAATTTCCTGCTCAAGATCCACTTGATTGTCCTAGGGATATCAACAGAGCCCAGTAGGATGGGCTCTGTTTTCTATTCTATGTGATAATTGTGCATTTGCAAGGGCTATGCAAAGGAGATGTAAAAATGCGGAGCATCCTGATCAATACGGTCACTATAGAGAAGCGAAGGTGACAATGACAAAACACCATTGGTGGTGGAAAGTAAGTATAAGTAGTATGCACTTGCATCTTAGAATTTTATTTTGTAATAGATTAGTCATGTTTTTGACGGGATGAAGTTGACCAAGGATTTTACTGGACACGTTGTGTTTCTCGAGGAAGATCACTACGTGTCTCCAGATTTGGTTTATATGCTAAATAAGATGATTTCAATGAAGCCAAGGTTTGAAGTTGAGGAGTATACATAGGAATGTAGTAAATTGGCTTGCGTTTTAGTGCCTGTCCTTCGTGTGATTTCATTGGGTTAGGTATCTATGATAAGCTGAATGATTTCAGATCTTTAGGCTCAGCAGTGAGAAATAATAATGCTACAGCGTTGGGTAACATTTTATATTTTAATTAGATTCACGTTCAAGCTTGGGTGTCTGGAAAGCACAACATGGGTTTCGCTATGAATAGGGAAACGTGGAATCGCTTGAAATCATGCAGCAAAGTCGTTTTTCATAATCAGAGAATTTTCTCTGTTACAGTCTTTTGTACATGTAGATGTTTTGCGAGTTTGATGACTACAATTGGGACTGGACGCTGCAGAGTCTGGGAAAGCGCTGTCTCAATAGACCATTGTCTGTAGTGGTTGTGAAAACGCCAAAGGTTTTTCATATAGGCCAATGGTGAGAACTAGTATTTGGAGTACAATAAATGATGATATTTTTAGTGGGGTTCATCATAAGAACAGTGCTCAATGTGACGCCAAACCAACTGTTGATCACTTCCGAGATATTATACAGAAAAATTTGGAAAACTTATTTCCTAAAGAAATATCTCTCATTGGGTCGAGCAATCCCCCTGCTTCATTTGCAGTAATGACTAATACTGGCTATGGAGGATGGGGTGACATGAGGGATCGCCAACTCTGTCTATCATACACAGAACAAAATCCCGAAGCTATCCTGAGTCAACTGGGAGGTTATCTAAAGCGTTTATAATGATTTTTGTATGCTCCCAGTCGTTGAGGCGAGGCGGGGCGTTATTTATATGCAGTACATAAGTCACGTGTGTTGATGACCTCATACTTAAGTGGGCGCACCGCTCGACCAATCAGCATCGCGATCGCGCGTGGTTCGAAACACACTGCCGAAGAATGGAGCCCCGACGCGTCGTCTGGAGTCCTCGCAAGCGACGGGCCGCCGCCACGGCGACCGACACGCCTAATGCAAGCGGAAGCCGCTCTAACGAAGGAAAAAGATCCCGAATGGGCCACGAGACGCCGCAACGCGAAAAAACGGTACAAATAGCGTCGCGATCGACGAAAACGACTCAGTGGGGGCCCTTTCGCGCTTGCGCACGCAGGCAGCAGAAATGGATATCGAACGAGAGATCGAGCACGAGTATCGCATACGCGACGGCGCGACGAAACTCCTTCGCGCGTCGAAAAACGTTCGCCAGTCGATGGAATCGGCGAAGAGTCTTCTCACGTCGAACGCGCGCGTTCTCTCGCTCATGGCCAAGCTTCAGCGAACGCGCGCCGACACGATGATCGCCGAGCAAACAGGGGAGGAACGATCGTAAGAACCCAGGGGGGAGGGGCAAGTTCTCAAGGTTCCGGGTCCTCTTTAGGGGCTCTGGTGCTTTCGAACCGTGCAAAGCGAAGCTCATTATATCGGGTAGGTAGAATTTCGGTCTCGAA
Source organism: Oscarella lobularis (assembly GCF_947507565.1). NCBI lineage: Eukaryota > Metazoa > Porifera > Homoscleromorpha > Homosclerophorida > Oscarellidae > Oscarella > Oscarella lobularis. The sequence continues at coordinate 260,012 of NC_089177.1, read as the reverse complement.
GCGGTTCGTTGCTCTAGTTTCTCGTCTCGTTGTTAGACATCCGGATTCCATTGGAAGTAAAGGGAGTCAAGGCCACTCAGAAGACCGGATCCGGTATGGGGAAAATAAAAAAATAGCGGTTTTGTGATTTATTTGACGTTGTTTTTAGATCCTACGTATTGTACCGTTTTTTGCCTGTTCAAGTTGGATGGACAAATCAAAGAGACGGAGGGCCTCGTTGACGTCACAAAAAATACGACGGATATCACTTTCCCGGACGCAATATCATTGTAATTTAAAAATTTGAGAGAAATTCGTCTTTTTTAATATTGTTATATACAGTTCTGACGTCAGCCACAATTTCAAGCTACACATTGAACTCTATTGCTCGCCTATGGATAAGAAAGGAAATAAAAAGAGTCTTGCTGACGTCACATCGTCACCAGCACAGTAAATTCAATTAGTATAGATATGTTCATTTTTATTTTTTTGATACGTTTAGATCTGATCCTAAATTCACTATTGTTGGTCATTCTCACTTGAGGCTGGATGACGTCAGCGATACAGTCCAGACTCACACCATAACAGCTGGGGTTGTGGGAGCGAGTCCAAGCGCCTCTTGCAATAGCTCCTATGTACCCCTAACCAGTCAACTGTCTCTCTGGGGCCAGTTCTGCTGTCTCTTGAGAGTCCAGCCCAATTGCGCTACGGGAACACGACTCACCGGCTTCACTAATGTCCAGGTATGACGTCGTAAGAGATTCGTTTATATATGTATTTATTTTTTTCTTTTAGAGAATGATTAGTGAACTTCCGGCTTGGACTCGCTACTGGTGCGTTCTCCGTCAGAACTACATTCGATGTTGGGTCTCGCCCGAGGACATCGGTCGAAAGACGGCCGTCCATTCAATCAAAATAACAGAGGTATTCAAAAAAATCAATACTTATATTTTAATTATCAATTTTTTTAGGATACGAGTATTAGCAATGCTCCTCGTCTCACAATGCGTCGTCACAACACGCTCCTCCTCGCCGCCGCTCAATCGGGCGACGAACACTTCATCTCGCTCGAATCGAAAGAGGAGAAATCCCAATGGCAAGACGCCCTGAATCAAACCATCGTCGACATCAAAACGTGGAAAGATTGGTGCAGTCGAGTGACGCCCGTTCATCCAATCGAATCGTGGCGACGCGCGCACTCGTCGCCGTCCATCGTCGCCGTTTCGCCGGCGCCGAAAGTTCACATGAAAATCGTCGAACGTACTCTCGTCGAAAAGCTTTCCCCCGACGTCGTCGACGCCTACGTCGAAATGGCTCCGCTTCCTCTCCCCGAGTCGATTCCGATGAAGAAACGTCGCGCTCCGTCGCCGCCGCCGCCCAAGTCGTCGCTATCCGGGTCCGAAGAGAATAAGGTCCCCTCGTCCGGAAGCGATTCGGATTCGCCGCGTTCTACGCCTCCGTCGGTGAAGAAACGTCGCGCGCCGGCTCCGCCCGTCGATCAGATTCCGTTTGACGGGAAAACGAGGGAGTCCACGGCACATTATTACACTGCGCTCTAGATTATAGTCTCGTAGACACGAACAACGATTCTTCCTTTACTCTCTATCTCTTAGATTAGTATCAATGTTATTGATTGTGTTTTTGTTATATAGTTTAGGTCTATCCGTAGCTGTCTTTTAATTCTAGTATTCCCTTTAGATCTTCTCTCTGTAGTGCCTGCAAGAAAAAAAATAGTTTTGTTCTTGACGCTCTGTCTATTCTCGATTATTCTTAGTGGGGGTTCTTTTTTAATAATCGAGAATGGGTTTGTTGTTAACTAACTCGAAGTTGATCCATTTCTTTTTTGAATTTTGCTATCGATTTGGGGTCTTTAGTGTCGGCGAAGTAATCTGATATGCCAACGTGTATAGAAATTGATTCTAGACGAGGACACGCTCCTGAAATAAGAGTCGTGTAAGTATCACCCACATTTAGAGGGCTCATTGATTATTTCTACCTAACAGGTAGCGTAGAGCTGGCGCCTCAATTTGCGTGAAAGATATCCGAAAGTCTTCTAGCCCCTTTAGACCCGCACGGCACATTTTCGCTATAGCCATTTCGCTCAAACCCCCAATGTGCTCAATTTCGAATTGTCGCAGACGAGGACATGCCTTGACTAAAGCAAAGCTTTAGGGAATTTTTTTCCTGAATGGCCTTCTTACTAAGATTAGCGATGCCAGAGAGAGTAAGTGCTGCACCTCCTAATCCAACGCTTGTTAGTCGAGGCCAATTTTGTCCAATAACAGCTAGACAGTCGTCTGTAAAATATTGCTCCGCTACGCTGTATAACGGGAGAGGATAGTAGATGAAGAAGGGAGAGCTAATTTTCTTGCCTTAGGGGAACTGGAGGGACTCTTAGGGATTTGAGGTTGGGGCAGCCCATAGCGAGAGACCAGAGGCTTTCTGGGGTCACTGGTCTATCGTTGCTCACGTAGGCAAAATGCTCGAGATTAGAGCAGTAACGGCTTACGAACCACAAGCATCTTAATTAAATAATAAGTTTAATTTGTATTGATTAAAATTTTGCGCTTGCCTTTCGGTGAATATCCAACCGCAGTCACTGATTGTGACCGATTTGACGTGGTGCGACGCAGAGCGTAGCAATTTGTCAAAACCTCGTTCAAACAAATTTATAATTCGCGCGTTGTACGAAATCAGATCCTCGTCAAATTCAGCAGGAGCCAGAGAATGCCCTAGAGAGAGAAATTGGAATATGTGTAGATGGAATAAACCGTACCTAGGCCCTCTAGATAGAGATACTCCGTTTCAGTACACCACTCAGATAGCTTTTCTAAAACCTAGGCGATTTAGTGAAGAGCACCGTTTTATAGACGTCTACTGGACAGCAGAATACTTACATCAGGTCCTATGCTATCACCACTCAAGCAAACTCTCCTCCAAAGGCTTGGATGAAGAGCCAAATTTCTCCACTGTCGACAAACTCTCATGACCTGCAATAGGTCAGTGACTTCTAGATATTGAAATGCTAAATATAAGGCTTTGCATTGACGATTCTTTAGCAGGACTCTCAGATGGACAGTTTTTCGTCTTTCTTCGACTTCGATAAAAGGTGAGACGCTTAGAATAGCATCCGTTTCTTTTTCGTCCACTTTGTCTTCGTTTTTTACACTACTTAGTCGGCTCACGTGAATATTTCCCCCCTTTGGGTCGACTTGAATTACGCCGGGGTCATCGATAAACGGATTCTGTCGATCAATGTTTCTCTCGAGTGAATTGAGGTATCCATTCGCCTCAGCTTCTCTCAGTTGGCGTTCAAGTTGAAGAATGCGACCCTTTAGTTTTTCGCGCGCTTGCAGCTGCCTTGAAGCTTGCTCCACCAAGAAGGTATTCAAGCAAATAGCGGAACTAACAAAACATTGGATCTAAGGTGAACTATATATATGGGGGAATTTTATACTTACTTTTCGTGTTGTTGCAGTTGGTGTGCGAGACGATCGATCTCTTCGTCTTGAGACTGAACCGACGCCTGGAGCATCCACACCTGCTCTTCCAAATTTCTCTTTTGAATTTTCAAAGTGTCGGCTTTTGTCAGCGCTCTCGTCGCCTCCAGCTTTTCTTTCTCGAGATCTCGACGAAGAGCGTCGATTTCTCGACTCTGCGATTCGCATTGACGACGAACGGCTTCACTGACGTCACCCTCGAGAAGAATTCCTTCGAGATATCGCGTCCGATTGCGAGCTGCTTGCAGCGAATCGTTCACGGATCGCAGCTGTTTTCTAGTGCGGGTCAGTTCTTCTTTTATTGGTTCTTTTGTACTGTGCAGCACGCAGGCTCGTCTGCTGAGCTCCTGGAGAAAAATTTCCAACTCCTCAGCCTTTTGATGAACGTCGCTTCCTGTTGGGCGTGGCGAATGGACAGGAAACGTCGTAGAACGGATTTTCGAGGGCGGCGCTTCTACATTGGCTTCAAGTTTAGAAACGCTAGTATCAATTCTAGCCATCGTTAAAAGTTTTACCGCGCGTTAGACAGTCCTGTAATTATGGTTACCAGGGAAAACCTCTGTCATCGCGCAGAACTATTTCGTCAGAAGATAATCGAAGAATTTCATCTGTTGGACCTTATTTTGAATAACGTCAAAGCTCCTGTACACGACTCAAGTGAAGTATGCGGTATGAATGAAAATAAAAGAGCTTTATAATAGAAAAAAGACTGGAGGGATTTTTAGATGAAAAATCACTGGAAAAGATTCTTATTGAGGGACCGCAGCAGCTGATAAATTTTCGAATGTATTCGAGAGAGGGAAAGTCGTCTGTTCTAAGACCAGATAGGCGTTTGTTTCGAGTCAAAAATCGAAATAAACTTCCGCTTGGATACTATGCCAATAGAATCGTAGAAAGTACGTATTTGATTAATTACTTTTCAAACTTTTTCTCTGTGTTAGATTATAAGTTTCAAGTGTTTATGCAATGTATAATTATTATCAATGCTATTGGTATTGGAGTACAGGCAGGTACGTTGAGCAATTCAATAATTTAATTTTTTGGTTAGACAAGAGTTTTTAGAAATTGAAAATGGCACTTCTACGTTTAGTCGAGTCTTATTTACGATGCTGACTGTTTTCGACTATTTCTCGTTGTTCTTCTTTGTGCTTGAATTGGTATTGAAGTGGACTGATGACTTTTTTGTTTTTTGGAAGAACGGCTGGAACATATTCGATTTTATCATTACCCTTCTGGTACCACAACTCTAAATTGACACAGAATTCCGGCTATTGTAGTTCTTCTGTCTTTTAGTCTGCCGTTCCCGAAATTATTTCTTTAGCCTCCGACGACAAAGCTTCACGTCTGTCTAAAGCAGTTAAGCAACTGAAAGTATTTCGAATTCTTCGATCCTTGAAAATGGTAATTGGCTGAAATTCAGTGAACGAATAACAGTCAGTCCTCTCTCTTTTAGATTGCTCGCTTTGGCAGTCTCAAAATCATCGTCCTTACACTTTTGCAGACGTTCAAAGTAGCAGGCAAGCCGCTCTTCTATGACAGAGTGACTGGACTTGGTTTCCTTATAGACGTTAGCATTCATTATGCTGCTACTATTTACAGTAGCCTACATATTTGCCATCATTGCTATCGTTCTTTTCGAGTCATACTCGAAATCAGAGCGAACAGATCTCGTATACAAGTCAAGCTTCAAGTACTGCAGTGGAAAAATAAATACAGATGTTAATTAATTAACATGGTTCACGCTAGAGATTTGCCTCAAGCTCTTGGCACCCTTTTTCAGCTCATCACTCTTGATCATTGGATTGACATCTACTACGACGTCATCAAAGTGGCTAATCCGACTTTGACGGCCTTCTTTATTATTATGTGGGTATGGATCGGCGCCTTTTTATTTCGAAATATTTTTGTTGGAATTCTGGGTACGTTTTCTTGTTGGGATCTGTTGCAAGATCTTATGCTTTCATTTTAGTTAATAACTTTACCAGAATTAGCGAATATTTGCGAGAGCAAAGCCAGAATTTTGACAAGAATATGGAATTGGAGAGACAAAAGGAGACCTTACGCGAAGAAGTTATAAAACAGGAAGAAAAACTACGGAGGTCAGTTTGAAAACGTATTTGATTTGAACTACTGTACTGGTTTTATAGGAAAGGGGACAGTATGAGTCACCTCCATCTGGCAAGTGATTCTACTGAGAGGTAAGCACGACTACAGTCAGCCATGTGCAGAAAAAATATAAGGTTTTAGTTGCATTCCAAGCAGTCATGCATTGATAGACGAAAGAGATTCCAAGGGTAGGTTTTCTGTATACTGTATCTACTTTATCTTCTATTCTTCTGCTTGGATAAGATTGGACTAAAATGGTGCACGAAAATTTGACTGCCTTGTCTTCAAATTCGAAAGAGACGCTGTGGCCTCGTGATACTCTTTTTCGGTGAGTTGCTTGGTAAATAAATGCCTTTTACTTTCGGGAGGATTTAATTTTTTATGACAGATACTATCAATTGATGGAAGAGATGCAAGAAAGTATCCACGAATATGAAGAACTACAAAAACTAGCAGGTAAAAATTCGCTTTTTAAATTTTATTAGAGAGCTGACGTTTATTTTTAGCATCGGCTCTATTGAAACTACACGACTTTGAATCAGATTAGCGCGCTACCGCACTCGAACCGTTATTCCCAATCACGTGACTACTTTTAAAGAAGACAGCGCGCTCGTTCTTCGCCCTCAAATGGCATTCCGAAGTCCTCCGCTGCGCGTAACGCCTCGAAAACGACACAGCGGCGTCGCGGCACCGCCGCCATCGACGTCGCTCGGCGACAACGACGACGCAGCTGAGCGCCACTTGCGCCAGAGAAGGCGCCAAGCTCTCGCTCAACAACCAACCCCCGTACCGTTAGCCGAAAGGTATTTTTGAACCCGTCTCGATCGATCGATCGACGAATAGTCGTCGTTTTCAGCCGAAGACGATCGGCGCAGTTCTTGCACGGCTTATCGGCGACCGAAATCGCCGATCATTACTCGAATTGCATCAAACTCTCGTCGGAGAACGTTAGTTGGGATCGAGAGGCGAGAGGGGGGGCCCCCTTCCTATTTAATTAGATTTCCTTTAGAAAATTACGTCGAAGAATGCGTTCGGTCTTCATCTGATCGACTATATGCAGAAAATGGTGCGAGATTCGAACAGCTCTGACATAACAAATTTTCAAGTATGGGAAATTTGCATTTCATATTTTTATATATATTTATTTATTTAGGTTGTTAGCTGCACTCTTGATGCGAGCACGAAAATCTACGCCGGTCGCGTCGATTCCGTTCATTCTGACGCAATAAAAATTCTGAGTGGTATTGGAACGGGAAAGAAGGAGGGAGGAGGCAATGAGGAGGACGATGGAGATCGTGAATTGACACAGAAGGAGAAGAAAAAGCGAAAAGTAACGTTTGAGAAATGATGATTATGAAATTTCAAATATTTGGGGGGGGGGGATTTTTTAGATTAAACCTTCGCGAACTGTTGAAACGAATAGCAAGAATTTGAACGTCGTCAATTTTGAATTGGAATACGACGTAAGAAGAAAAAATAACGATTTTAAAATTTTTATTTTTTATTAATTAAAATAACGATTGATAAAAATTTTATTTTTTATAAAAGGCTGATCCCACGTTTCGGAAGTGGGTTGGAGATCTCGATGAGGGCGGATCAGACGGTTTGTTATTGAACGCTTTGGAGTTGAGAGACGAGACGTTGGGACTGATGCTGGATCCATGCACTCGCGCTTGGGAAGAAGAACGCGCTAGGCAACCAGCTACAAAGATAAACATATTGGAATTGAAAAGTAGAATGAAATGTTTGAAAACGCTTAATCGAATATTTCTTTTTTATAATTAAGATTATTATTCTTCTGTTGATTGGACGGCTTTGGAGATATGCAAGTCTCTGTCAAGTTTCCGATTTAACAATTGGGATGAATCAGCTGAGGTAGCTAGTATGAAAATTGGATTAATTATTAATACTTATTTCAGGATGATCTGAGTGACGTTAATATTGATTTCGATCGCACCCAAATGGCTCCTCCTGCTCCGTCTGAATTCACTTTTGTAGCTCCCGTTGACGGAGAAGGAGACAACGATGAAATTGACGGAGAAAATTTCAGTGAAATGGGAGGAGGAGGAGGATATGACGACGTAGAACCCGGCTTTCTACCGTCAGAATCCGACGTACCAGACGAAGAAGAAGCCAGGTAAAAATAAACACGGAAATAGCCTCTTATTAACATACATAATTATAGTCATTTGGATGATGAAAGAGCGACGTCTTCATCGTCTCAATCGCGAGCTGGTTCCGCTTCCGGTCCACTTCATCTTACTGACGTCATACAGCGAAGCGAATATTCGTACTTTGATGCGAATGTTTTGTCGACGTGGGCCGGTCCCAATCACTGGAAATTCAAACACGCGGCGGCGACGAAAATCGACAAGGAAAATAAAACCGGAAAGAAACCACGAGTCAAGAAAACCGCGCTTCGTTTGGATTTGACGGCGAAGAAAAATTTTGAAAATGAATTTGCGAGAACTAGGGTAAGGATGTATCACAAGAAAGGTGTTTTCTTTTTTTGCTATGGTTTTGGGTAGGCTGCTACTGTTATTGGAAAAGCGACGTTGGCGAAAATGAATCCGGATTTGACTACTTTGCCTATGAATGTGAATTATGAGAAAGATCAGCTGATGAAGTTGTTTCTCAAGCCGGAACTCGCTGTATGACGTGGAGGAGATTCCGTATAGTTTATCTTTATCTTCTTTTAGGTTCAACACAAAACGTCGCCGCCAATTCAAGACAATAACGAAGGTAAAAAGAGACGCGATAAAAATTGAATAAATTAAAAAAAACCTTGACGTTTTATTAGGCGAATGGTACAATTACGACAATTTGAATGACTCAGTCAACTATTGCCCAGCGCTTCAGGTGCAAAACTAGAAAAGAAAATAGTCTTTTTTCTACAGTCTATCTCTCAGACGGATGATGATGAGGAGGGGGACTATGGGGCCGTTCCTGGGGACGGCGATGGCTTCATTGGCGCGGATCCGTCGGAAAGAGAAGAGGATCATTCTCCTCAAATAATCGCAGGTGACGTGGCGGCGGCGGCGACTTCCGTGCCGCCAGCAGCCGACGGAATGTCAATTCTTGTTCCTGGATTCGATCTTGGCGCTGATCAAACGTTTCTACTTCCTGCGAATATGGTGGCTCAACCGCATCGGGTAAGAAATTTGAATAGATGGTCTCTTTCTTTCTTTCTTGATTCATTTTTTCAGGTTGAACGGATTCATATCGATTACGTTAACCGTGCTAAGCGAGTCGACGTCAAAAGAGTCAAGGAAAAAATGTGGGGACTTATTCGACGTCAACTAGATGAGAATCCGGTAAGGAATCGATCGCCTCTTCGCGTGGATTTTCCCAAACCGTCTCGCTTAGAATCCAACGGAGAGTAGTCCTCCTAAAAAAGTGGCTATCTCCTTTAAGGATTTGTATAAGGATTTGCTGGGCACATTGGCTCCCTCCGCCAAAGCGGATCTCTCTTTTCATATATCAGTTGTGTGCCTCTTGCATCTGGCAAATGAGAAGGTGAGTCGGGGAGGTTAGAAAAGGAATAAGAGGTAGATAAGGGAAATAGTCTCTAAGTTAGAGTTTCTGCTACTATGTCGCCATGAGGAGGGTTTCTTTAGGGCCTCTATCTTTCCGGGGTCGACACCTTGGACGATATTAGCGTGGCACTAAGCTCTTAGACAGTACATATGATCGTCATAATATATACTACTGTAGTTGCGTGCGTTCTATAAGGACGGGTCTGGTTTTATACTGACGAGAACTTTGGCCGCTTTGATGTGACGCTCGAGGGGACGTAGGGGAAATAGAGCTCGCGTTCCGCTTGAGGAGATGAGCTGTTGAGCGGGGATACCGACTATGCTGGCGGGTGCGTATCGCGGTGGCGGGCTTTTGGGTTGATTGGGCGGCGTTTCGGTTGGTTCAGAGGTGCGTTGAGCGTTGATAAGAGTTGGTAGGTACTGAATTTGGTTTAAATCCGAGGTCCTGAGAGCGGTTTTCGTATAATTTCGTTTCTTCTTTCCGTTTTTTCTTACTTTGTGCTACTGGGCTCGCTTCCTTCTACTGGCAGCACTGCTTTCTCTAATTCGGCAAATGATTTGCAGTCTCTGTAGCTGAAGGACTAGTGAAGGGAAATGTAGTTCGCTCTGTTCTTCACGTTTCTTTGTTGTCTTACTTTCCACGATACCGTTGTCTGTGGATCGACAACGCTGGCTCGTATGGCTGTAATAATTGCTCTCAGCGACGCGTAGTTCTTCAGCTGATACAAATCGTCGCAGATTTGAATACAGTGTCGAAGAAAAGCGACCTGATATGATAGAGAGCAAGAAATGAACGAGTACCTTGGGCTCTTTTCACAGTATCGACCTGCTTGCCCTTTTTCTCTATTGTCCGAGTCGTCTTCACGACGAATTCGGTCAAACATCGACCGCGATTTACGACTTGTCTCAGCCACGGGCTTCTGTCTAATATGAGGGAAAAGCAGCAACCAGAAGCGGCTAATAGAGCGGCTGATTGGATTTCGTGAGAAGGAACGGAACGATACATATCAGTATCGTCTTTGGTAAGCCTACGAATTCGCGGTTAATTAATAAAAGAATAGTTAGGATGGGCTTCATACTGGATTGCTAGTTGCTTAGAGCGTTGAACTTTGTCAAATAGTTGCTCGAAATCGCTCGAAACCGCGTTTGGAGGGGTCTAGAGATCGCGTTTAGTTATTGAATTGAGTTAAATGTTCTCACCGGTAAAGGCTTTGCTGCTAAGAATTTGATTGCTTTGATTAGATCTTTGATTTTCTTTCTGATTTCCTCGAGCCACCACGGCTGATGCAGAACGTCGAGAAAGGCTTTTGATTGCTTCGATTTGCCGTAGAATTGCTCAGGGTAATATTTCAACCAGAGCACAAAACACTAGGCATAGATAAGCAAAGCTAATATAGATTAGTCGGCATTACCTTGATGACTTTGTCTTGCACGTAGTGCTTGATGTCTTCAATGGCTGGATCGGCTGAACATCTGTTTGAATGGATGATTTTCTTGCCGCAAACGGAGCACAGGTTTGGTGATTTTGGCTTAGAATTGGGCACAACTCCCTGTCGATACTGCAGTAAATGAATCGTCGTAATTCTCGTTTTGAATCCGTGGAATGAAAATGCGTTCACGGACGCGGCTTCGACCAATTTGTAGAAGAGAACTTTTCGTTGAACGCAGGTGAGCATGGCGCAAAATAACTCCGTATTGCTCTCTGGCCAAGTAAGCCACGGATCTTCCAAATGCAGAAGACGACGCACAACCGTATTCAGTGAAGCACACACCAGATTTCGAGTTTCAGCCGTCCGAAACTCCAAGAATAAAAAGCTATGTGAATCAATTGAGGTATAGTAGCTCCTTACCTCACATTGTAAACTTGATTGAAGATCCCCTGCAATGTCATTCCAAATATTGACGTCTCTCTAAGATACTTGCCCATTTAGCACTTCAATATAGATTAGGATTTTTGTCGACCTTCTTTTTGAGGGAGTACATGATTTCTAAGGCCGACTTGGCACTCATCGTGTGAGCCATTCGCATCATTATCAATTTGCCAAAGAGGAATGAATTCCAAGGTGAAAATTTTCTACTTTCCGCTTCTTTTTTATCGTCTTCGTCTGACGGAGCTATCATCGTCACGGTACCGTCAGCAGCTATTAGTCCTTTAAATCGCACGCTCTATAAAGTCATATAAGTCTCTCCTTTTGTTCTATTTGAAAACTTGCTTGAACTCTTTGAATTGATACCCGACTTTTGAGTATAGGGAACCATAGCGCATTATCACATGCAATATCGTAGAGTTGCTTGCACGTTTGACTGACGGATAGCAGATCTAAAATAGACACCGTCCTTATCTATGATCACATGTACAATTTCAATACGTTACCGGAAGTACTGTCGAGAAATGACAGAATGAATAGGATAATTTCATCTGGCAGATCCTGAAGCGTTGATTCCATCCGATATGCGCTTACAATGACGAACAATTACAATTTTAATTTGAACCGTTACTACGAAAAATACGTCACAGACTCAAACATTCCCGGAGACGTTTAATTCAATGAACCCACCGCAGGACTGGCAGCAGAGTTTCGACCCGTTTTGCCGGCCTTCCTTGACGCGAAACGAAGTTGCCTTGCTTAATCTGCTTTGGATAGAGGCTGAGAAATTTTCTCGGACTCCGTAAACGGCAATTGAAGCAAGTTCTAGAGACTTTTGGGCTATCGTTTTTCTTTCCAGCTCGAACTGGGCGCTTCTCTTACCCCATCTTACGCCCAGAGAACGCTTTTTGACTCATAAGCTGATCGAACTCGTTCCCGAACTGAGAACGTTTTCGATCGGCGAGAACGGGAAAAGAAGAACGATCATTTGCCACGCCCACCCTCGTTACGACTCTCAAATGGCGAAAGCAGGAAAAGATGACGATTTGAGGGTTGTCAGGGTAAAATTTGAGCATCTCGAACAAATCGCGGAGAAGTTGAAAAACGAGAAAGCGGAAGTAAGCAGGAGAAAAGATAAAAAGACCGACAGGTGCAGGAGTCTACTTTGAAAGATAATAGAGAATTGATAGACTTCTTGTAAAGGACTGTAGATGAATGGGACAGTTTATGGGATGACAATGGAGAGTGCTTGGACGAGTCACTCCTGTCTGAGGTATGGATAATTCATTAGAGACTTGGGGTTATCTTTTAATTTTTTGTAGCTGGATGAGAAACTGAAAATAAGCGAGTCCGTTATTAAAGTCCCACGTCAGGATTTTGCCAACGTAGTTGGTCCTGAAGCAGACGATGATGGTGGTGATTCAATTAATAATCCATGCCATTTTGTTACATTTTTTACAATACAGAACACGGGCACCTTCTTGAAGTTTTTGACTTCGCGCCTAGTTTAAAATCAGAGGATATTCTGCTTACATTTAGTGAATACCGGTAGGACAAAACACACGCAATATTTATTATAATTGACTGTTGCTAAGATCCCAAGGATTGGATATCACATGGGTAGACGATACTCATTGTCTTCTAATTTTTCCAAACAGAGCGTTAGGTAATTTAGACTGTGGAGCGGTCTGGGATGACTGTTTCTTTGTAGCTAAACAGGCTTTGAGGGAACCTATTGCTTTTATGAAAGCTCGGCCATTTAGTTTGGCTTCGCAGAAGGCCAAAACGAAAGCAGAATTAAATGGATGTATGACGTTTTTTCGTTTATTGGCTACTTTTGTCATTTTTTTTAAAAAGATTATCTAAATCGTCCTATGTGCATGAAGAGGCCTGAGAAGACGGCTGCGTCTGCGCGACGACTCGTTGCTGGCGCTTTGGGAATTCGTATATCTGTACCCAAGGAAACGCTGGAAAAGGAAAAGCAGACACTGAAAGAAGCCAAAGGTAAACTTCTGCTCTCTAACTGTATTTTGACTTCGAGACATTTTATAGAGAAAAAGATGGAAAAGAAGCGACTGCAGGCAGAAGCGTGGGGAAATTAATTGATTAATTATTTAGGAATTTTTTGCACATTGCTTTAGTGTGCGTGCGCACTGCAGACGATCACGTGGAAAAGAGTTGATGTTCTTCGTCCTTCTGGCTTCAGTTCTTTGTCTCTGTACAGTTCTGGGGATTGTTCGGTGGAAAAAAAGGTATTTGACAGACGATGCCGAACGAATTTGTTTCTATTTCTCCAAAGACAGCCTGGGGCGAGTGAGGCTGAGCGTAACGTCGTTCTCGATGCTGAAATGAAGCAAGTTCGGTTTAGGCAGCAGCTGAAAATGTTTTTTGACGGTATGCGAATGGTCTGACTCTTTTTCCTAAACGCGTTCTACAGTTTTGGATGTTTTTTAGCTCGAAAATGGCGCCAGTCGAAGCAAACGAGTCTAGTGTGACACCACGGAGGAAAGTAAGTAATGCAGAGGGAGAAATTTTGCTTCCCGAGACTATGATGCAACCAAAATTACACGTTTCCTATTATCTGCATCATTCCTAGTGGATGTATGGAGATCCCTAATTGTATCTGAGTACCCCTTCTTCGTTAGAATCGATTGGGTTAGATAAGGAGTGAATTTAGCGAGCGAATCTGTAGATGACGGTCGTTGTCCCGTAAGGGGGCCCAACTTCATTTTTTTGCTGTACAATAAATGAAGACGTTCTCTGCTACGGAATCTTCTTCGAATGCGGGTACAGTGTACGTTTTCAGAGGCTACAATGCAGTCATTTTGCGCGTAGTTTCTCGTAGCGCATGCGTGACGCGTGAGCAAAGAACTTGAAAGGAGTGTTCGCAAGAATCCGAAGGAATCGGCGACAATGAGCGGCAAAGCGCACCCACCCGAGCTAAAAAAGTAGGCGCAGACACTTTCCCACCGTCTCTCTTCTTCGCGATCGATGATGTTACTCCTAAAACGCATGTATTATCTGCTAACGATCCCGCAGTGGTTCGGGTGAAGATAAAAATCGCCCCTATCTGAGCTTCGCATCGCTTTTCTCGACTCTCGCGCACGCACAGCCCTTAGACTAACAACGGCGCTTTCGTTTTTCGTAGGTACATGGATCATAGGATTTTTCGTAAGGGAGAAACCGATGCGACTTCACTGTGACATAGTCAACTCCTTTTATGTAGTAAAACTGAACGGAAATCGACACGTGTCAGGTGTCCTGCGCGGATTCGACCCGTTCATGAACATAGTGCTGGACGACGCCGTGGAAGAAGTGTCTGATAAGGAGAAAAACGGCATTGGGTCTGTGGTACGTAAGACACGGCTATACTAGTATAGAGTGCAGGCTATCAGTTCTTTTTCTTTTTTAGGTCATCAGGGGAAATAGCATCGTTATGGTGAATGCCCTGGAAAGAATTTGATGTGATTGGTGCAATGGTACAATCAGTAGATAGAGGGTTTTAAGTGCAAAAGCTAAGGTGTTGTTCTTTTTTCTATTTCTGTTGTGCAGAAATGGAATGTGATATTGCTAGTTAAAATACGTTTCTATGTACTGTGTTAATAAAACTTGACCATGAAAAAGACGGAGAAAATATGGGGAATGGTGCATCCAATGCAAAGCTAAGGTGTTAGAATAGTTCTTGTATTTCTAGCTAAAATACTTTGCGTGTGCTGCGCTGTGTACTGTTACCCTAAATTGAAACGTAGTAACAAAAGGTGGAGAGTCAACTGCAGCCTTGTTGATTGGCTGATTTCTGGAAGTGTGTGCCGTCTATGTCCCTAATTAATTGCGTGAGCACGTGCATAATTCTCTCGCATGAATGATTCACCGATTCTGCAAGTGGGACCTCGGCTATGTAGTGCACCATTTGTTCTGTAGGATTGTAATGTGATGACGGCAATAAACTATGGTTCATCATCAAGAGAAATGAAATGCGCCATTTTGCGTTATTGTGACAGACATCTATGTTCTTTTTGCTAAGAAAAAATGTGATGCAGCCAATCACGAATACGTTCCCAAAAAGGCAGACTAAAGATTTCATGCTTTAGTTTCTTTTCTCTAAAATGTTCGTTTAGAAGCAAAAATTTGCGAAGCTCATCTTGTTCTTTGGCATTTTCTTCCTCGAACGGTTTTTTCATTTCCTCCTTCAATTTTTTGGTGTCTTGAAAGCCAACTGTAATGTAACGACGTTTCCCTCCCTCTTCATTTCTTTTGATGAGACTAGAAACGTTTCGAAGTTTTTCGTGGTTAAAGAAAGTGTCGATTGTGCTTTGGCGCTCTTCATCGGAGTAACCATCACAATTCGTCAATGCTATTGCGAAGCAAGTTGTATCAAGTTTCATGTCACTTTTCATTAGTTTTAGACTTTTTCTAAGAGTCTTTGTCATGCGTTCTGTTTTCCAAGCTATAAGCACAGTGTTGACACCAAGAGGAGCGTGCTTTTGAATATATTCTTTTACGCCTTTCAGCTGGTCACGGCAGCGGCTTTCAGTTTCCTCATGCATATATCCTGGCGTGTCAATTACTTTTACCCTGCACGCTACGGGCTTGCCGTCTCGGACAAGTTCAATAGAACATTCCCAATGAGAACAAGCAGGCGTGCCTTGGTCTGGACCTTCTGTTGCACGGAATTTCTTTTCGCCTACGATATAATTGGCAAGTGTCGATTTTCCGTGACCGGTTTTACCAATCACTAGGATTACACGATCGACGACGTCAAGTGGAGTGGAACTGGACTTCAACGCCATCTCAAACTTCAGTTTGCCCACCAGTACTTACGCACGGGAGAGTCCGGATGGTAAGCCGCTTTACCATTTAAGGACCTATCAACGTCTTCCGGTCTCCGGTTCTAGGAAAGGACACGCTCCTTAGAAATAGCCTCTCTCACATCGAATTTCATATACGGAAGGGGACGTCGGAGAAGCCATGGCCGCATCTCTGGCCGCAGCAAGTAGCGTGAACATCGTATTAATTGGGAGAACTGGTTGTGGTAAGAAAACGGTAGCAAATCACATTATAGGATGTTCAAATGAAGAACTTGACTGCCAGTCCGAAGAACTTGACTGCCAGTCGGAAGAACTTGACTGCCAGTCCAAAGAACTTGACTGCCAGTCCGAAGACTCGGAGGACTCGGTTGACATGATTGGCTACCTTCCGCCGAATAGGATCCCGTCATGCAAGCCGGCGGCATCGGCGACGGCGGAGTCGCTCTCTCGGGCGATCGCAGAGGAACACCAGTCGACCCGAAGCTGGGGCCGCCGCCTCAGTGATCGTTTTCAAACGGCAGACGACGTATTATCAGGTGCCGTTCGAAAGGCAGGTTTTGCTAGGAAGTCATTCGAACGAGTGAAATCCATGGGGGATTCTGACGTAAACGTTGGGATCGCAGACATTTCAGGCTGTGGTGCTCCGGTCAAAGACTCAGACGTTTGGAGCCACATAAAATCACTCAGTCCGAGGCACGAGATACATCTGATACTATTTGTTCTGACCAGAAGCGACATTGATGACGAAGAAGATCTAGACCAGAGGCACTTTTTTAAAATTACTTGGAAATTAGAAGAAAAAGTCGAAATGTCTGATGAAATTTATCGTCATTTTGCTGTTGTTGTGACTCATTGTGACGGACTAAATGATGAAGCTAAGGAAACGCTTATACATAAAGTAAAGCACTCAAAAGTTGGTGTCACGATAAAGATAGAAGAGGAAAGAATATTCTGCGTAACTTTCCCGTCAGACCAGAAGAAACGTAAGTTGCTGAAGGAAGAAGTTGAACAAAGTTCAAAGCAGTTGCAGGATTTTGCAAAAAAATATATTGGACAGGCCGTAATACAACTGAAAGAAGATACGTGGGCCGACTGTATGACACGGCTGCTGTGCTGCTAGCAGTGGTGACGTGTTTGTTTGTTTGTTTGTAGCACACTGTACGTGATACCCGTGCTTTTAGCAAAATCCTAATTTTTTGCATGCGGTTGTCCTAATGACTAATCACAAGCGTCCCAACTCGAGTTCTTGGAGAAGTTCAGAATCAGAGCATACGGGACGTCTAGCTACGTTTGCAAATGAACTCTGAAGCGAACGTCGTTCTTGTAGGAAGAACCGGTAGTGGCAAGAGAACGGTTGCGAATCAGTTTGCTGGAAAAAACGTGTTCGAAGCAGCGAAATCGTCACTGGCAGCTTCTCTGCGCTCGGCCACTTGCATCGACGCGTCAGTCTTTTCTACAGCGCTGTCAGGACTGAATTTGAACGTCAGAGCTATAGACAGCTGTGGGGTAGACGAAATAATTTCTGCGTACTCCGTCAAAAAGTCCATAACATCGTTCGCTGAAAAATGCGGTGGATTACATCTGATCCTATTCGTGCTAACTCTCAGCGACGTCGCTGAGGAAAATGGGTTGGACGAAAAGCATCTTCTTGATGTTGCTCAATGTCTGGAAAAGAAGATGTACAGTCACTGTGCGATTGTTGTAACTCACTGTGACGGAATGAATGAAGAAGCTAAGAAACAGGCTGAAAAAAAAATTATAATGTCATCAGTTGGTCAAAGGTTAGGCTTGAAACCAGAAAGAGTATTTTGCGTGACTTTTCCACTATTGGCGAACCTCAGCCAAGTGAAGCGTAATATGCTCAAAGAAGAGTTTGAAGCAAGTACTAAGCTGTTGCAAGATTTTGTCAAGAAGTGTGGAAGACAGCAAGCAGTTGCTCTTCAGAAAGAAAGCTGGTGGCAATGGCTGTGTCATTATGTTCCTTTTTTTGAAGAAGTGGTAGAATTTGTTTGTTATTTAGTCAGAAGAACCAGAAGTGTTTGAGACGTTACGCCTTTTGAGATGGCAAGGACCGTAACATCGACACTCCAGTAAATTATAGAGAGTAAATGAACTCTGTCTGTGCAATCTCTGATGCAAATTTCTCTCCCGCAAGTCGAAAGATTTTACGCAGCGAAGATTTTATCCGAAAATGCGCAAACCAGCCAGTGCTAGCCCGGCGCAATCCGTGATGAATCTAAGATCTAAAATCCAAATTCGTAGTTTCGTCACCTACGGATTGCGCCGGGCAGCTTCGCGCTGCTTCGCGCGGGTCCCTAACGTGCGTGAAGCGAGTGCACGTTCTCATGGACGAAGTGCAGCTTGGTCGATTGAACGACGTCTACGCGAAATGGGAAAATCGCGCACCGGACGTCGCAAACGGAACGTCGCGTGACGTCGCGCCGTCGAGCGAACGCAATCCGGCGTGGAAAGAGCGATTCGCCGCCGCCGCTCCCGATCGTCCGAAGCGAAGCGCGACGAAAACGAAGTCGAAACGAAAGCAGAACGCGAGTCGCGCGCATCGACGTCAAATTGGCGTCAAAGAGAATCGATTTTAGGCTCTAGTTCGAAACGATCCTTTTCCACCAATCACCTATCGCGTCAGGATTCCGCTTGTTACGTCAGACACGATAGCGCGAGCGAAATTCAGCGGGCTTTGCTGTGAACGATGCACGCCACTGAGCAGAGTAAATAATTAAAATAGAAATTTTTAATAATTTCATTATTTCTCTTCATAGAATCAGTCTTGTGATTATGAAGGCGGCTACGAGAATATTCTTCAGATTTATTTATCATACGAGTAAATGACGGAAGGGGAAATTTGATTTTTAATTTTACGCGTTTATTTTAGTAGCAAATTTTTCCCTTGCATCTCTTTCTGCTACGGAAGACAAGTTCCCCGGAAGCATCCAATTCTAAATGAAGCAGTCCTCAAGGCAACCAGGTACCAAAATAACAATAATAATTAATAGATAATTTGATTTTTGGGTATAGAATTGAAGAGGCTGTTGAGAAGGAAGCTGAGGAAAATCTAGAAACAATAGACCAGATTAAAAGCATGTGTTCTACTTATTATATTTCCTTTCTGATATAGTCAAATTTAGAACGAGCTAAGAAGTTAATTGATGGCATGGCCAGTTCAACAAGTGGCGCAATCATCAGGTAATCTATAGACCTTTTAATTTTTTATAAGTATCTATTTGTGTGTGTATCTAGATTGGCTGGTTTTGTATTATTTAAACTTTTCAATTCGGTCACAGCGGGGATTCAAGTTCACAGAGGACAGATGGAGATGATAAAAGCGGCGGCTGACGTATATAACCAATATTCATATTTTGATTTTATTTTAGACGCGTTTCTTTGCTAGAGTAATGTTCCCGTCGTTTTTCTTCCTGTACATCGGAGCCACTTTGACTACAGCATTCTTACGTTTGTCCTATTCTGCCACAACATCAAAGTAAGGTTTAATTAAA
This sequence comes from Oscarella lobularis, assembly GCF_947507565.1. Classification (NCBI taxonomy): domain Eukaryota; kingdom Metazoa; phylum Porifera; class Homoscleromorpha; order Homosclerophorida; family Oscarellidae; genus Oscarella; species Oscarella lobularis. The sequence continues at coordinate 240,703 of NC_089177.1, read as the reverse complement.
AAATTAATTAGAGAGGGTATTATAGTATGTTTTCTAGCCGCCTCATATTGCTTCAGGAGGTAAGGAGAAGTGTCTTAGGGATCATTTGAAATTTTAATTATTATTGCTAGATAATCTTCAGCTGCGTGGAATAAGGTGGGAAGAAGAGACAAGGCGTATTTGTTAATTAACGTATACCGTCTTGTTCTCTAGTTCAATTCTACGCAGACTTGGCGCTTTCTTCATAAGACGAAAACTGGCCAATGAGAGCGGCGAGACAGACAAACTATACAAAGCAATTCTCCAAGAAGTAAAATCAACAGTCAAGAAAAAAATATCTATACAGTGTGGCTGCTTAGTATATGACAGAACTGCTACAGAAAAATGAACACATGGAATTTTATTTGGGTAAGCGTTATGTCTGGTATAATAAAATGAGCCTTTATACCAATAGTGGTTTTGTAGAGGGAGGCCGAAGTAGAACTGGAAAAGTTCTTCCGGCTAAATGTGGCCTTTTGTCTATGGTTGTCAATGCCGTTGCTAGCGGTATTACGAAAATAATTAGATGAAAACTTATATGTAGCTACTTTTTTCTGTGTCAAGGTGACGTCACTGACGTCTTATTGGTTCCCGTTAGCATTTCATACGACAAGGTAGAGACTGCGCACTGATTTCTCGTACTTATAATCCATTTTCGTATAGATTCCTGATATGGGGTTGACCAGCGAACGGCTTGGAGTCGAAAAAACCAAAGAGTCCTTGTTCTCCGCTTTGAGAGGAACATGGAGCGTTCTACGAGGCTCATTTGGCGAGATTCGAGTCAATTTCGCTCAGCCATTCTCTCTTGAAGCAAGTCATAGAGACCAATATTTATTTCTTATTTATAAGGGCTACTAGGAGTATCTCGATAACCAACGCGGCTATTTTGATTTGGATGAGGAAGGGGTACCGCGAGAGACCGTTTTCTCATTGGGAACGCACGTTCTCTACAGTCAGCACTCTACTTTGATATTTTCTTGTAAGAAAATCAAGTGTTTTTTTCTGTAGCTGCTGATCATTCTTCGGCGATAATGAGCCCGTGTCTGGTTGCTTTTCTTCTCGCTAATAAATACAGAGAAGTAACCGTTTTTTATATGTTTTTGAAATGAGCTCTGATTGGATGGTTTTATAGGGAGTTTTAGTGGAAGAGTTGCGGTCTTCTTTTGTTTGGTTATGCGGCGAATTGGATAAAAGAGACAGGTACTTTAGAGGGTCATTTTATGAGGGGTCAAATACCTGTTTTTTTGTTGGAAGACCCCTTGGGTTTGATGGTCCTCGCGAAAAGGCGTTCGCTCACGGTTTGAGCATTTTGAAGCCGTTTTTAGATGACAGCGAGAACGATACGATTCGTCCTAGAAAGGACGTATCTAGCTTGCTAGAATTGACCTACTATAGCAACCAGGTATTCTCAAATAACGTAGGATTACTCAAAGACCAATTAGAGACTCCTAGGTCATTTCGGTTTTCCTGATTGACGCAGTCATAGGTAGACATGGAGCGATAACTATTAGGAGTGGTTCTTTGATATTTCTCGTCCAAGCTGCTTCTATTCATTCTCTGTGCTTTTCTTGGCTCGTCACAGAAGCTCTAATGGATTCCTCTAGCGCTAAGTTTCTATTTCAAACTAAGGTGGTTCCGCATTCAAAGACCTCCAAGTCTTTCATCTCGTTTCTCGTAGTTGTTAGACACGGCAGAAGAGCTTTGCAGTATATTTCGGAACGAATTCGTTTTTAATTTGGTATGTAGGAGATCTAGAATAGTCGCTCGTCTACGTTATAATTTTCTTGTTGGTTTCTTAGCCTTGCACAATGCAGCGCACCGTACTCGCAGATTCTTTAGAACGTTTGGTTAGTTCTGGCATACTAACGTGCACTCAGACTTCAGTAAGGTCAAAGAGAACCCTCTAAGCAAATCCTATATTAGTTTATTGAAGGGAGGTAGCAATAATTGGGGCTTGGACGATGGGGAAGAATGTTTCGCTGAGACGTCCTATAAAGTGAAGCTTGATTTATAAAGAATTATTAATATTTTTTTGATTACATTGTTTATTAGTTGGTAGCTTCGAAGGAGAATCTTTCTTATCTTTCCTTTCTCCATGGGACTATTGGATCTCTGGTGGAATCCTATTGGTCGATGGCTTGTTGCCTGCCACACTTGATAGCAGAACCAATGAAAGGTCAGTGAAAAAACCGTTTAGTTTCCCTAAGAGTAACTGTCTTTGCAGAAAAAGACTTTTTGCGCTACGTTCAGACGTTTATTAGCAAAAGAGTAGAAGAGAGTCATTGTAGCTACGGTAAAAACGAGCTAAGAGAATAGGAACTATTTTTCAAAATGTTCTATTAGCTGAGTCAATTTCTTTGGATTCGCTGCGAAATTCCCTCAAGTATTTCATGCAGGAAGGTGTCATTGAAATGAGTGAAGTAAGCCCTACGTACGTTGTTCTGGCACGCCCCAAAAGTCCCGTTAAATTCGTTCAAAATTTTGGTTCGTTCAAAGCCACTTGGCTCTAAGACATTGTTGCAGAGAGTTTATTTGATTATTTGAGTGTAATGAGAGACACTAACAGAAAAGCACACTAAGCTTTCTTATAATGACAGTCATTGAGTCCCTGCTTGTTTCGGGCGAGTTCTATAGCGTAGAACTGGACCCTAGGCACTGCAAAGAATTTTAGTTGGGTGGCTATCATACCTAGCTTCTCACCTATTGTTGTATTCTCTTCTGAATAACCTTTGCTGGAGTCGAGTCTATCCAAAGAGGGAGTGAGAGGTCTGGCTTCAATTAAAATTGATTTCTTTTACCTGAGAAGAGTTCCGAAATTGAATTCTTCTACGGATTTTTCGAATAGATTGCAAAATTCTCTCCATTTCTGAAATGAAAGCTGTTTGTGAAAATTGAAGTTTAAATCTTCAATTTTTTACCGCTTTTGAATCTTTGGATTTGAGCTCATCCTCGTTGATTTTGTCAATCTGCGAGGAGAGACAAAAAATGAGCCAGGTTTACCTTTAGAAAATTCATTACTTTTAGATCTCCGAATCGTTTTGCGAATTCATCTCTAATTTCCTTATCCTGGCTGCAAACACAGTTAATATCAAAATTCGATTAGACTCTCTACCTTGTCAAACGCAGGTTCGACGGTTCGACGGCGCTAAGCAACTAAAGTAACCGATAGATACGAATTGGACTTGCCAAGTCTCCGAAATGCCACCTTAAAGTACGTTTCTGCGTGCTCGTAACACTTCACAGCCCAGGCAAGCTCAATATTAGCCTAATTCGAGAAATTATTCTGCTGAACGGAGACATGCTTTGCCTACGTCGTTCACGTATGCCGAAGCATCGACATGAGGCAAAGCTGCCGCTCCTTCGACGCCCTAAAGAGCCGTACAGCTCATTGGAGGCACAGTACAGCGACCGAGCGTTTACCAATTCGTCCGCAAGGTCGCTCATGTTGCTAACGCGCTTAGATTTACCTCCGCGATAATCACGTGGAAATTTTTGGCGCGACGTTCGACTGATTCTACGAAAGGCTACGATGCTGAGCTCGCAAGACGCCGAATCGACTCTGAATGAGTCCTCTGTCATACATACCGTTTGTCGTCACGAGGAATATGAATATCTCGAGCTCGTGCAGCGAATAATCGATCGCGGCAGCGTGAAAGGCGATCGCACGGGCACGGGAACCAAGTCGATCTTTGGCACGCAGATGAGATTTAGTCTGCGTGACAGCTTTCCTCTTTTGACGACGAAACGCGTCTATTGGAAAGGCGTCGCGGAAGAATTGCTCTGGTTTATACGGGGATGTACGAACGCGAAGGAATTGAGCTCGAAGAACGTCAAAATATGGGATGCAAACGGCTCTCGCGAGTTTCTCGACGCATTGGGAATGACCGAACGCGAAGAGGGCGACCTCGGACCCGTTTACGGCTTCCAATGGCGTCATTTTGGCGCCGAGTACGCGGACATGCGCACTGACTACGCGGGGAAGGGGGTGGATCAGCTGGCCGAAGTAATCCACAAAATCAAGACCAATCCGAATGACCGGCGAATAATCATGTGCGCCTGGAATCCGGCGGGTAACTATTTAATCGTTTCCCGACGTCGTTTTGACGCTGTTTGGTTCGGGGGTTCCCCCTCCCGTAGATTTGCCCCAAATGGCACTTCCGCCGTGCCACGCGTTATGCCAGTTCTACGTATGCGACGGGGAGCTCTCGTGTCAAATGTACCAGCGATCGGCTGACATGGTAACGCCTTAGAAACGTCGACGTCCCAGGGTGGGGAAACTTCCGTGTTTTCATTAGGGTCTTGGCGTTCCTTTCAATATCGCTAGCTATTCGCTTCTCACGTGCATGATAGCCCACGTGTGCGATCTCAAGGTGACGACATTCTATTGAAAATGAGTTTCAGTGAGCATTTCTTTAGCCTGGAGACTTTATTCATACTCTTGGTGACGCCCACGTTTATTTGAATCACATTGAACCTCTTAGAGCTCAGGTAGGGAATATGGGCGATTCGTTTGAGATGATCACGTGGTTTTGTAGTTGAAACGTACGCCGAGACGCTTTCCTTCGCTCGTTTTTAAGCGAAAAGTGACCGATATCGACGATTTCAAGTTCGAGGATTTTGAAATTGTTGGCTACAAGCCACATCCGACTATAAAAATGAAAATGGCCGTTTAGAAATCGAAACCTAAGTACGTCCGCATTCCTACATTTTTGTCTGTGTGTACATAGTTTCACTTTCTGTTGTAAATCCCGGGGGGCATTAGAAACTAAAAGTCTCGTCGTTCCATATAATCCTTTGCTTTCTCCCCCCTGCGGTCATTTTTCTCGTTGAGATGACGATGATTGGGGCTCGTTTCGCTGCGTTGGCTTTTTTCGCTCTTTTCTCGCCGCTGGTGTCTATTGAGCCCGTCTTGCCGTCAGTTCAGTACGAGAATCTCTATCTTCCTGATTGCAAAGCGGCTAAGTTCCTATGCGCGCTTCCTTGTGAGCAGAGCAGTCTAAACAAAACAGGTACATAGAAAGGTCTCCTCTTCCGCTCTTCCGCCTCACGTCCGTGTGCTCAGGAAATGTTGGCCCGGCTCTCAAGTCTGCGACTCTGAGCTTTGGAGGGTGGCCGTGGAATCGAAGAGAAGGAGCATTGGGGACTAATATAACATTGGAAACAAGTTCGATTTGCCTTTTTAGTTAGACACCGTTTCTTTTATATGATCTTTCAGGGAAAGAGGTGGTCTCTCTGGCGGCGTATTTGGACGCTTCGTTGAAGCCGACAATTGGGGAAGAACGCAATTTTTCACTGGTCCAAGACATGTGCCTATTGGATAATAATAGCGCGGATCCCCCTGTTCCTTGTCCCCTGGACGCAAATAGTTAGTATCCTTGATTCATATGGGTTATTTAATTAAGATAATTTTTTCCGGTTAGAAAACACCACGTATCATTATGTGACGTACAAGGAAAAGTATCTGGAATACGCGCAGTTTGCTGTACGTGTCAGAATGGTCACAGTGATCCTAGTTGATACATTGCTCTATAGGATGAAATTCGCGTGACTATTCGTCTCCAGGACGGCCACAGCAATGACGTAGTTTGCGTGCAGTTAACGGTTGATGCTCGCTATTTGAGGGACCTCGACGATAAGTAATTTATTGTGATACCCTGACGGACAGTTAAGAAAAGGGAGTCTATGTCTGTGTGTGTTCCATCTAGTCTATGGCTTAGCCAGAAGACTAGATGATTCGTTGTCGAGAAAGAGAACGCAGTGAGAATGACGTTTCAGAATGCTAGCAGGAGTTGACGGGTTCACGGGGCCTTGAATAGCAGCTTTAGCAGCCTTCGCCTTGCGCTATAAAAAAAACCCCAGTTAATTTCTTAGAGAGAAATAGTGATCGTACTTTCTCTGGTACTGTCACTACCAGGGTCTCTGCTTTCATTATTTGCTGCACGCTCATTGATATGGCCTTGGGAAGACGAATGTGTATAGATTCCGTGGGGGGAATAGTTTTATGTACCTGTTTTGGCACAGCTTCCAGCGATTCGAACCATCCTTCTCCGAATTGTTGTTGTCTGCACGCTTCGTCCAAGTCGACTACGAGAAACGGTTTTTTCGTTTCGAAATCAGCTGGGGGATCATTAAAAGCAATGTGACCGTTTTCTCCTAAATACAAGACTTTTTAAAAGCGGGGGGCATTTGATGCTCTATGCTCGAACCTATGCCAATGAAAGCTACGTCTATTTTGACGTCATTCACGAGTTGGTCGAGTCTCGCGCACTCTGCTTCAGCTCCAGCCGGGTTTATTCCATTGACGAAGTGAAACTGCTTGGGCGGCACTTTGATTTGATTTAGGAATCGTTCACGAAGATATCTAAGTAGATGCATATAGATTAATTAATTAATTAATTAATTAAGGTATTTTCTACTTGACAAATGATGCCGGGTGAGAATCGTCGATTCCGATGTATTCGTCCAAGTGAAAGCACGTCACTTTTGACCAATCGATGAAATCGAAGCTGACTAGTGTCCGGAGCATCTTTATAAGGATTCCATGACGCGGGTGTACCATAACCCCTTCCGCTTACCTCGAATTGAGAAGCGCCCGTTGCTAGAACTACATTGCATTCTCCCTTGCAAGCAATAGCACGCGCGATCTGTGTCGCTCCGTACGAGGCTGCAATCTTGCCCGCCAAAACGCCAGTGCAACTCACATTGATCTCCATCGCGAAAACAAAGAAACGCGTGCGTGCGCTAACCGTCGAAATGAAACTTCTCAAACCGGCGTGGATCGGCGAAGACGGTCTCTAGAACGCGAGCAGACCTTCAAGCAGCATAGATGAGTTTCGTATATGTAGGAAAGCCGCTCTATTCGATCGACATTCACCCGGACGGAACCCGCTTTGCTACAGGCGGTCAAGGTTGATACATTTAGAGACGAAAGGGGCCTCTCCCGTACATGTACGTCTACAGGAGACGACAGCGGGCAAATTGTCGTGTGGAATATGGCGCCCGTTCGAAGCGAAAGCGACGAAAAGAACGAAAAAGTTCCGAAAATTCTGTGCACGATGACAAATCATTTAGGTAAGCAAGAAAAAGACGGAGAGAGCGCTTCTTTCGTAAGAAAAAAACGACGATAGGATGCGTGAACTGCGTGCGATGGTCGCACGAAGGGGGAATGCTCGCCTCTGGGGCCGATGACGGATTGGTCATGATATGGGAACACAGGTAGAATAGAATAGAATTATTATTATTATTAACCCTTACGTAGTTCCTACTGGTACTGTGGTTCGTTAGGGCGTCTCAGCTGCAGTTTGGCTCCGCCGAAGTCTGGTCGTGTTCTTATATTTTGAAACGTCATGAAAAGGGTATATAATAAATGAATTATTATTATTGGCTCTCTGAATTGTTTTTTTTTTATATAAAAGATGTTTTGGATCTTGCTTGGTCTCCTGATGACTCTAAGCTTGCCACGTGTAGCATTGACAATACTATACGGATATGGGATGCTCAGAATTTGCCTGGTAGAAGGGAAAGGAGGAAGGGGCATAAACTTTGTTCTGATTTCTTCTCTTAGATTTGCTGGCTACTGTGATTGGACATGACGGTCACGTGAAAGGCGTCACTTGGGATCCGGTTGGGAAGTATCTCGCTTCTCAGGTTCCCATAGTTTTCGATGACGATAAGAAATAATTTATATTTAATCTTTAGTCGGTTGACAAGACTGTCAAAATTTGGCGGACATCAGACTGGAAGGAAGAGACGACGATACGAGGCCCATTTGAAGGGGTTAGAAAAATATTCCTAATTAATAATAATTATTGTTATTTTTAGTGTGGAGAAACGACGTACGTGTTGAGACTTTCGTGAGTAAATCGCATAATCATTATTTATAGAGATATTGAGCGTTGTTTAGATGGTCTCCCGATGGGCAAACCGTCGTCTCGGCGCACGCGCTCAACAATCAAGGTCCCGTTGCGAAAATTATCCAACGCGATGGTTGGAATCACGGAGACGATTTCGTTGGACATCGAAAAGCCGTGGAAGTAGTGGTGAGAAAATAATTCATAATTAACACGAAAAAATAATCGTTTATTTAGAAATTTAATCCGAGACTACTGACTCGAAATGGTCCCGTATCCATGGTAGAACCATAGCGAATTTTATTTTTAAAAAATTACGGTTTTTTAAATTAAGTATTCGTGCTGTGCTGTTGGGAGTCGAGACCGATCTCTATCCATCTGGGTACGTCTATCCTTAGGAATTATTTGATTACTTTATTTGATTTTCTAGCTGACGAGTCTCAAACGTCCATTGGTCGTCACTCACGACATATTCAAGCAATCGATCATCGATTTATCCTGGTACGATCTCCATGGAACGCGTTTATTCGATCAAACGTCGTTATTTCAAGGAACTCTAGCGGATACGAATTGATGCTCTGCTCTCTCGACGGCACCGTCGCCTACATCGAATTCACGCAAGACGAACTGGGCCGACCAATAACGAACGACGAAAAGGACGATTTTTTCATCGAGAATTACGGCTACGCGGTCGGCAAAGACGGCGGCGGCGGACAGAAATTGATTGAAAATCCCGATATTTTGGGACTCCAATTGCCGTCGTCGCTGACAAAAACGACGACGACGGCTTTGAGTCAGCCTATTCAAGCTGCCGCTTCTCAGAATAGCGTTGCTCCGCCTTCGCAGCCGCCGCCCCCGCCGCCGCCGCCGGCGACCGCCTTCTCCGCGTCGTCGTTTTCGGGAACTGTGAAGGGAATAGCCGTCGCTTCGTCGACGCATCAGAATGTTAGGGAGGAGTCTTATATTTGGAATTTTTCACAAAATTCTTTTTGTTTTGTTATAGAGTCCCGTTAAGGAGAAGCAGAAAGAAACGAAGACGAAGGACGGTCGGAGAAGAATTACTCCGGTGGCGTTAGGAATGCGTTCAATAACGTAAATCATATGTTAATGAAATTGTGTATATTTTTTTTGAGTGTCAGTTGTGTAGGGGATCGCCTGCTCCTTCAAATCAGACTGGGAACGTTGGACAGAGTCGGGCTCCTGTCGAATCGAAAGTTGAATCTGCCGCTTCTACGACTCCTTCTGCTATATCAATCAAAGTAGCAATAACTCATTACGTAGTTTTAATAATAATAATAATAATAATAATAATAATAGATTTCGAATGTGAAGCTGGGACGACCAAAGGGGTCCCTAGCAACGAAGAGAAAGAAGGACGCCGTTGGATCTCCGGCGCCAAAAAAACCGAAAAATGGTAAGGTATTTAGAAAAAAATCTTTCTATATAAATATCCCTTTTCTTCGTAAGGAAAAATTACATCGTCGTTTAGTGTAAGACGAGTATCGCATTCCTTTGTAGCGTTTTACTCTATGTCTATAAGTCTCAGGAGAGGAGTGGTAGTGAGGGCTCTGTGTCCGTTTCTCTGACTTCGACGACGGGCATTAGCTTGCCGCCGTCACGCCTCGAAACAATCAAATCGTTACAGGTGAATAGACGTGGTAGTCTCCCCATAGAATAGGTCAGAATTTTGCATATATTAGATTAGTAGTCCTTCGGGGGAAACGGTAACTCTTGAAGTGCGAAACAGCGCGCTTGCTGGACGAAGTAATGCGGGCAGATAGCGTTGAATTTTGTACGTAAATCGCGCCTCTTTGCCCAGTTCATCGACTGTCGTGTCGCAAAGGGGAGCAAGTGCAGTGGGAAACGTGCATTGGTAGTCGATGCATTGCCATAGCGGGAAGCAGGTGCAGCGAACTTAGAAGCTAAGAATAATACTCTATTTGGATCTCCATAGAAACTTAGCTGCTGTTGCGTGTGAAAATAAAACCATACACACTTTTACGAGCAATGGAAAAAGGTAGAAAATCAATTTTTTATTCTTAGTGCTCTACAAGTTGGTTTCTACCTCGTAGACTTTTTCCTGGGCTTGTACTTCCCTCGCTTGTATCGATTCTCCAGTGTTTTGGCTACTATATGATGGCTATAACAATCGGAGGTCAACTATTCGTCTGGTATTAAATATTTCCGTGTCAAAAATTAAGGTGGAATTGTCTTTCTTCTTCTTTCTTCTCAGGAATTCAAAGCAGAAGTCTGTCGTCATCAAAGGCGAATCGCTCGGTCCGATATTGAAGAGTATGTTCGCGGAGCTGTACTTTTACTCTGTCCATGTCTCGTGTTTTTGAAAGCGGGTACGGCTTTGTCTCTGACAAAAGTCCAACTCACCGAAGAAGGTATTCCCATCGTGAGTCTTTCCAATCAAACCAGTTGTGCATTCGATTCTTCTCTGGGCACTTGGTGAGTCTTGGGACTAGTTTACGCAATCAGAAGCAATTGTGACCGTTATCACTTCAGGATATTACTCCAGGACGCATCTGACAGCGCGAAATCGTCGGCCAGCATACATTCCTACATTTCAGGTCTCGATTTTGCCCTTGGACCGTTGGCTTCTATTCAGGGAGGAGCGGAGTTGACTCGAAGGTATAGTGGGCCCCTGGGGGAGTCAATTTTATGGATTTTGAATAGGCAAGGAGTTGAACGACTGCAATCGCTGGATGCAGGTCATCAACGACTTGCTACTGAAGCCTATCTCGAAGTGAGTGCATCAGTAAGATCAAAAAATAAATGATTTTTATGTCTGCACATTGTAGTCCCAAGTGGCATCCGCTTTAACCCTTCGTTCGTCTAAGGAATATCATTTCTGGTTGCTCGCTTATGTGAAGTGTCTGACTAAGCAAGGCAGGGAAAGAAAGTGCTTTCATTAGAGCCGTTTTTTAGTGATATCTTAGGCATTGAACGTAAGTTGCGTGATATCTGTCTGGAATTGGCTGGCCCACCGACACCGGTTTTGGGAAGAAAAGGAAGGACTCACGATTCTTTTATTTTGGTATTTGATTATTGGAGGTTTTAGTCAGGACTTTATTTGTTTTTTAGGGGTTTTTGAAGCACGACTTACTGAAGGAACTCTTATCAATAATGGGTAAATATCCCCTGGTTGTTTTCCTCCCCTCCTCTTTATTTTTTCTCCAGCTTCGAATTCTTCTTTGCAACGGCTGATCAGCGAAATTCACGAGCAGATTCAATAGTGTAATTTTAATTTTAATAGAAGCTAATGAACTGCAGAACTAATTGTCTAATATCCGAGAATGTTCTAGCCAAAATTCGTCGCCTATTATGTCAGTGTGAAGAGGCGTGGTCACTTTTCTTTTCCTCTGCACGTGTCTTTCTGACGGAAAATCGTCTTCTTTTGACGATTTGCAGGTTTTAGTGACTGTCTCAATTACCTAAAAATAGGAGATGATGATGATGATGATAAATCACTCGTTTATCTGCATTTATTTATTTATTTATTACCTCTTGCCAGATTATTATTGTCCCCTTTCGAAACATTTCTGGCAGATCGTTGTAGTTGATTTTGAACTGGCTAAAGAGCAGTTCGTTTTTGTCGCCAGATAACGTGCCCTTGGTTAATTATTAACACTAAGTATAAGAAGTATCTCTTCTCCTTACTGATAGCAATTTTTCAGCTTCGTCATTAGTTTTCCCAGATTTTACCAGACACCAAAAACAAGTATTATATAAATTATTAATGTGACCTAAAGTAGATCATTTTTTGACGTTGGAAGAGGTTCCAAAATTACTGACAATCGGCTTGTCTCCAGCTGAGATAATCCCTCAGTATTTCCACACTCGGATACACAACGACGCGTCCATCAAACGACGGAGGATAGAGCAGAGAAATTTCCCTGAAAAATTCGCGCCAATGGTAGACGTAATTAGCGGCAAAACAACTCGCAACAGTCGTCATAAGTTTGCTACAAAAATAGCCAATTATATAAATCAGTTTAATTGATTAAAAGGGATCTTCTACCTTGCCCTTCTGCTAAAAAGAGTCGTTGTTCTTTTTAGAACGAAGCTGTATTCGTCACTTTGGCCGTAAGCGAGAATAATGTCCGGATAGTCGTGCATTACGCGTTCGGCGCATTTATTCATTAGCGCTAGTGCTCGTTCGTCGTTTGGCTTGGAGAAATCGTGCGCATTGCTGAATCTTTGGAGAACGGCTGAGCTCCTTCGTCGAAGAAGGGGAGATCTTACTTGTGAAAGCCGCGACCGTCGAGACGAATGACGATCCACGTCGCCGGTAGGAGGCGATCGTCTTGTTCGAACTTTTTGACGTATTCAAAGCGAGATTTAGCCATAAGAGCGCGCGCGGTAGACAAAAGCAAACAAGCTTCCCGGACAAAACTTGAGTAGTTAGCCACATGTCGCTCTTCGCTGCCGTCCCTCTCGCGCCGCCCGACGCGATTTTCAACGTCACGACGCGATACAATGCGGACACGAACCCGAACAAAGTCAATCTCGGCGTCGGAGGTTCGCAAACAGACCTCGCATGAGCAAATCCGACCGTTTTTCTCCAGCCTATCGAACGGAAGAAGGCAAACCGTGGGTCCTCCCCGTCGTTCGACGCGTCGAAGCGGCAATGGCAGCCGATTTGACGCTAAATCACGAATATCTCCCAATCGCCGGTCTCGATCAGTTCGTCGAATGCGCGAGTCGACTCGTTCTTGGTCGCGATAGCCCCGCTCTCGTTTCCGGCACGGTACAGCGCGCGAAAAAAGCACACACGTTTAATTATTGTGTATGTATCTAAGGCGACTGCCGTGCAAACGTTATCTGGGACTGGAGCGGTGAGAATGATAGCGGAATTTCTCCACGCTTTTCATCCGGTCAAAGTTGTCTATTTTTCGTCGCCTACGTGGGGTAGGGGTGCATATGGTGCGTATGGAAATTTTTTATTTTTTGTTGCCAAGGTAACCATAATCACATATTTAAAACGGCGGGTTACGGCGGCGATTGCCAACGTTGGTATCGCTACTATTGCAAAGAAACGCGAGCACTCGATTTCGCTGGCATGACAGAAGACCTAGAGGTCAATTAATTAATTCATCAGTAAACAAATATATAATAAATATTGATATTGTAGAATGCTCCCGAAGGAGCAATCATTGTGTTGCACAGCTGTGCTCACAATCCAACGGGAGTCGATCCGAATCAGGAACAGTGGAAAAAGATTGCTGATATATTGCAGGTACATAAGATCATGCATATCTTTTTATTTTATTTTTTTTATTGTTTTTCTAGAGGCGACGTCTCGTTCCCATTTTCGATAGCGCGTATCAGGGTTTCGCTACGGGCGATCTCGACGCCGACGCGTTTCCCGTGCGACATTGCGTCAGTCGTGGAATCCAACTATTCGGGGCGCAATCGTTTTCGAAGAATTTTGGACTATACAGTGGGGCCCCTGTTTCCCCTCCTTGAAGACGAATGATGGATTTTTGGCATTTGCTTTTTTTTAGATGAGCGTGCCGGAATTCTCGTCGCTGTGACGGGTTCTCCGGACGAGGCGGCGGCTGTGAAGAGTCAGCTGAAACGCATTACGCGCGCGCTCGTCTCCAATCCGCCCAATCACGGCGCTCGCATCGTAGCGACCGTCTTGAACAACCCAGCTCTCTATCAGGAATGGTATCTCTTTATATATATATAGTATAGGCCCTTTGTTCTCATGTTTTTCTTCTTGAGGGTCGACTGTCTAAAAATCATGTCCGGACGAATCAAGGAGATGCGTTTGGCGCTTCACGCGAAACTGAAGGCGAACGGCACGCCGGGATCGTGGAATCACGTCGTAGATCAAATCGGCATGTTCACATTCACGGGATTAGAACGTAAGATGGGGCTAGAAGGACATAGCTTAGGCGTTCTCCACCCCCGTAGAGGCCGTACTTTCATAGTCGATTTTCGTAGCTAAGCAAGTGGAATATCTCACGGATGAGTACCACTTGTATCTGCTTGGCAACGGGCGTATTAATATGTGCGGTTTGACGCCCGCTAATGTGGATTACGTTGCTAAGGCGATTCACGAAACCGTTCTTGCTGTCCCGTTTTGAAACGTGACCTCGTATCGCGCCGCGAATTGACGTTGATTTTTTATTCAGCATGTATTCACAATATATATGTTCGTCGTCGTCTTAACGGTTTTTTTATGACCTCTGGCAAATGGGCAGGTTTTTAGTCGAAACGCCGTACGTCTGTCCCACGGCATCCCTCTCATCTAAAACGCACACAAAATCGATAAACGAAGTGTTATATAGACGCTTTCTACCTGGAACGTGCCCACTGTAGTTCGGAATCATTCCTAGTTTCGTGTATATTGAATAGCGAGACGTGTTCTCCCTAAGGATAGCCCTATAGTTGCATGCCTGATACTATTTATTCCCTAACCTTCGCTTCCGCGGCTTGAATCTGACGTCCGTTTTCGCGTCGACCCTCGCTTGCGACTGTTCCCCGTCGAACGCGGTCAGCGCCTCGTTCATTCGGTGCGAATGGGCGCGTCCTTCGCCGTAGAAAGGCAGTCGCGGCGTCCATCCCATGTATCCCGCGATTGGCGGCGCGTTGGCCGCGAACTTTCGCAGTCCGTCGAAACGTCGCGACGGCGGCGGCGGATGATATCTCGAGTAGGCCACGTCGACGTTCTCCTTCGCGAATTTCTCGCCGAGACCCTTTTGATTTTTCACCGTTTTAAAAAGGTTTTCGTGGTAGAATTTATGTTTTGTGTCGATCGCGTGGAAATCAGATAGGGCTTCGCTTGACGTTCGATTAAACGATGCTCCAAATTTTGATGTCCAACCCGGAATATGCCCTATAGTGATAGCTTTGAATTATATCCCCAGGGAGCCCGGGGGTCACTTGCCTTCATAACCAGCTATTATCTTTCCTTGAAATGCTGCCTCCACTGGGCGGTCGTAGTTCTAAGGGAGGGGGTAAACGGTCGCTTTGGATGGCGCGACTTCACCTGCTCACCTGAGATAAAGACACGGTCGCGTTGGACTTGGCGAGACGAGTTGTTATCTTTCCGTACGTTTCGCCACACGTGAATTTGTACTGGGGCCGATGGCCCAGATAGCTGAGACAACGTTATAGTAGCAAAGGGGGGCTTCTTGATTTGCTCACCCGGGCAAGAAAATGTTGTTTTCGATTCCCAAGCGAGCTTTGAAATCGATTCGAGCCATGGGAGAGTTTTGCGTAGGTGCACGACTTGGGGTTTAGGTCGCAATGGTAGCTAAGCAATGTCCATGTTTATTCTAACGTCGTGCGATTTGGCACCCGCGATCAAGAATGAAATTACTAGTGGAGCATTCCTCGCGTCCTCGCCGACCTCACACGTGCACCAGAACCGTTCTGGTGCACGCTATGCATAGTTGCGGTAACCTGGATGTCATGTGAGCCTTGATCGTGGGACGCATTCGTCTCAAGTGGTACAACAGACAGCAGTGTTCTTCAGCTTCTTCTCCAAGACGTCTCTCACGCATCGGCCCCAGAATGGATTGGAGGTTCGCAATCGTAGCAACTCTTCTCTTACAACCCGGTCCGTGCTCGTTCGCCGCATCAGGAAAAGGTACCGCGTGACTCTAAGTCTAATCTAGTCAGTCGCGCATAGAAGCTCAACTGACCCGACGTTCTTATCCGAAGAGCTCATTTGTCGGTTGAGATTCTGAGGCGGCGGGATCTAGACGTGGGCGAATTCGATATGTTGTTTATTTTAGAGTGCTTCGGCGACGTTGTTTTGGAGACGATCTATGACGTGCAGCTATTTGCACAGAAGAAGTGCTCCGTCCTTCGAGGATCTCTTTATCTATTTGGCTTGGAACCGTTTGACTTTCAGGTTGGCTATGGGGAATGCTACTCCAGTGAACGCATTCGCAGTTTGGATTTGCCGTCGATTGATTCCGTGACTGTGATCACTGGAGGTTTGGGAATTTTTAATTTGGTCGAGGGATATGGGAATTTGAGTCAGCTGTTGCCGAATCTGAAATATATTCGGGGTGAAGATTCGGTTTTAGTGGATTATGGATATCCTCTTGCAGTGTCCGAAAATTTGTATTTTGAGGATTTGGGCGAGCATTTTCAGCTCGAAAATGGCTGCGTTTATTCGTATCAAAATAGCCCAAATTTTCACTTGAATCTTTCGCGGTTTCTCCACTATAAGAACATCAGTGACGAGGAAGAGTGTCGCGAGTGTCCTAACATTATCGACAGTCTTTCCTTTCCTGGACGATTTTGCGAACACGTTAGAGAGAAACGATGCGTCACATCCGGCGGTCAGAACGTGATCAGCAGTAAAGAAGACATGGATAATTTGGAAGGATGTACCTTTATTGAAGGAGGCCTGGTCCTCTCTCGTCTTTTGGATGGTGAGCACAGTTAATTAATTAATTAACTTGCGTTATGTAATCACGGGCTTTTTTTTCTAGTGAGTGATGCTGATCTGAGGAAGTATCTTGGCCAAATTAAGGTTGTGCAAGACTACGTTGTAGTTTTTCATGCCTATAATTTAAAGAGTCTCGACTTCTTTTCTAATTTGGAAGCTATTGAAGGAAAAACTTTGTGGGATGACAGGTATTTTTTGCCATAAATTTTCTATATAAACTATTTATTCTAGATACGCTTTGGCAATATTTTCTAATGAGGAATTATCTTATCTTTGGCCTGGAATCGAATCTCTGAATCTCTCTAATGGACAAGCTTTAATTCACCATAACACTGTTCTCTGCCAACAAGAGTATGACAACCTCGTATTAGCAGTGGGATCTCACCTAAGAGGAAACCTCAATAGCCTCGAAGGATTATGTAAGTTTATGTATACACGTATAGGCAAGTGAAGCAATGACCTCTATTCTACAGGTCTGGAAACGGCGATTCGACTTGATGTCAATGTCAGTTACATTGGAACTGATGCGGCAACGGTTTCTTGGCAGAGGACATCTGATGAGAGATACAAAGTTCTCGGCTATGAAGTGTTCTATCAGGAACAGGCAAAAGAAGATAGACAACATTGTGGTGTGACTGGAAGTGCCCCAAATCAGCAGTAATTAACACTCGCGACCTTTTAATTCATGTGTTTTTCTGTCATTGTTTTCAGATTTGGCGGCTGGAGAGTAGAGACAGTTGACGGCAATAAAACGGCGACTACTGTTGACTTCCTCGAACCGGAAACGTATTACTGGATTTTTATTCGATCGTCTGTATTGATACTGAACGAGACAGTGGCAAGGCAAACGCAGGAATACGCCGACGGGATTTGCTTCAAAACGAAACCAAGTGCGCGTATGACTAAAACAATGACTAGCCTTTGATTTATCTGTGTTTGCGATTAGAAAAGCTATTCTTGCCGGTGAGGAAGCCATCTATCGTCTTTTCTCCGCCGCCGGATACAGAGTCGCCATGTCGCGAGCTCGTCTTCTTTCTCGCTCCTCACGCGCCGTATAACGAAGAGAGAAACGATTTTCTTGGCTATATCATGAAGGTGACAGCGGTAAAGGTTGACTTCCGCATTTCGACTGACGGCAACGCGACTGAAGCCGACGACGACGACGACGACGACGAGGGATCAACAGACATCGATTTCTCTCCCTCTTGTTCGATTCTTCGTCACGTCGACGGCGCGCTCTCAGACGAAATCGATAGCTGCATTAACAGCGCCTGCACTCTTCCTCATGTCGCTTCTGTGGCGGAAGATACTGGGGCGCCTTCCTTTTGTCCGTGCTACGATGAACCTGGAATTGCGACTTTGCCGGTGGGACAATTGAAAGGGGGAAAAAACGCCAGTTCTACGTCAAAAATTAGCGAATCAAACCTTACCGTATCTGCTCGATATCATGAAGATAGAAACGGCTATGAAATACGACTGGGACCTGCTCGTGGAGCGACGATTTATTTCCTCGAGGTCAAGACGTGGTTGAATGAGAGTTTGTGCAGTATCTGGAGCGATCTCTTCGTTATGTACACTTGGCCCATAGGTATGTGAAGAGAAATTGTAGTCTCAAGTTATTTTCTATACTTGTTACTGGTCTTTGCAGCGTCGGACAATGTCGTTTATGGGCTTCAGGGAAATGGGTCGTTTGCGTTTCGATCAACGTTATTGGTTGACGTAAGTGAGTCGTTTTTCGTTTTGAATTAATACCATTTTTTTCTAGCTTGAGTGGACCAATCCAGCGCAACCCGATGGAGATATCACCGGATACATTGTAAATTTCGGTACCTCAACTTTCTCCGTGCTTGATTCAATTCAGGTAGGTTACACTACTCAATGCTTTGTTTACCGTGAACTCTCTTAGGACTTTGGAAGTGTTATATTGAGCGATAAAAATGCTTCAGTGCCGTGCGAAGACCCTCTTTCGCCGCCTAAACGTTTAGAGGGACAGATGCTATTATTTCCTATCGCATCCTGCATTGTCTCAGTAACCGCTGGTATGCAACTCTCAAATCTTCAGTATCAATTGAATGCCGTCGGACTTTCGAAATATAATTTTGACCTGATTGTATGGATTTCTGTGAACACGACGCTACTGGATGGAGACGAATTTTTCGTTAGCAAAACAATTAGGATTCGCCGCCCGCAGAAGCCTTCGCCGACGAGTCGCATTCCTTCTACTGAAGCTAATAAGCCGATCAAGAATCGCCCCAACTCTCTGCTGACAGTGGCGATAGCAGTTCCTGTTGCCCTTTCTTCCGCTATTCTTGTCCTTGTATTGGTGATTTTTCTGATCATGCGAAACAAGCGACGGTTCGGTTTGTTTTACAGTTACGTACTCTTGTTTTTGACCCAATTTTTCATAGGAAAGGGGATATCAAGAAAGTGTGGGTCGACTTAGTGAACAGCCGGACTACCGTAGTAACGTATGATGGATATGAGTCAACCAACGTTCGTGGTAATTCGGTTTTAGTGCACATAGAGGTCTTTGTGCTGAGCAAGTGTCCTTTTTAGCCTATATTCCTGATGACTGGGAAGTCAATAGAAAGCGCATTTCTTTGAATGAGTTATTGGGAGAGGGAGCGTTTGGACAGGTTTATAAAGGAACTTTTCAATGCGATTCTTCTGAGTCTAGAACTGTAGCTGTAAAGGTATACGCTTTTTAGAAATTACCAACTCAGTAATTAAATTTTATTAGATGTGTAAAGACACCGGGGATTCTCTGGAGCCAATCGTATTCTTACAAGAAGCTTCTGTTATGAAGTCAGTGAGATAGATACATTTGAGCTCGTTGTATCTAATACTAATGCATGTAGGGAATTTGACAGTGATTACATTGTGCGCCTGATTGGAATCGTTTCTCTGGGCAGCCCCGTTCTTGTACTAATGGAAATCATGGAACTCGGAGATTTAAAAGCATATTTGAGATCAATTAGACCTAAGGTAAGAGACGAAGAACTGTTTGTGGAAATTGCCTTCATGCAGTATTTCAGGAGGAAGAGAAAGATGTACTAAATGGTGAAAAAATGATTCTAATGGCTACCCAAATTGCCAGCGGGATGGCTTACCTCACTGAGAGAAATTTTGTTCATAGGTATGTCAGGAAATACGAATAATTGGGCTTTGGCAATATTATTACCTTTGCAGGGATTTGGCAGCACGAAATTGCATGGTGGCTGGTGATACAACCGTAAAAATAGGAGGTACACAATAATTCCATTTAGCACCTATCTGTCGAATTGAAATTACCAGACTTCGGCATGGCTCGCGACGTCCAGATGAATGACTACTATAGAAAACGTGGTAAAGGTAACTACCATGATTTAATTAATCGGAAAGGCTTTGCCTCACTTTTCGGTTTTTCCTAAGGACCAATGCCAGTTAGATGGATGGCTCCTGAATCTCTTCGCGATGGCGTCTTTACTCATGCAACGGATGTCTGGTGAGAATTTATTGACTGGCTCTTGCAAGGGTGGTCCTCTCAATGAGAGCGCTAGGTCTTACGGGATTGTGCTGTGGGAAATTGTAACTTTTGGCTCTTTGCCGTATCCTGGTCTTTCCAATGAGGAAGTCGTTGCCACAGTGGGCAATGGAAATAGCATGGATTTGAATGATCTGAAGAATTGCCCTGATTTGCTGTAAGCATTCCATGATCAGTGTGAATTTAACTAATTGGGATTTCTTTTAGTCTGCAATTAATTAAGGAATGCTGGCAAATCAACCCTTTCTTTAGACCATCCTTCTTGAGCGTTCTAAACACTCTTCCAGCCCTCGATGGCTGTGAAGCTCAAATATAAAGGTAAACTAAACTGAAACTGTGCTTTTTATTCCTAAGGCATTTAACTTAATAAGCGTGTCACTGCAACTGTGACCAGGGCTAATAATCGATATATATCTATCCACATCATCGTTGACACGGAGACGGCCCAGTCCGGGAAGCACCTGCAGTCACGTGCTCGCGTGGGGCGAGACTTTTCTATGGAGGAGGCGGATGGGGTTTGCCCCTTCTACGACTCTTTCGTCGACAGCGCGACATTCGACGAGGCGTACCGAGCATTCGAAAGTCTCGTCACGTCGCTCGGCGTCGATCGCACGGGCTCGTGCCTCGCAACACACGAAGCACTCAAATCGAAAATCAAATCGTGGAAATGCGCCAGCCTGTGGACGCATCTCGCCAAGCGCGCCGCCCATCGCGAATTCCAAAAGGGCCGCGCCGCGTCGCCGCGCGACGTCGTCCTCATAATCGGCGCCGGTCCGGCGGGACTTCGTACGGCGATCGATTGCGCTCTATTGGGCGCCGACGTTCACGTCGTCGAAAAGCGAACGTCATTCAGCCGAAACAACGTTCTCCATCTATGGCCCTTCGTCATCGAAGATCTCAAAGCGCTCGGCATAAAGAAGTTCTACGGGAAATTCTGCTCGGGAACGATCGATCACATCAGTAAGGAGAAAAAAGGGGCGAGTGACCCGGAAACGATAAGAGGGACCCATTTCCTCTCCTTTTTTTAGATATTCGCACGCTACAGCTGGTTCTCCTCAAACTCGCGCTTCTCCTCGGCGTCAAAATCCACGCGGGCACCGAATTCGTATCCTACACGGCGCCCGCGTCGTCCGAACAAGGCTGGACGGCCCAATTCAAATTCGATTCGTCGCAAAGTGACGCCGAGGGGGCGTGGCGACTCTCCCAGCTCGACTTCAACGTTATCGTCGGCGCCGACGGACGTCGCAACGTTTTGCCGGGATTTTCGCGACAGGAATTTCGCGGAAAATTGGCGCTGGCGATTACGGCGAATTTTCGTAATCGGAAAACGCGCGAAGAGGCGGCCGTCAATGAGATTAGCGGCGTCGCTTATATATACAATCAGAAGTTCTTTCAGGATCTCAAAGCGTTGACGGGAATCGATTTGGAGAATATCGTCTATTATAAAGACGAGACGCATTATTTTGTTATGACTGCGCGAAAGGAGAGTCTATTGGCTAAGGGAGTCGTAAGGAAGGTGCGTAATAGAGAGAGAGGGACGTTTTAAATCATGCGTTAGAGTCTAGGATTTTTCTACTGCTGATGGTACGGATAAGTTGCTTAGCAAGGAGAATATCGACTTGGAAGCGTTGTGTTCCTACGCGAAAGAAGCTGCGAATTTTTCTACGGATTTGCCTCAGCTTGATATGGAGGTAGAGTCGTCGAAATAAAGAGGATTCGCTATAGAGATATGTTTTTTTTCTTTAGATAAATAATAGGGGGCTGCCTGATATTGCTCTCTTTGACTTTACCAGTATCTACGCGTCGGAAAATGCGGCGAGAATCGAAGAGAGCCACGGTAAGCGTCTTCTCGTCACGCTGGTCGGCGACAGTCTCATTGAGGTATAGTTTAGTGGAGGAAAGAAGACTTTTTAATTTGAATTTTTATATGTTTTAGCCCTTTTGGCCTACTGGGAGTGGTTGTGCGCGCGCTTTTCTTAGTTCTCTCGATGCTGTGTGGATGATAAAGCGTTTTGCGAGAGGCGACGATTCGTTGGAAGTGTTAGCTGAGAGAGAAACTATTTATCGACTTTTACCTCAGACTTCACCCGGTAAATTCTCTCCTTTTGGGTTGTCGATTTTTTTCGTGAGATTGAGATTGGTTTTCTTTTCTAGCGCGTCTCGTTGAGAAATTTTCGGCGTATACGATCGATCCGGTGACGCGATATCCGGGTTTGAGATCATTGCCGGCTGTGAAGCCGTCCAATGTTCGTAATCTTTACGTGAACGGCGAGGGACAGCCAATGGAAATGGATATAAAGAGACCTAAAAGAAAAGGTGTGTTTTGGAGGAGGGGATTCGTATAAGGGATGATGGTGTTTTGCAGACGAAACGAAAGAAAATGACGATGTGCCAAAGAGAGTGAAACAGGAAGCATCTCCCCCCGAGGAGACAAAGAAGAAGAAGAAGAAACATATCTTCGAAGTAGAAGATTCATATAATAAAATAATAATTAAAAGTAGTCTATTTTTTAGAGCAAACTGAAGCAGCCTGCTGATAAAGATCGCCGTAGTTCGGCATCTAGAGCCCTTTGGCTACCAGATGAAGGTGATAGAGACACAAAGTCATGCACTCCAAGTCTCTATTCGGTTCCTAGACGTTCTCACCGTGCAAGACACGACGACTCTTCTCTCGTGGGTTCAAACAGAGCTGGCTGACTATCCCGAAGTGAAGGTGACCGATATGGGATCGTCGTGGTCCAACGGATTGGCTTTCTGCGCTCTCATACATCGCTATTATCCGAATCGACTGTAAAGAAGCCGCTCATCATGGAAGAAGAAAACGAATTTCATCTTTTTCTTTCGTAGAGACTTTGATTCTGTGAAGAAAAGGAGCGGCCGATTCAATAATAAAATGGTGTGTTGAAAAATGAAGTGGAAGGTGAATTATTTTCGTTTGTTTTAGGCTTTTTCTGTTGCCGCTAAACACCTCGAAATCGCGTCGATTCTGAATCCCGACGAAATGGAGTCGCCCGATCGACTCAGCTTGATTACCTACGTGTCGCGTCTCTTCGATTTCTTTCAGGAGAAGGAGCCCGTCGCGCGAGTCAAAACCGAGCCAAAGGAGCCGGCGAAGAAAACTGGCGGCGGCGGCGGCGGCGATCGTTACGCGAGCGCGCGAGCGAAACTTCGTCGCGTTCGCGGCATCGGAGAACGAACGACGAGCGGTCGATGGCTCTTAGAAAAGACCGACGAAACGCCGTCTCCGGCGACGAGCAAGGAACCGACCCCAATTCCCGAACCAGTCAAGGCAAGTTCAACCATTCGAAAAGACGTAGAGATAGAGAAAGAGATATTTGATTACAGAAAACGCGATTTAGTCCCGATCGTCAATTATCCGCGAGCGAAATGTGCTGCTTCTGTTCCAAACGCGTCTACGTCATGGAACGTCTGAGCGCCGAAGGGCTCTTTTTTCATCGTCAATGCTTCAAGTGCAGTCACTGTAGCACGCCCTTGAAGCTCGGCAGTTACGCGTACAGTCGCGGCGACGACGGGCAAGGGACGGGGAAGTTTTTCTGCAAGCCGCACTATCGCCAATTATTTTTGTCTAATCCTGGCGTCGTGGGCTACGCGAGAGCAGATGATAAGCCGCGCGGCGGGCAGAAGTACGCGCTGAATCGTGTACGGGACGCGGATAAAGGAGAGGCGGCGGATGAGCGACGGGAAGCGGAGAAGCGCATTGCGCGGCAGCGGCAGTTGAAGCGGCTTCGCGCCGCGCAGGAAATACAACGCGAAATGGGAATGCTGGAGGTGCAGATGGCTGAGATGGAAAGGCGAAGCGTTCGCGTCGAGAGGAAGCTTCGAAAAGGTGAAAACAGCGTCGTAGCGAAGAGATGAGATCATGTTTTTTCTAGGCGTTGACGAGGATAAATATCTGCGGCAGTGGTATAAGCTCATCAATGAGAAAAACGGGCTGGTTAGAAGGGATCAAGAACTGATGACTTTGTGAGTGATTCTGGGGCTCCGTTTTTCTTTTTTGAACGCGCTCTCTCATTTAGATTTAAAGATCTGCAATTGGTTGATCGTCGCGAGCAGCTTGATTCGGATATTCGCGATCTTCAGTGCATTCCTGGTGAGAAGAACTAGATTAATTAAATGGCTAATATTTATTGATTTTTGCAGAAAAGGAAAAGACCGCCGAAGACCGCAAAGAAATCGAGCGACTCACGATAGAACTTTTTGACGTCATGGAGGAGAGAAATGTCCTGGTTGACCAGACGGAACAAGCGCGATTACTGTACACAACTAGACCTTCACCTAATTATTTTAATTATTTGTTTTCATAGTGAGAAGGAAGAAGATCGGCTAATCAAGGAAACTTTGACAAAAAAAGGTTATTGACGCCTACATTGTTTTTCTTAGAATTGATTTGAACTAGATTTGCTTGAAACGGATTGTGCTACTCCGGCTGCTGCCGTCGAGACGGCACCAGCACCGGAAGTCGTGAAGCGGGACGTGCCCGGACGGAAGGAGAAAGCGGAAGGAACCAAGTCAGATTGGTTTTCTAGAATTTTTGTTCGGAAGTTTTAGTTTTTTGGCTGGCGTTCATCGCCGAGGATCAAACGTTTCTATAGGGAAGATGCTAGATTTTTCGATTGGGCGTAATGATATTGATTTAGAGTGATATTTTTTTGTGTGAATATAGCTGAAATCTTTTTTTGCAATGTAGGAGTTTTGTTCAATTAGATGTACGAGCAGAATAGAATTTTGATAGATACATAGTAAGGATGTTTGACGAAAATCGCATTTTTTTTCTTTGGACCTCTGTTTAGGCGCTCATGACGAAGATTCGGCACTAACGAAATTTTGTTTTGGATGTAGCGATGGCGACGATTCCAGCTGCATGTATTTATAAGCGTGTGGGAGAAGGGCCGGGAATGATCTCAGGATCTCGTGACGAGAACAATGCGAAGCCTTTGCGTCTTTTTTCTCGTGTTCTGGCCTTTACTGGAGGAGACGGTTGCTCACTGTCCTCGCTTTAAGAAACTAGAGGCCACCGAATCATCGCACGCTTTTACTGATGGCTCTGACGCTGAGCAGGATTACTCAGATAATTTGGATTGTTCTTGGCTGATTGCAAGTAAGGAAAAGAACGAAACTACTGACACTCGCGTTGTGCTTCAGTTCGACCGCTTTCATCTGGAGAACGCCTCCAAAAGGACGGGTGAATGTTATGACTACGTGGAACTGTTTGATGGCGAAAGCGATTCTGCTCCCAGCCTGGGTCGCTTTTGCGGCTCGGAAGACGAGCAGCTCAAAGAATTATGGTCTTCAGGCAAAGTCTTCTTTTTGCGATTTTATTCTGATAAAGCCTATGGAGGACGAGGATTCCGGGTTTCTTACCGCTCTAAAATCAAAGTGATTCCTTTGAGAGAACATATGGCCGTCTTGCAAGCTCGTTTAGATGCTCTTGAAGTTTGGAGGAAGGGTCAAGAAAACATATTTGAGACTGAGTGTCCAGCAAACTGCTCGGGCAACGGAGATTGCCTACTCAAGTTGAATCCTTTGACTCAAACCTGGGAACCGATCTGCATATGTTCAGAGGGATATCTTCCTCCCTCATGCGAGCACACAGCACCCGGTGGCACCGGTAAGGAGGGAGACCTGGTAGTCAATTCAACAGTGGCAGTGAACAAGTACTGGCAGTTTTCCGGATTGAGTGGAAACCCATTTGGGCGGCAGCACACCACATCGTCAATTAAGGCTGGAGACGAAGTTTTTCTTGTTCAGATGCAAGGCTCAGGGGCGGGTCACTACGAGTTTCAGCAGGTGACCGGCGTTTCAGGCCAGAACGTTATTTTTAAGAGTCCTCTGAAGTACACTTACGTGTCCAGCGATAACCCGAAGGCTCAAATTGTTTTGGTGCCGAATTATGAGACTTTGACTATCAAGAGTACAGGTTTGATTCAAGCAGGAGCCTTTGATGGTTCTATCGGTGGAGTGATTGTCTTCAGAGCCGTCAATTTGCGTATAGAGAGCAGTGGAACAATCGACGCCAGCGGAAAGGGATTTCGAGGGGGAACAAGAAGAGAGAAAGGAAAGTGGATTGGCGTTACTGGAGAGTCATATACTTCCAGTGGTTTTGCAACGAGGGGTAGTAGCCCTGCCAACAATGGTGGTGGTGGGGGATCGTCTTATTGTTCCTGTGGAGAGTCCGCTGGCTCTGGCAGTTACGGAACGGTTGGTTCGAATCCAACTGGTAGCAGCTGCTCGAAACAGCCTCACGGACAGAACGGTAATACATACGGAGATCCGGCACTGATAGAAATGTATTTGGGATCCGGCGGCGGTGGCGGCTGTCGCGACGATTCCAGCTGCGAGTATTCAAACGGAGCAAATGGAGGTGGAATGGTCTATATTGAGGCCTACACAGCTATTGTAAACGGGTACATCTGGGCTAAAGGTGGAGCCGCTTCCGGAGGTTCAAGCAGCACTTGCGACGACACCATCGGTGGAGCAGGAAGCGGGGGATCAATCTATCTGCGAACAAGCTCATTGTTTTCAAGTGATCCAGGATCGCGGTTTTCTGTCCAAGGAGGAGAAAGAACAATCATATCCAATTCAAAAATTTACGGATCTTCTGGAGGCAACGGTAGGATTCGAGTGGATTATTCAACTATTGATGGTCAAGAGCACGGTTCGTCTGCAGCAAATGTTCAGGAAAAAAAATATACAGGTGTGGGATATTGGGGTACTCCGTAAAAACATTTGTTTTTGTCTGTTTTTGTCGCTGCTGGTGTCTTGTGTCCCGGATGCTTGGAGATGGAAGAGGTGTTTCCATGCTTGATTAGGCTTTTTTAGGCTTACTATCGATTGCTCTGCTTCAGTACGATGCTCTACCGGGCACTCCCGACCGATCAAGAGGCCTAGAAGAGAACGACGACGACGCACTGCCTCTCGTCGTCGTCACGCAGACGCGCGACAGTCAAACGGCTCCAAACACTCCAATGCAAGACAACGAAGACACCACTTTGGTGCAATCGCGCCTAGACACGAGGCAAAGACAGTTCTAGCGACATAAACGAAAGTGAGCCTCCCCTTCAGACGTCTAGCGGGAGAATCGTCCATTGCTCGACGATTTGCGCTTCAGTCGCACGGCTATCAACGCATGTCCTTACAAAGTCGAATGGAACCGTCTCCCCTCGACGATCCGTTGCCCCAAGAAGGTAAACAAAAGAAGTCGTCGACTATAATTCGTCCCTTTTACGTCGAGATTTTATTTCTTAGAAGAGAATCAATCTGCGATTCGGAAGCGGAGGCGACGAGTCTTTCGAAACAAACTGACTCCTCTAAGGGAATGGAGGAGAGAAATAACCTGGTTGACCAGACGGAACAAGCTGGATTACTGTACACAACTAGACCTTCACCTAATTATTTTAATTATTTGTTTTCATAGTGAGATGGAAGAAGATCGGCTAATCAAGGAAACTTTGACAAAAAAAGGTTATTGATGCCTACATTGTTTTTCTTAGAATAGATTTGCTTGAAACGGATTGTGCTACTCCGGCTGCTGCCGTCGAGACGGCACCAGCACCGGAAGTCGTGAAGCGGGACGTGCCCGGACGGAAGGAGAAAGCGGAAGGAACCAAGTCAGATTGGTTTTCTAGAATTTTTGTTCGGAAGTTTTAGTTTTTTGGCTGGCGTTCATCGCCGAGGATCAAACGTTTCTATAGGGAAGATGCTAGATTTTTCGATTGGGCATAATGATATTGATTTAGAGTGATATTTTTTGTGTGAATATAGCTGAAATCTTTTTTTGCAATGTAGGAGTTTTGTTCAATTAGATGTACGAGCAGAATAGAATTTTGATAGATACATAGTAAGGATGTTTGACGAAAATAGCATTTTTTTCTTTGGACCTCTGTTTTTATTAGTATATGAAAGATGGGCCGAGATCATATTATTCGGGACAGAGGTTCTTCTGAGGTAAAACCAAACCAATTTGTTTAATGTATGCTCTGATTTGATAGCTATGCAATACATCACGTGAGCAGATATCTTGAACAGATCATCGCCGTCTTCTCATTCTCTCAATTGCAAGCAAATGGCGCGACTTGTTCTATTATCTGTTTTCGTTCTGGGGTCATTTCTTCAACAAATTAACGCCGATTGCACTCCTTCGTCCAAATTGCAAGCCACGCCCTCGAGAAAAATTTTCACCGACGGGACGGACTCTGAGCAAGTTTATCCGCATGAGGTGGACTGTTCCTGGTTGATTATTGCTCCTGATCAATATCAGGTGTCTCTCACGTTCGATCGATTTGATTTGGAGGGAGCTTTTGACGCGAATGGCAACTGCTTTGATTACGTAGAATTGTTTGACGGCGGCGACGAATCCGCTCCGAGTTTTGGCCAGTTTTGCGGGTCGTTGAAGGTAAGATTGAACGACACGTTCAAATCATCGGGATCCGTTCTTCTTGTGACGTTTCATACAGATAGAGTCAACAGTGCATCCGGATTTAAAGCGTCGTACCAGTCCGTCTTATCCTTGCAAAAACCAAAGATTTTCTCAAATAACACCGTTGATTTACACTTGACGGCGGAGGGAAAGATTGTACTGAACGGAGACGTTCTGTTTGGCATCAATCGAATGTCCCTAAGAGGCGTACTGGCGAAATTGAACGACAGCGTTCAGTTGAGCCACGAGCATAACGACGTGCAGTCTAACAGTCTCAATCAGGCTTTCAATTTTTCCGCTGCTCTGCGAAACGATTTGGGAGCTCTGAACGCGTCTCAGATGGATCAGAAGGAGCTGATTCGCCTGCTCAACAGCTCGCATTTGCTTCAGAAACTTGTCATCGACGAACTCTCTAACAGAATCGCGCAATTGGAGCCGCTCAAGGCCGCTCTCGCTTTGCTTCAGTCGACTATGGCGAATCAAGCCAGTGACATTCGCTCCTTGCAGGCGAATGCCGCGGAATTGGCGGCCAATGCGAGCGCGACGCGTAGAATGCAGGAAGACATCAAGACGAAAAACAACGCTCAGGACTCGTTCATTGCTTCGCTTCAAGCAAAGGGCGCTCAATTGCAGTCGAGCGTTTCCGTTCTTCCCACCGTGCAAGCTCGGATTGGCGAGCTGGAATCGAAGCAAAAGACGTTGGGGCAGAGAGCGAATGCAACGGAAAAATCCATCGCCGGACTCGCCGCCTCGATTCAGAACACGAGCTCGTATCTGACGTTCGTCATCGGTGCACGAATCACTAAAATTAACGAAACGGTGACGAATACGGTAGCGAAATCGCTCGCTGACGTGTCGAAGAACGTCGCGCAGCAATCAAATCAAATCCAGTCGCTTCAGGGAAACTTGTCGCATGCGAACGGCCAGCTCGCTAATCTGCAGGCACGTCTGGACGATTTGGAGAGTCGACTCGACGAGCACGCCGATATTCTTGGCACTCCGTGTCCAGGAGACTGTTCGGGCAATGGAGAGTGTTTGCTCAAATTTAATTCGTTGTCGCAGAAGTGGAATGCGACGTGTACGTGCTTTGACGGCTATTTGCCGCCGAATTGCGCTCGCGAGGCGTTCGGCGGCACGGGAAAGGACGGCGACGTAACGATTACGAGCGCTACCGTTGTAAACAAGTACGTGCAGTTCTCCGGATCGCGTGGAGATCGATTTGGTCAGACGAGTGCCGTCGTGAGCTGGATTAAAGCTGGAAGCGAAGTTTTGCTTCTTCAAGCGCAAGGCTCCGGGGCGGGTCAGTATGAAATCCAAGAAGTAAGTAGTGTTTCGGGCAAGACGATCAATTTTAGAAGTTCCCTCAAGTACGCCTACACGTACAGCGGCTCTTCCAGAGCCCAGGCCGTTTCCGTGCCAAATTACAAGACTGTAACTGTGACGAGTAGCGGTAGAATTGAGGCGAGTACCTATGACGGTTCGACTCGAGGAGTGGTCGTCTTCAAAGCCACCAAATTGCAGATAGACAGTGGAGGAAAAATTGAAGTTACCGGGAAGGGATTTCGAGGGGGGCCGAGAAGAGAGAGAGGAAAATGGATCGGGTACGCGGGAGAGTCATACACGTTCAGCGGATATACAGTAAAGGGGAATACTGCTAGCAATGGTGGAGGTGGTGGATCGTCTTATTGTTCCTGCGGAGAATCCGCTGGCTCTGGTAGTTATGGAGCTGTCGGCTCGAATCCAACCGGTAGCAGCTGCTCGGGGCGGCCTCACGGACTGAACGGCAATACGTACGGAGATACGGCACTAACGAAAATTTACTTTGGATCCGGCGGCGGTGGCGGCTGTCGCGACGATTCCTCCTGCGAGTATTCAAACGGGGCAAATGGAGGTGGCATGGTCTATGTTGAGGTGAATACTGCTATTTTAAATGGTAATATTGTGTCCAATGGCAACGATGCGTCTGGGGGCTCTTCCAGTCAATGTGATGATACTCTCGGCGGGGCTGGAAGCGGAGGATCGATTTATTTCAGAGCGAGTTCCCTATCTTCGAGCAGCTCCAGCCTTGGATTGGTGTTTTCTGTCAACGGAGGTGGCAGGACGTATATATCGCAGTCGAATATTCACGGGTCTACTGGCGGTAAGGGAAGGGTGCGCGTTGATTATTCGACTCTGGACGGGCAGAAGAGTGGAACACCGGGTGCCAAGAGCCAACAGGGGAATTATTCCAGCGTAGGACACTGGGGCACTGTTTGACCGGGACATATGACTGACTCTCTATGTTTCTCCCGTTTTAATAAGTCTTTTGTGTATGCCTTTAGTATAGAAGGAAGCATGTGGGAGAAGGGCCGGGATTATCTGAGGATCTCGTGACGAGAACAATGCGAAGCCTTTGCGTCTTTTTTCTCGTGTTCTGGCCTTTACTGGAGGAGACGGTTGCTCACTGTCCTCGCTTTAAGAAACTAGAGGCCACCGAATCATCGCACGCTTTTACTGATGGCTCTGACGCCGAGCAGGATTACTCGGATAATTTGGATTGTTCTTGGCTGATTGCAACTAAGGAAAAGAACGAAACTACCGACACTCGCGTTGTGCTTCAGTTCGACCGCTTTCATCTGGAGAACGCCTCCAAAAGGACGGGTGAATGTTATGACTACGTGGAACTGTTTGATGGCGAAAGCGATTCTGCTCCGAGCCTGGGTCGCTTTTGCGGCTCGGAAGATGAACAGCTCAAAGAATTATTGTCTTCAGGCAACGTCTTCTTTTTGCGATTTCGTTCTGATAAAGTCTACGGAGGACGAGGATTCCGGGTTTCTTACCGCTCTAAAATCAAAGTGATTCCTTTAAGAGAACAGGTGGCCGTCTTGCAAGCTCGTTTAGATGCTCTTGATGCTCGGTTAAAGGGCCAAGAAAACATATTTGAGGCTTGGTGTCCAGCAAACTGCTCGGGCAACGGAGATTGCCTACTCAAGTTGAATCCTTTGACTCAAACCTGGGGACCGATCTGCATATGTTTAGAGGGATATCTTCCTCCCTCTTGCGAGCACAGAGCACCTGGTGGTACCGGTAAGGATGGCGACTTGATAGTCAGTTCAACAGTGGTAGTGAACAAGTACTGGCAGTTTTCCGGATTGAGTGGAAACCGATTTGGGCAGCAGCTGACCACATCGTCAATTGTGGCTGGAGACGAAGTTTTTCTGGTTCAAATGCAAGGATCAGGAGCGGGTCACTACGAGTTTCAGCAGGTGACCAGCGTTTCAGGCCAGAACGTTACTTTTAAGAGTCGTCTGAAATACACTTACGTGTCCAGCGGTAACTCAAAGGCTCAAATTGTTTTGGTGCCGAATTACGGGAGTTTGACTATCAAGAGTACAGGTTTGATTCAAGCAGGAGCGTATGGCGGTTCTAGCGGTGGAGTGATTGTCTTCAGAGCCGTCAATATGCGCTTAGAGAGCAGTGGAAAAATCGACGCCAGCGGAAAGGGATTTCGAGGGGGAACAAGAAGAGAGAGAGGAACCTGGATTGGCGTTACTGGAGAGTCATACACTTACAGTGGTTTTGCTACGAAGGGTAGCACTGCAAACAATGGGGGCGGTGGTGGATCGTCTGTTTGTTCCTGTGGAGAATCCGCTGGCTCTGGCAGTTACGGAACGGTTGGTTCAAATCCAACTGGTGGCAGCTGCTCGGGGCATTCTCACGGAAAGAACGGTAATACATACGGAGATCCGGCACTGACAGAAATGTATTTGGGATCCGGCGGCGGCGGCGGCTGTCGTCATAGC
Organism: Oscarella lobularis; assembly: GCF_947507565.1. Taxonomy (NCBI): domain Eukaryota; kingdom Metazoa; phylum Porifera; class Homoscleromorpha; order Homosclerophorida; family Oscarellidae; genus Oscarella; species Oscarella lobularis. Next base: position 208,672 of record NC_089177.1, on the reverse strand, counting down.
AGCTCCTGCGAGTATTCAAACGGGGCAAATGGAGGTGGAATGGTCTATATTGAGGCATACACAGCTATTGTGAACGGGTACATCTGGGCTAAAGGTGGAGCCGCTTCCGGAGGTACAGGCAGCTCTTGCGACGACACCATTGGTGGAGCAGGAAGCGGTGGATCAATCTATCTGCGAACAAGCTCATTGCTTTCAAGCAATTCAGGATCGCGGTTTTCTGTCCAAGGAGGAGGAAGAACAAGAATATCACAAGCAGGCATTTACGGATCTTCTGGAGGCAACGGTAGGATTCGAGTGGATTATTCAACTATTGATGGTCAAGAGCACGGTTCGTCTGCAGCAAATGTTCAGGAAAAAAAATATACAGGTGTGGGATATTGGGGTACTCCGTAAAAACGAATTGTTTTGTCTGTTTTTGTCGCTGCTGGTGTCTTGTGTCCCGGATGCTGAACATTCGAAATGGAGATGGAAGAGGTGTTTCCAGGCTTTTTTTAGGCTTTTTTAGGCTTACTATCGATTGCTCTGCTTTAGTACGATGCTCTACCGGGCACTCCCGACCGATCAAGAGGCCTAGAAGAGAACGACGACGACGCGCTGCCTCTCGTCGTCGTCACGCAGACGCGCGACAGTCAAACGGCTCCAAACACTCCAATGCAAGACAACGAAGACACCACTTTGGCGCAATCGCGCCTAGACACGAGGCAAAGACAGTTCTATCGACATAAACGAAAGTGAGCCTCTCCTTCAGACGTCTAGCGGGAGAATCGTCCATTGCGCGACGATTTGCGCTTCAGTCGCACGGCTACCAGCGCATGTCCTTACAAAGTCGAATGGAACCGTCTCCCCTCGAAGATCCCAATTGGCTTGACGACCCGTTGCCCCAAGAAGGTAAACAAAAGAAGTCATCGACTATAATTCGTCCCTTTTACGTCGAGATTTTGTTTCTTAGAAGGGAATCAGTCTGCGATTCGGAAGCGGAGGCGACGAGTCTTTCGAAACAAACTGACTCCTCTAAGGGAATTAGGTGGGTGGGTGGCAAAAAAATGTTTGGCATAGAAACGATGTCGTCTTTAGACGGAAAACCTCGCGTGGCTTTTGCCGATGAAGACGAAGAAGAAGCGGAGGATTTGTACGAGGAAGAAGACAAAGTGGGATATTAATAAATTATTAAATATACTTATAAATGATTTTTTCATCAGACAACCTTTGAGGACTCAAAACAATCGAGCTGAAATGACGAAACTGCGGTTTCTCTGGTTCGATTTCAAGGCAAGTCTCGCATATTCACACTCCACTCCGAAAGAGAAAGCGGAAGGATCCAAGTCAGATTGGTTTTCTAGAATTTTTGTTCGGAAGTTTTAGTTTTTTGGCTGGCGTTCATCGCCGAGGATCAAACGTTTCTATAGGGAAGATGCTAGATTTTTCGATTGGGCGTAACGATATTGATTTAGAGTGATATTTTTGTGTGAATATAGCTGAAATCTTTTTTTGCAATGTAGGAGTTTTGTTCAATTAGATGTACGAGCAGAATAGAATTTTGGGAGATACATATAGTAAGGACATGTGAAAGAATTGCTTTTTTCTTTGAACCTCTGTTTAAGGTACAGGAGGAGCTCTCACGACGAAGATTTGACACTAACGAAATTTGCAAAATAATACTCTCGGCGGGGCTCGGTGTTCCTCCCCTTTTAAGTCTTTTGTGTATAGAATGTGGGAGAAGGGCCGGGAATGATCTGAGGATCTCGTGACGAGAACAATGCGAAGCCTTTGCGTCTTTTTTCTCGTGTTCTGGCCTTTGGTGGAGGAGACGGTTGCTCACTGTCCTCGCTTTAAGAAACTAGAGGCTGCCGAATCATCGCACGCTTTTACTGATGGCTCTGACGCCGAGCAGGATTACTCAGATAATTTGGATTGTTCTTGGCTGATTGCAACTAAGGAAAAGAACGAAACTACCGACACTCGCGTTGTGCTTCAGTTCGACCGCTTTCATCTGGAGAACGCCTCCAAAAGGACGGGTGAATGTTACGACTACGTGGAACTGTTTGATGGCGAAAGCGATTCTGCTCCGAGCCTGGGTCGCTTTTGCGGCTCGGAAGATGAACAGCTCAAAGAATTGTTGTCTTCAGGTAACGTCTTCTTTTTGCGATTTCGTTCTGATAAAGTCTACGGAGGACGAGGGTTCAGGGTTTCTTACCGCTCTAAAATCAAAGTGATTCCTTTAAGAGAACAGGTGACCGTCTTGCAAGCTCGTTTAGATGCTCTTGATGCTCGGTTAAAGGGCCAAGAAAACATATTTGAGGCTTGGTGTCCAGCAAACTGCTCGGGCAACGGAGATTGCCTACTCAAGTTGAATCCTTTGACTCAAACCTGGGGACCGATCTGCATATGTTTAGAGGGATATCTTCCTCCCTCTTGCGAGCACAGAGCACCTGGTGGTACCGGTAAGGATGGCGACTTGATAGTCAGTTCAACAGTGGTAGTGAACAAGTACTGGCAGTTTTCCGGATTGAGTGGAAACCCATTTGGGCAGCAGCTGACCACATCGTCAATTGTGGCTGGAGACGAAGTTTTTCTGGTTCAAATGCAAGGATCATCAGGAGCGGGTCACTACGAGTTTCAGCAGGTGGCCAGCGTTTCAGGCCAGAACGTTACTTTTAAGAGTCGTCTGAACTACACTTACGTGTCCAGCGGTAATTCAAAGGCTCAAATTGTTTTGGTGCCGAATTACGGGACTTTGACTATCAAGAGTACAGGTTTGATTCAAGCAGGAGCGTATAGCGGTTCTAGCGGTGGAGTGATTGTCTTCAGAGCCGTCAATTTACGTATAGAGAGCAGTGGAAAAATCGACGCCAGCGGAAAGGGATTTCGAGGAGGACCAAGAAGAGAGAGAGGGTATTGGATTGGCGTTACTGGAGAGTCATACACTTACAGTGGTTTTGCTACGAAGGGTAGTAGCACTGCAAACAATGGGGGCGGTGGTGGATCGTCTGTTTGTTACTGTGGAGAATCCGCTGGCTCTGGCAGTTACGGAACGGTTGGTTCAAATCCAACTGGTAGCAGCTGCTCGGGGTATTCTCACGGACAGAACGGTAATACATACGGAGATCCGGCACTGACAGAAATGTATTTGGGATCCGGCGGCGGCGGCGGCTGTCGTCATAGCAGCTCCTGCGAGTATTCAAACGGGGCAAATGGAGGTGGAATGGTCTATATTGAGGCCTACACAGCTATTGTAAACGGGTACATCTGGGCTAAAGGTGGAGACGCTTCAGGAGGTTCAAGCAGCTCCTGCGACCACACCATCGGTGGAGCAGGAAGCGGTGGATCAATCTATTTGCGAGCAGACGCATTACTTTCAAGCAATCCAGGATCACGGTTTTCTGTCCAGGGAGGAGGAAGAACATACATATCACAAGCAGGCATTTACGGATCTTCTGGAGGCAACGGTAGGATTCGAGTGGATTATTCAACTATTAATGGCCAAGAGCACGGTTCGTCTGCAGCAAATGTTCAGGAAAAAAAATATACAGGTGTGGGATATTGGGGTACTCCGTAAAAACGAATTGCTTTGTCTGTTTTTGTCGCTGCTGGTGTCTTGTGTCCCGGATGCTGAACATTCGAAATGGAGATGGAAGAGGTGTTTCCAGGCTTTTTTAGGCTTACTATCGATTGCTCTGCTTTAGTACGATGCTCTACCGGGCACTCCCGACCGATCAAGGGGCCTAGAAGAGAACGACGACGACGCGCTTCCTCTCGTCGTCGTCACGCAGACGCGCGACTGTCAAACGGCTCCAAACACTCCAATGCAAGACAACGAAGACACCACTTTGGTGCAATCGCGCCTAGACACGAGGCAAAGGCAGTTCTAAGCGACATAAACGAAAGTGAGCCTCCCCTTCAGACGTCTAGCCGGAGAATCGTCCATTGCTCGACGATTTGCGCTTCAGTCGCACGGCTGTCAACGCATGTCCTTACAAAGTCGAATGGAACCGCGACGATCCCAATTGGCTTGACGACCCGTTGCCCCAAGAAGGTAAACAAAAGAAGTCGTCGACTATAATTCGTCCCTTTTACGTCGAGATTTTGTTTCTTAGAAGGGAATCAATCTGCGATTCGGAAGCGGAGGCGACGAGTCTTTCGAAACAAACTGACTCCTCTAAGGGAATTAGGTGGGTGGGTGGCAAAAAAATTGTTTGGCATAGAAACGATGTCGTGTTTAGATGGAAAACCTCGCGTGGCTTTTGCCCATGAAGAAGAAGAAGAAGCGGAGGATTTGTACGAGGAAGAAGACATGACGACAAAGTGAGATATTAATAAATTAATAAATATACTTATAAATGATTTTTTCATCAGACAACCTTTGAGAACTCAAAATATTCGAGCTGAAATGACGAAACTACGACTTCTCTGGTTCGATTTCAAGGCAAGTCTCGCATCTTCACACTCCACTCCATTTTTACATTCCTCCCAGACGTGGTTTCGGAGGCAAAGCGATCGCACTGACTCAATTCCTTTCCAGCTGCTCGGGGCGGCCTCACGGACTGAACGGCAATACGTACGGAGATACGGCACTAACGAAAATTTACTTTGGATCCGGCGGCGGTGGCGGCTGTCGCGACGATTCCTCCTGCGAGTATTCAAACGGGGCAAATGGAGGTGGCATGGTCTATGTTGAGGTGAATACTGCTATTTTAAATGGTAATATTGTGTCCAATGGCAACGATGCGTCTGGGGGCTCTTCCAGTCAATGTGATGATACTCTCGGCGGGGCTGGAAGCGGAGGATCGATTTATTTCAGAGCGAGTTCCCTGTCTTCGAGCAGCTCCAGCCTTGGATCGGTGTTTTCTGTCAACGGAGGTGGTAGGACGTATATATCGCAGTCGAATATTCACGGGTCTACTGGCGGTAAGGGAAGGGTGCGCGTTGATTATTCGACTCTGGACGGGCAGAAGAGTGGAACACCGGGTGCCAAGAGCCAACAGGGGAAGTATTCCAGCGTAGGACACTGGGGCACTGTTTGACCGGGACATATGACTGACTCTCTATGTTTCTCCCGTTTTAATAAGTCTTTTGTGTATGCCTTTAGTATAGAATGAAGCATGTGGGAGGAGGGCCGGGATGATCTGTGGATCTCGTGACAATGCGAAGCCTTTGCGTCTTTTTTCTCGTGTTCTGGCCTTTACTGGAGGAGACGGTTGCTCACTGTCCTCGCTTTAAGAAACTAGAGGCCACCGAATCATCGCACGCTTTTACTGATGGCTCTGACGCTGAGCAGGATTACTCAGATAATTTGGATTGTTCTTGGCTGATTGCAACTAAGGAAAAGAACGAAACTACCGACACTCGCGTTGTGCTTCAGTTCGACCGCTTTCATCTGGAGAACGCCTCCAAAAGGACGGGTGAATGTTATGACTACGTGGAACTGTTTGATGGCGAAAAAGATTCTGCTCCAAGCCTGGGTCGCTTTTGCGGCTCGGAAGATGAACAGCTCAAAGAATTATGGTCTTCAGGCAAAGTCTTCTTTTTGCGATTTCATTCTGATAAAGCCTACGGAGGACGAGGATTCCGGGTTTCTTACCGTTCTAAAATCAAAGCGATTCCTTTAAGAGAACAGGTGACCGTCTTGCAAGCTCGTGTAGATGCTCTTGAAGCTCAGTTAAAGCTGACCGTTTTGCAAGCTCGTGTAGATGCTCATGAAGCTCAGTTAAAGGTGACCGTCTTGCAAGCTCGTTTAGATGCTCTTGAAGCTTGGAGGAAGGGTCAAGAAAACATAGTTGAGACTCAGTGTCCAGCAAACTGCTCTGGCAACGGAGATTGCCTACTCAAGTTGAATTCTTCGACTCAAACCTGGGGACCGGTCTGCATATGTTCAGAGGGATATCTTCCTCCCTCATGCGAGCCCAGAGCATCCGGTGGCACCGGTAAGGATGGCGACTTGATAGTCAATTCAACAGTGGTGGTGAACAAGTACTGGCAGTTTTCCGGATTGAGTGGAAACCAATTTGGGCGGCAACTGACCACATCGTCAATTAAAGCTGGAGACGAAGTTCTTCTTATTCAAATGCAAGGCTCGGGAGCGGGTCACTACGAGTTTCAGCAGGTGATCAACGTTACAGGCCAGAGCGTTAATTTTAAGAGTCTTCTGAAGTACACTTACGCGTCCAGCAGTACTTATTCAAAAGCTCAAATTGTTTTTGTGCCGAAGTATGGGACTTTGACTATCAAGAGTACAGGTTTGATTCAAGCAGGAGCCTATGATGGTTCTATCGGTGGAGTGATTGTCTTCAGAGCCGTCAATTTGCGCATAGAGAGCGGCGGAAAAATTGACGCCAGCGGAAAGGGATTTCGAGGGGGACCAAGAAAAGAGAGAAGAACCTGGATTGGCGTTTCTGGAGAGTCGTATACGAAAAGTGGTTTTGCTGAACAGACTTACTACACTCGAACTTTAAACAATGGTGGCGGTGGTGGATCGTCCTATTGCAGCTGTGGAGAGTCCGCTGGCTCTGGCAGTTACGGAACGGTCGGTTCAAATCCAACTGGTAGCAGCTGCTCGGAGTATTCTCACGGACAGAACGGTAAGACATACGGAGATCCGGCACTGACAAAAATGTATTTGGGATCCGGTGGCGGCGGCGGCTGTCGTAGCAGCTACTGCAAGTATTCAAACGGGGCAAATGGAGGAGGAATGGTCTATATTGAGGCCTACACAGCTATTGTAAACGGGTACATCTGGGCTAAAGGTGGAGACGCTTTAGGAGGTACAGGCAGCTCCTGCGACGACACCATCGGTGGAGCAGGAAGCGGTGGATCAATCTATTTGCGAGCAGGCGCATTACTTTCAAGCAATCCAGGATCACGGTTTTCTGTCCAGGGAGGAGGAAGAACATACATATCACAAACAGGCATTTACGGATCTTCTGGAGGCAACGGTAGGATTCGAGTGGATTATTCAACTATTAATGGCCAAGAGCACGGTTCGTCTGCAGCAAGTGTTCAGGAGAAAAAATATACAGGTGTGGGATATTGGGGTACTCCGTGAAACGAATTGTTTTGTCTGTTTTTGCGCTGCTTGGTGTGTCTTGCGTCCCGGATGCTGAACATTCGAAATGGAGATGGAAGAGGTGTTTCCAGGCTTTTTAGGCTTTTTAGTCTTACTATCGATTGCTCTGCTTTAGTACGATGCTCTACCGGACACTTCCGACCGATCAAGAGGCCTAGAAGAGAACGACGACGACGCGCTGCCTCTCGTCGTCGTCACGCAGACGCGCGACAGTCAAACGGCTCCAAACACTCCAATGCAAGACAACGAAGACACCACTTTTGTGCAATCGCGCCTAGACACGAGGCAAAGACAGTTCTATCGACATAAACGAAAGTGAGTCTCCCCTTCAGACGTCTAGCCGGAGAATCGTCCATTGCTCGACGATTTGCGCTTCAGTCGCACGGCTATCAACGCATATCCTTACAAAGTCGAATGAAACCGTCTCCCCTCGACGATCCCAATTGGCTTGACGACCCGTTGCCCCAAGAAGGTAAACAAAAGAAGTCGTCGACTATAATTCGTTCCTTTTACGTCGAGATTTTATTTCTTAGAAGGGAATCAATCTGCGATTCGGAAGCGGAGGCGACGAGTCTTTCGAAACAAACTGACTCCTCTAAGGGTAGGTGGGTGGCAAAAAATTGTTTGGCATAGAAACGATGTCGTCTTTAGACGGAAAACCTCGCGTGGCTTTTGCCGATGAAGACGAAGAAGCGGAGGATTTGTACGAGGAAGAAGACGTGACGACAAAGTGGGATATTAATAAATTATTAAATATACTTATAAATGATTTTTCATCAGACAACCTTTGAGGACTCAAAACAATCGAGCTGAAATGACGAAACTGCGGTTTCTCTGGTTCGATTTCAAGGCAAGTCTCGCATATTCACACTCCACTCCGAAAGAGAAAGCGGAAGGATCCAAGTCAGATTGGTTTTCTAGAATTTTTGTTCGGAAGTTTTAGTTTTTTGGCTGGCGTTCATCGCCGAGGATCAAACGTTTCTATAGGGAAGATGCTAGATTTTTCGATTGGGCGTAATGATATTGATTTAGAGTGATATTTTTTGTGTGAATATAGCTGAAATCTTTTTTTGCAATGTAGGAGTTTTGTTCAATTAGATGTACGAGCAGAATAGAATTTTGGGAGATACATATAGTAAGGACATGTGACAGAATTGCTTTTTTTCTTTGAACCTCTGTTTAAGGTACAGGAGGAGCTCTCACGACGAAGATTTGACACTAACGAAATTTGCAAAATAATACTCTCGGCGGGGCTCGGTGTTCCTCCCCTTTTAAGTCTTTTGTGTATAGAATGAAGCATGTGGGAGAAGGGCCGGGAATGATCTGAGGATCTCGTGACGAGAACAATGCGAAGCCTTTGCGTCTTTTTTCTCGTGTTCTGGCCTTTGGTGGAGGAGACGGTTGCTCACTGTCCTCGCTTTAAGAAACTAGAGGCTGCCGAATCATCGCACGCTTTTACTGATGGCTCTGACGCTGAGCAGGATTACTCAAATAATTTGGATTGTTCTTGGCTGATTGCAACTAAGGAAAAGAACGAAACTACCGACACTCGCGTTGTGCTTCAGTTCGACCGCTTTCATCTGGAGAACGCCTCCAAAAGGACGGGTGAATGTTATGACTACGTGGAACTGTTTGATGGCGAAAACGATTCTGCTCCGAGCCTGGGTCGATTTTGCGGCTCGGAAGATGAACAGCTCAAAGAATTGTTGTCTTCAGGCAACGTCTTCTTTTTGCGATTTCATTCCGATAAAGCCTATGGAGGACGAGGATTCCGGGTTTCTTACCGCTCTAAAATCAAAGTGATTCCTTTGAGAGAACATATGGCCGTCTTGCAAGCTCGTTTAGATGCTCTTGAAGCTCGGTTAAAGGGTCTATTTGAGACTCAGTGTCCAGCAAACTGCTCGGGCAACGGAGATTGCCTCCTCAAGTTGAATTCTTCGACTCAAACCTGGGAACCGGTCTGCATATGTTCAGAGGGATATCTTCCTCCCTCATGCGAGCCCAGAGCATCCGGTGGCACCGGTAATGATGGCGACTTGATAGTCGATTCAACAGTGGTAGTGAACAAGTACTGGCAGTTTTCCGGATTGAGTGGAAACCAATTTGGGCGGCAATTGACCACATCGTCAATTGTGGCTGGAGACGAAGTTCTTCTTGTTCAAATGCAAGGCTCGGGGGCGGGTAACTACGAGTTTCAGCAGGTGGTCAGCGTTTCAGGCCAGAGCGTTAATTTTAAGACTCTTCTGAACTACACTTACGTGTCCAGCGGTAATTCGAGGGCTCAAATTGTTTTGGTGCCGAAGTATGGGACTTTGACTATCCAGAGTACAGGTTTGATTCAAGCAGGAGCCTATGATGGTTCTATCGGTGGAGTGATTGTCTTCAGAGCCGTCAATTTGCGCATAGAGAGCGGTGGAAAAATCGACGCCAGCGGAAAGGGATTTCGAGGGGGACCAAGAAAAGAGGGAAGACGCTGGGTTGGCGTTACTGGAGAGTCGTATACTTCCAGTGGTTTTGCTGCAGAAAGTGGCAATGCAAACAATGGTGGCGGTGGTGGATCGTCTTATTGTGACTGTGGAGAGTCCGCTGGCTCTGGCAGTTACGGAACGGTTGGTTCAAATCCAACTGGTAGCAGCTGCTCGGGGCAGCACGGACTGAACGGTAATACATACGGAGATCCGGCACTGATAGAAATGTATTTGGGATCCGGCGGCGGCGGCGGCTGTCGTGTCGACTCCTGCGACTATTCAGACGGGGCAAATGGAGGTGGAATGGTCTATATTGAGGCCTCCACAGCTATTGTAAACGGGTACATCTGGGCTAAAGGTGGAGCCGCTTCAGGAGGTTCAAGCGGCTCCTGCGACGACACCATTGGTGGAGCAGGAAGCGGAGGATCAATCTATTTGCGAGCAGGCGCATTACTTTCAAGCAATCCAGGATCGCGGTTTTCTGTCCAAGGAGGAGGAAGAACAAGAATATCACAAACAGGCATTTACGGATCTTCTGGAGGCAACGGCAGGATTCGAGTGGATTATTCAACTATTGATGGTCAAGAGTACGGTTCGCCTGAAGCAAAAGCTCAGGAAAAAAAATATGGAGGATATGCAGGTGTGGGATATTGGGGTACACCGTAACAACCACTTGTTTTGTCGTTTGCAATCGCGCTCGTTTTTTTCTTTATGTACGTCCCGGATGCTGAACATTCGAAATGGAGATGGAAGAGGTGTTCCCAGGCCTGTCTAAGCATTGATTCGGCTTACCGTCGATTGCTCTGATTTAGTACGACGCTCTACCGGGCACTCCCGACCGATCAAGAGGCCTAGAAGAGAACGACGACGACGCGCTGCCTCTCGTCGTCGTCACGCAGACGCGCGACAGTCAAACGGCTCCAAACACTCCAATGCAAGACAACGAAGACACCACTTTGGTGCAATCGCGCCTAGACACGAGGCAAAGACAGTTCTAGCCACATAAACGAAAGTGAGCCTCTCCTTCAGACGTCTAGCGGGAGAATCGTCCATTGCGCGACGATTTGCGCTTCAGTCGCACGGCTATCAACGCATGTCCTTACAAAGTCGAATGGAACCGTCTCCTCTCGACGATCCCAATTGGCTTGACGACCCGTTGCCCCAAGAAGGTAAACAAAAGAAGTCGTCGACTATAATTCGTCCCTTTTACGTCGAGATTTTGTTTCTTAGAAGGGAATCAATCTGCGATTCGGAAGCGGAGGCGACGAGTCTTTCGAAACAAACTGACTCCTCTAAGGGAATTAGGTGGGTAGGGTGGCAAAAAAATGTTTGGCATAGAAACGATGTCGTCTTTAGACGGAAAACCTCGCGTGGCTTTTGCCGATGAGGAAGAAGAAGCGGAGGATTTGTACGAGGAAGAAGACATGACGACAAAGTGGGATACTAATAAATTAATAACTATACTTATAAATGATTTTTTTTATCAGACAACCTTTGAGAACTCAAAATATTCGAGCTGAAATGACGAAACTACGACTTCTCTGGTTCGATTTCAAGGCAAGTCTCGCATTTTCACACGCTCCACCCTGTTTCTACATTCCCCCCCAGACGTGGTTTCGAAGGCAAAGTGATCGCACCGATTCAATTCCTTTCCTACGCAGCCAAATATTCACTATTGAGGGTTAGCTGGTGGGCTATTATACGCGTTATTTATACCTTTGGGTCTAGGCTTATTTGGTACCGGGTACGCTTCGTTTTTTGTCTTCGCCCGCACTCTTTTTCTCATCAACGTCGTTCTGGCGCTTCTCTGGTCTTCCTTTGTCATTCTCCCCATGGCTTTGGATATCGGGAATGAAGCGGTGTCGTCCTTTCACATACAAAATCTCTTTACCGGAAAAGGGCCTTTGGAAGACGTTCTCGTCTTTTATGGAGGCTATCGTCACGCAGCGGGCTCTTATTCTATGGATCTAGCATATTTTTTAGTGATATTGATTACGTATATCGGCAGTCTCTTCTTCATTCTCAATCGGTCAGTACAGTAGTCTCTTTTCTGTCTGTGAATAATTTAGGGTTTTTTTCTTCTTGTGGGGGTGTAGTGTAGCTCGTGCTCAAAGCGGTGGGTCGGCTGGGTCGTTTGTTCGCGATGATCAGTCCTATGCTTATTCTCGTATCTTGCTTTCGTCGTGGGATCACGGTCTCACGTCCAAAGCGGCTGTCGATAATCTCAGCTCAGGACTCACGAACCAAATAAAGGCATAGAGGATAGTGGGTCTCCCTTTTCGCGTTTTGACGGGGTTTTCTTGCGTAGGATAAGATATCCGAAGCGTTAGCGGAGCACAAGACAAAGCGGCTAACACGGTAGGAAATTAATTAATTAAAAATAAAAATTAATTATTTGATACTGAACGAAGGAAGCAAAAAATTCGCCTATATCTTCGTCGATTTTTAGCGTGGCTCTTGGCAATGTACGATAACTGGTCTAATACCGACTTTTAGTTTAAATTTTTCTTCTTAATTAAGTGCTATTGCCGTTGGAACGTCTACGGGCATTGGGTTTCTTGTTATTGAGAGTTTGAAGTCCGGCGGAAGTTTTGTGCAGACTTACGGCGTGCCGATTGGCTTTACGGCCATCAACGCCATCGCGCCGTTTCTGCTCGAACAACTCGTTCGCATAGAGAATTACGCCACAGGCGACGTTGAGATTTACGTGACGATCGTGCGAACGTTTACTCTACGTATTGTGAATATTTACGCTCTGATGGTGACCATGGTAATTCAAATTGAGCGAAGAGAGGTAAGTAGAGGATATGAGGCGCGGTGACATTTCATTTGAACTAAAATAAGTGTTTCAGCGGGAAATAGAATGTGGCGGTACATTTGTCGGTCAGGAATTTTATAAGCTCGTCATACTAGACACTCTTTCACAAGTGAGAATTTCACACTATAGACAGTGCGTATGGTTCATGTCTTTGTGTTTACGTATAGGCTGTTATTCAACTAGTTTTCCGTTTTGGCTACTTTTATTGGTTTAGTAGGAAAAAAGTGTTTCAGATTCCGCCTGCCGTCTTGGCAATAATTTACAGACAGGCTTTGATATGGGTACACTAACTAATATAAATTAATTCAATTTTAGTTTTCTGTTTCTCTTTAGGTTGGGATGATGTTCTGTCCGTTTCTTCCGTTCCTTGGTCTTCTCTCAATTCTTCTCTTTTTTCTTATCTACTACTACATCGTCAAAATAACGTGTCGTCCGCCCGAGAAACGATGGAGTCAGAGTCGAAATAATTCATTTTTTCTCGGCGTTCTCGCGCTGACTCTCTGCTTGCTCATGTACCCCATGTCGGTAGTTCTAACAAGGTCAGAACGCGTAGTGTGGAAAGCGTAGAAATACGAGTACTATTTCTACTGTAGTAACTTGAACTTTGGTGGGCGGCCCTGTTCCAGTGACACAGATACAGCCAATAACACAAATACAGCCAATAACACTAATACAGCCAATAACACAAATACAGCCAATGGAACAGATACAGCTAATAACACAAATACAGCCAATGACACAAATACAGCCAATAACACAGATACAGTCAATGGCACAGATACAGCCAATGGCACAGATACCGTGAGCAGCATTTATGGTTGCCCGCGAAATAAGAGCCAAGTGTGTTGTTTCACTGAATGTGGTCCTTTTCGGACGTTGCCCGCGATTAATGCCATATGGAGGCGAATTGATAATATTCGCTCTCTCAAGTCAAGAAATGTTGTTGAAGATTATATATTATCTTCTACATTGTCTTTGCCCGTAATTGTTGTGGCTTTGTAAGTGACGCTAATCTCTTTTCTTATATAATCAAAGTGCGTTTAGAGCGGTTATTTATTATTTGTCGAAGCGAGTTCGATTGGAGAAATTTCAGAAGCAGCTCTTACTACGCGAACTCAACAAGGTCGGTGTCTCGTATCAGCTAGACCGCTTTGTTCTAATTCATCTTATTTTTTTAAGGAGAGAGAAACCAAAAAGTGGCACATTCGACGTTGCACGTGCGGAAGCTCGAGACAGTATAAGGAAAGAAAGGAAAAAGAGAGCCGCCAAGCGAAAAAACGCTACACAATTGTATACGCGATCGATGTAACAGAGCCAAAGTAGAAATTTTAGTGCAAGAGTTCAAAGTAAATTATTTGATTAGTTCTTATCCGGGTTTGAAGACACGTGTGCATTTTTTTTTCTACGGGGCGCCTTATGACGGAAACGTTTGCTCGGCTGCGGCCTTTGTGCGTTCAGTTTGCAAAATCGCCGTCTCTGGGCAATATCGAGCCGCTGCGCGAAGAAGTGCGACTCCTCCAGAAGGGAGACGCCGAATTTCCTCATCCTTTGCTCGAATATGCTCTATTTCCACTTCTACTGCACTTGAAATCGGAGAAGTAAGTTGCTCTTAGCTAAAAACTGCCTAATCCTGCCTTTTTAGAGTGCCAGAATCTGTTATTCTAGCCATTCTCGACTGTTTATCGATTCTCTTTCGCACGTGTCCCGTAGCAAAGCAGTCTCTTTTGGAAGACATAATCACAACGATATATAGCTTGCACATGAACAAAGGCAAGAGAAAGAGACCCTTTGCACGCTACAGTCTCCTCACGCGAGAGTATGTAGATGCCAAAGAATTTTCTGAAGAGGTCAAACTTTCGAGCGTTATTTGTATCGACAATTTGCTACGATTCTGTTCGCTGGAGTACGGCAGTTGCTTTCAAAGATAAATATTTATTTATTGATTTTTTGTTAGAACAAGGCAGTGTCTTTACACGATTCATTTGATGCCCAGTCTCGGCTTTGCGGTGTCGATTACGTTGAAGTTTATTGAAAAGGAGAAACTAAAGCGTTTGAAATTGAAAGCAGTCGAATGTCTTCTGACCCTTTGTTGGTTGGACGAGAGCGAGGATCTAGGACGGAGATCTCACGTTTTGGCGTCGTTTTTGCCCGGCATCACTTCTACCCTAGCTAAAGTTATTTTATCGGATAATATTCAGCAGAGTCACGTGAGTTATATAAACGATATTTTTCTACTTGATAGCTATTTTAATTAATAGGAAATCACTTCTGTAAGCATCAAAGCTGTCTGTATGATCGGCTAGTATGTTTGGCTTTAGAATTCTCTTGGGGCATTCTCAGCTTTCGTATCTGTGGTATTTAATAATAGTTTAATGTCCCAAAGGGACAATGTTAAAGGTATAGAGCTACAGAAAGAATAGAAGAAGAATCTAGTATGTTTTACTAGAAGGTTCTGAGGCGAACTTGCTGGTTATTAGAGACTCTGATTGGTGGAAACGTTCAGCTAATAAGCTAGATACTGTATTACAGAAAATATGTTCTCTTAGATTGTGGACTCACTGGAAGGTATAGTTTGAATATATATACTTATTTTCTTATGTTTTTTTGTTTAGGTTAGATTGGCTTTGTGTCAATTTTCTTCTCAGCTTTTAAATAATTGTCACCAGTGCGTTTTATCTGTGTAGTTATTTAATTTTTATTATTTATTGAGGATTTAGGTCGTTGGAGGAGTCGGTTCCTTGTTTAGCTGAGTGTCTAATGGTGCATATTTGTGATGACTATGAAGCGGTTGCCACTTGCGCCAAATCGGCTCTGGTATGTTAATCAATAACAATGTGCACGGTTATGACGTAGGCGTTTTCTCTTAGGCAACTTTTTCTTCTCAACTTGAAGACGAAAGTAAGGTTTTTTTCGAAACTTCTCCACTTTTAGTCGACGAATCGAGTTTAGGACTTTCTCTATTGGCACTTCTCGAAAAGAATATTTTCGCGTTATTCACGTCCTTTCCTTCCCTTATAAAATCCTCAGGTAATGATGATGAGTAGTAGTAGTATTGTGCTCTTGCTTAGTAGCGTTTCTTTGCATCAGACTCATCCAAGAGATTAGGCACTTTGAGTCTTCTTCTCGGCTATTTTGAAATGCTGGGGAGTAGAGTGTCCACATTCTTGAGTTCTGTGCACCATTTGCGTCGATTGTCTCAGGCAATCTTGCAGGTATAATTGCGTGCAACTTCCCCTAGGCTACTCCTTTATCTCTAAAAGGTGCTTGAGCTCGAAATGAACAGTCGAAAAATATGGGAACTTGAAGTTTCGATTATAAACGAGCCGAAACTCGAATCCCAAGTTCCAGCTACGAACGAACTCTATAGCCTGCTTCATTTCAAGCACTTTTCGGATCAGGAAACGCTTCAATTATTGGTGAAAATTTGCCGACGACTCGGTCAATACGGTAATTGAAATCGCGTCACCATTTTTCATTAGATAGAGTTGTAATTACCTAGGAGATACGTCTCTTTTGCTTGATCATTTTCTCGAGATATTTTGCACCAGCGAAACGCTTCGACTTCAAGCAGCACTAGCAATCAACGAAATTCTTCGCGGTTCAAGCGACGCGAATTCCGTGCACACATCGTACGGATAAAAAAGATAAAAAATGTATTCCTGAATTATGAAATTTTCTCGCAGAACCGTTCTTTCTACGTACTTGTCCTCGGATTATTGGGACGAGGGTTTGCGAACCGATAGTCGCGATGCTTTGCTATTCTGTCTACTGATTGATGGCGTGGCCGCCTGTGCTGAGGCTATTGGTAAAGATTTCGACGATTGTCTCTATGTTTCGCTTTGTCCGGTTGTCGAGAAACTCGGAAGTCTTAGAGAAATTGTCAGGTGAGACGAAGCATACGTAGGAAGGGCTCAGATGCATGGTTCCCTAGGGAGACGGCGTATAGAGCGTTGTGCGTTATTGCTATTCGGTGTGGATACGTGTAAGTTATTGATTAATTAAGGATTTTCGAGGGGAGATCGTTTCTTAGTTCTGTTCGGGATTTGATTGCCAAGAATGTTTCGTATATGATTGATGCCGCGTTTTCTGGGTTGAGACATCTTACGGAGACTTCCGTCTCACCGAGGTATAGCACTGTGGGGATGGGGCATCTTGATATTTGGCTTTTCTAAGGATTCTACGAGTGCTTCTTCAGTACAGGTAGACTACTAAAATTAATTTTTATTTAATATTTAAATTGCTATTATAGTGATTCTACTATACTTTCGATTCTTGATGATACTTTGGATGAAGTATGATGGGAGGTTTGTTTCTTTTCTTTTCTGACGATTTGGTGCAGATTTTTCGGGCGTTGGAGAATGGATTCGGCTCTAGGATCGGTCTCCTTTTGCCCGTTCTATCATCGCTAGTTGAAGCAGTGAGACGTTGGTTTCCTCAACAGGAAAGAAACGACGATGAGAAGGCGAAGAGCAATCTATCTCTGTGCGACTTCTACGCAGAATTAGAACGGGAATTCGCTGAAGAGAAAATGCCGAAAGAGACGGCAGAAAACGCCAATGAAGAGGAGCAGAGTATTGGTTAGTGATATGACTCTTACAGTACAATAAATTATGTCTAGTTACGAATAGACGAAAATCAGGCGAAAACTCCTCTTCCCGAACACCAATGCCTTACTCTCAAGGTTTTTCTAGGTTTTCCGTCATTAGTCGTAAAGCGAGACGGTGTTTTTTCGTTAGATTTTGAACGCTTGCGTCAAATTCGTTGGAGTTCCGGACAGCATTCGTCTTTCGTCTCAAGTCCTTTCAGTCATTGAGAGCGGCTTGTACGTAGTGACCAGCGCAACTGGTAGGCCACATGCACGCAGTAGAAATTATAGAGCGAGCGAGCGAGATCGTTTAGACGAAGTCCTTCCGTTTATTCACACGCTATTGTCTCCCCTGACGAGTCTACTCGCGCACGATGACGATGACTTGACTTCCATAG
Organism: Oscarella lobularis; assembly: GCF_947507565.1. Classification (NCBI taxonomy): domain Eukaryota; kingdom Metazoa; phylum Porifera; class Homoscleromorpha; order Homosclerophorida; family Oscarellidae; genus Oscarella; species Oscarella lobularis. The sequence goes on along the minus strand of NC_089177.1, from coordinate 191,343 downwards.
CGGTGAGAAAGAAGTTTAACTGTCGTTTCTTCGTTGACTAGTGTGTATTAGGTGTTTGGTCTTGTTCGCGCGATTGCGACCGTTTCTGGAGACTTCTTTTCTCGTCGCTTGATGGATCGAGTGTGGCCAGCAATTCGGGCGATTTTACGCGGAGCCGACAAAAACTCGTAAGGGGGGGAAAACGCGAATTCAATATCTTTTTCTTTTCTTTCAGTCTGGTTGGAAGACGACGCATTAATCTGGAGACAGCCGCTCTATCGACACTAGACCTTATGGCTCGCAAGGTTTGATTATTTATTTATTTATTTATTTATTTATTTATTTATTTATTTATGACCCCGTCTAAAGTTGAAAATAGCTGAGAAAGATCTTCTAGGCATATCTGTCGCTCTTCTCGATTATCTGAGTCATAGTCGATCGCGAGAAGTAATAGAGGTACGAGGGGAGTTATAATAGACACGCGAAGGCTTTGATTCTCGCTCTAAGGCGGCAATACGCGTCGTAGAAGCTCTAACGGTTGCTAACGGCGATCTGGCGTGGCTTGTTTTCAGCGGAAAACAAGTGCTGAAGTCCATAGCCCCCGGATTTCCTTCGATTCACGTAAGGAAATGGGGTTATATGCGCGTAAACGAACGTTGATTCGTTGTAGGTGCACGGGGGCAGAGAAATAAGCGGCGATTTGATGCAGAGCCTTCGCCGCATTGTCAATAGTTAATAGTGTACATAGTCCAAATGCTCGTAATTCGGAATACGGGATAAAAAGCACTGTTCTCCTCACAAATATTACGAATTACGACTGCTTAATCTCAGCCGTCGTTTTTTCCTTCTTTAGAAGATCCATAACGGCGGATATGTGCTCCGGCTTTAGATCGGTATCTTCCTTAGCAATCATCTCAACAGCCTATAGAAGAAAAAAAAGAGAGAAGATCTTTTTTTTCTTTGAGCAATTTCTACGGACTTACGTCTAAGACGTCGTCGACTTTTATGCTGCCGTCCGAATCGTCGTCGAGTACTTCGCATATTCGTCGCACTTTCGTTTCGCTCGGCATTTTTTTGAGCGTTTTTAGAGCGTCGGCCAACTGCTCTGTCGTCACCACGCAACTAGGGGGGAAAAACGATGGAAAATGATGATTTTTTGCTTGGTGAATTTACTCAATTTGGCTCTCTTCTTCGGCTAAGTTCTCCTTCATCTCTTTCATTGCTGTGTCGATTTGCGAGACCATTTTTTTGACGCGTTTCTCCAATCTCGCCGCTCCTTTCTTCACTTCCTCTTCCTCGGACAACGCAACTTCGATCGTCTCGTCTTCCTTCGCCTTCGTCTTCTCCAATTCGTCTTTGAGCTCTTCCAGCGTTTCCTTCTCTTCGGCGAGCGGCTCCTTGAGCGATACGACGACCTCCGCTATGTCAAGGAGTTCCTCTTTGGAGATTTCTTCGTCCGGTTGCGGCGCTGGAGACGGCGTTGTCGTTGCCGTCGTCTCCACGCCCGTGGAACTCGTCATAACAGGAGCAACGTCCTTAGAAGAAAAAAATGACGTCATAAAGTATTAATCAAAGATATTTATTTATTTATTTACTTTGATTTCTTCAGCTTGGGCTTCTTTCTGGATGACATTTTAAATGAATGGAAACGACGAATTAATTGTGAATTTACCTTTTGTTTTTGTTTGAGTTCCTCCGCCTTTTCCTGAACGATTTTCTCCTCTTCTTTCTTTAGAACGTCGAGACGCTGTTTGTTGTGAACTCGTTCGCCTTCCTGTTCGGCCGCTTTGATCTGCGCCTCGCCGACCTCGAGAAAAGAAAAAGGAGAAATCTCCTTTTTTATGTATGAAGAAGTAGGACTAACCATGTCTTGAGGTAGGGAAGAGAGCGTCGCTTGAAGATGATCGGTTGTTGGCACGTTTTCGGGTAGATAAAGCGCGCGAGAGAGCAAGAGAAGAGAGGCGGGAACTTGCTCTTTCAAATGCAAGTCCAACCACTAGAAAAAAAACGCTATTTATTATTTATTTATTTATTTATTTATTTTAGTACCTGGTTGAGTTGGGATTGGAGGCGAGCTTTTGGGACTCCAATAGCTCTCATGCCTCGCGCTTGATTGGCTCCCTGCAATTCAGCAGTGGATAAAGAATCAATTCCCTCATTTTGAATCAACTACAAGAGAAAAAATCAATAAGTGATATATATCTATATATTTATTTTACTTTGTCGTCTGCTTCCAGTTGTCTCAGTTTCATTCGGAGTTGAAATCGCAGGAAATTGTTCGTTCCTACGGGTTGAAGTAGCAAGAGTTTGCAAAGAGCGACGAGCTGGGGTCGCGACAAATTATCCAGAGTCAATTCATCCTCAAACAATTTGGAAAACTTGAGCAGGTCTTTCGTTGACGCTTGCTCGCCAGAATCCCGGATCTATGAGAAAAAAGATCCTGATTGGTTCTCGCCGAAAAATGTAAGGTGTTTACGTTTTCAAAAAATCTCGCGAATTCTTTAACGACAGGGTCCTTTTTCTTGGTTTTTGCTACGGCCATTTCTTGGATTGTCTCCTGTAGAAATTTGGCCATCTCTAACTTGACCTTCAGTTCTGATTTCTTTCGTTTTTCCTATAGGATTAATTAACCCTTGTTCTTTTTTCTTCTCTTTTGTCTTGCCTTTCCGGATTTTTTCTCGAATGTGCTGGGAAGCATGTTGGGAAATAGAGCTAGTGCAACCGGAAGTAAAAATTCCATAAATGGAACGACAATGAAAACGGAAAAGGGGACGAGACGAAAGAGATCCGAAGCGGTTCGAATGAACTGGAGAAAAGGTTTTCTTAATTATTTGAAAAAAATATTTCCAATTATGGATTTTACCTGTTTTCTTTCTCTTCTTGTTAGCGTTTCACCTCGCATCGATTTCAATAGGAAGCGCGACGAAATTTTGACGTCATAGTAGAGCAATTTGAAACCGGAGTAGTAATGAAGCGCTTCGCCCTTGATTCGTTGCCATATGGACGGTTTGACGATTTGCTCTGATTTTTCGGAGTCTTTTCGAGATTTTGGTGAAGATTCCGGACTCGACGACGCACAGAATCGAATAATTTGAGGCCGAAGGCAGCGGACAAGCTGAAAATCTGGCCGAACGGAGTCAATTGGCCGAATAGGAACGACGAAGAGCCGCGAATATCGAAAGGTCAGCCGCACGCAGCGATACATTACGCGTGACGTCAATTGTACGGGTCTCTCAGGTTGACCTCAGTTTAGTCACGTGTGCAAAGCAACGGTTAAAATCCGCGGATCTACGCTGCGTAGAGGAGCAGACCCGAACTAAAAGTTTGATGCAGCGGCAAGGGAGACTCTATAACGTGCTGCGCAAAGCGCGTCTCGAAAAAGTGGAACCTTGACGGCATGGAATCGTAGCGAGGAGCAATGGCTGCTATATCTACTAGCTGATCTGGAATTTCACAATCGCGCGTGCAGCTCGTGTTTGTACAGGTGGACATCTGAATCTGCTCCCAGGTTATCTGATTTTATTGGGTGAGAGACACACTTATGTTTAGGACTTTCCGCTGAGAATGATTTCAGCATTCGTATCAAAGTCGATGATATAAGAAGAGCGGGAAGCGTAGTCAGTCTCCTGTCAGTTGAGAGACAGACGCCAATTTGTCATGTGGTACAAACAGGACAGCATCAGCAGCAGCGGGAGCGCTGTGATTTTTCTCCTCCTGTCTACGCTTGGACCAGTCTTTTCGCAAGGTGACGTCGTGATTCGGCCTGTTTTCCGCCGAAGCGGTTTCATGCTTTTTACTAGAAACTCCACCGGACGTCGGCATGTATATGTGGCGAGTCATTGTAGGATCGTGCAGTCGCACATGTGGTCCGAGCGGTAAATTGCAATGAGCTGTTTGCCAATTGCTCGAAAACTCTTTGTCTAGGCATTAGACTGACATTGGTTATTTGCACTAATCCGCAATTTTGTACCGACGATGAAAAACTTTATACCCACGATGACATTGTTTGCAGAAACCGTGGCCTGCCAAGACCCATGGCTCCACCAGAGGTTTGCAACAGAATACCTTGCCCGGGAGGGTACGTTTGTTCCGCCGCTGCAAAAGTAGCTAGTTGACATGATTTGCATCCTTGAACTCAGATGGATAGTAGGAGAGTATGGAGACTGCTCTAGCTACGGAAAAAGAACTCGCGACGTCTATTGTGAACAGAGACCAATCGTGAACATGGAAGCGCTTTACACCGCCTCGCTTGGAGAGCCAAGACGCGCTAGTGATTCGGCATGTATAGCACCGAAACCATCAACAATACAAGAATGCTCTCGTAAACCTAAGGAACTCGCTCGAGAGTGTGAATGTTTTATCTGTCAGTTTTTTTAGTCGCGCCCGAGATTGCTACTCCACTGGTTTCCCACCAAGACGCTTTCTATGCTGTGGGCCAGGAGGGGTGCATTCACCACGGCAGACAACTCTCAATTGACGCCGTTATCGTTGCCGGTTCACCAATGCCCACTCTGACTTGGACGCTTGCAGATAGCACGGAGCTGGCCGTCAACGAGACGTCCGGAAGGGCACGCGTGCTCGCCAACGGAACGCTTGTGGTTGCGAATGTCAAAGACAGAGATGACGGTATTTACGTTGCGACGGCGAAAAACGAACATGGCAAAGATATGAAAATGTCGAAAATAACTGTCGTGTGATACAGTAGTCGATGTTAACGCGCTGACGTCAAATGTACGGGTCTCTCAGTTTGATTGAGGTCACGCGTGCAGTTTATGGCCGAAGTCTGTTCTACGCCGAAATCGCACGTTATAGAGTCCCTTTCGCCACTGCGTCAAATCTTTAGTCCTATATTGAACACGATGCGTCGATCAGTGCTGCGTTTGACGGAGAAATCGATAACATCCGCCCAAATCGTGCAGTCGCGTCGATATGCTGTACATTTATTGTCGTGTGCCTCGCGCACGCGTGACCAGTATTTGTACAGGTGGATCCCCGAAGATGTAGTCATGAGTCCCTGGGGTGAGCAGATAATTTAATATTATTCTTTTATCGCGGTTTGTAAAAGTGCTCCGCCCCTACTGTTGCACCGTAAAGTGTACGGGCTAACGTCGAAATCTATAATCGTGGTCGTAGACCCCCTCGAATTGAAACTGGCGCGTGCACGCGTGCAACTGTGACAGTATTGTTGATCAATGATCACGATAGTAGATCGTGATAGTCACGCGATCCCTTCCAAAGTAAATAAAACATCTCTTCGGACGTTTCCTCGAGAAGCACTTCAAAATCTATTTGCAATTCAGAGTTGCATTGATTCTTTGAAAAGATTTCAAGGGGGAAGCTAAGACGCACAAATTAAGGCAAACAAGTGTGCACGCATGTTTAAGATTCATAGAAGTGGAAGAGTCGAGTGACGAGGATGTTTTCGATTGGGTGGGAAACAAACAGTTGATAATGGGTTTTATGTATATACGCGCACTAACGTTTCACCTTTTCTGCTGAGATCATTCGCATCCAGCTCAAGAGTCAATGCATACTAGTATAAGATTTGAAAGCGTATCTCGCCATCGCCATCCGCGCCAAGTGTACGGAAGAAGCTTCGGTAACAGCTAGATGCGAGCACGTGACTCTATGATGGAGCTCATGTCTGAATATTCATATTAACTCTGTCCAAAGTAGGCGGAACTTAGGGCGTGACCGTACTCACTTGAGTCCCCTCTTAGTTGAGTCTCCTGTCAGTTGCGAGACCGAGGCCGGTTCGTCATCATCATCATCATGCGACGGCCCAAACAGGACGAGAGTTCTGTGCTTTTCCTCCTCCTCCTCCTCCTGTCTACGCTTGGAGCAGTCCTTTCGCAAGGTGACGTCGTGATTCGACTTTCGCTGAAGCAGTTTTTCATGCTTTGTGGTAGAAGCTCCACCGGCGGCCGATAGGTGGGACGTCGTTGTAGGATCGTGCAGTCACACGTGTGGTCCGAGGGGTAAAGCGAGATTCTTGCAATGGAGCACTTCGCCGATTATTCGAGAGCTCTTTGTCCACTATAGGCACTAAAGGAACGTTGGTTCGTTGCATTGATTCGAATTCCAATACCCAAGATGAAGTCGTTTGCAGAAACCTTGGTCTGCCAAGACCCGTGGCTCCACCAGAGGTTTGCAACAGAAAAGCTTGCCCTGGAATGTAAGTTCGCGTTCAGTTGCCTATATAGTAAACATCAGTAATTAATTTTACAAAGGTGGAAAATGGGAGAGTATGGGAATTGCTCTAGAGTTTGCTACGGAAATAGAACTCGTGACGTCTATTGCGAACAGGAACCAATCGTGAATGCAGAAGAGCTTAACACCGCCTCGCTTGGAGAGCCAATGCGCGCTAGCGATTCCGCATGTAGACCTCCAAAACCACAGACAATGCAAGAGTGCAATACCAATTGCAGTCAGTAAACCGCGATTAGAAATTGTATTTTTATCGTGACGTTTTTTTAGCCAAGCCCGAGATTGCTACTGCGCCGACAGTGAACCCGAGCCCAATTCGCGTTCCTTACGAAGACGCCTTCTACGCCGTCGGCCAGAATGGTTTCGTTCACCGCGGCAGACAGCTCTCAATTGACGCCGAAATCATCGCCGGTTTCCCCACGCCCACTCTGACGTGGACGCTTTCGGATGGCACCGAATTGGCCGTCAACGAGACGTCCGCAAGAGCGCGCGTACTCGCAAACGGAACGCTCGTTATTTCGAGCGTCGAAGACGCAGACGACGGCGATTACGTTGCGACGGCCGAAAACGTATACGGCGAAGACGTGAAAACGTCAACAATAACCGTCGTTTGTAAGTCGATACTTTGATAAGAACTGTCCAATGAGAATCACTTCTCAAAGGTCAGCCGTCCCTTGTCATCGTTCCACGCGAACCCGTCTCGACTATCGCTGATGGGGATCGTTTTTACTCGGCGGGTGGCGTCGATATGATGATTCAGCGCGGCGGCGATCTGCACGTGGATGTGTTTGTTGATGCCACTTGTCCAGATGTCAATTATGCATGGACTCTATTAGACGGTAGTCGGCTTCGGCCTGGCGAAACGTCGGGAAAGTATCGCGTTTTGGATAACGGCACACTTGTGATATCAAATACGGATTTATCGCTTTCGGGAGAGTATGGAGTTGAGATCAGCACAATCGGAGGTTCTGATGCAGCTGTGTCAACATTGACAGTACTTTGTAAGTAAAACTGTCGCGTAGCTCCTCCGCTGACGACGTTTTGTCTGGAGAGAGCACTCACGCACGTTTCCGGGCACGCGCCAGGTCGCGTGCGCGGAAATTAGAACTGTAACTTATACGCTTCATTCTATAGGTCGACCAACGATTGTTATTCCGCCCAGTCCCCCACCGAGTCTTCCCTACTCCGATCGCTCCTTCGCGGCGGGTCAGTCGTGGAGGGTGCGGACGGGATTTACTCTGCGAGCTGACGTCATTACGGATAACACGTGCCCGAACGTCAATGTCACGTGGACTCTTCCCAATGGAAATCGCCGCCTCGGCGTGGGCGAGTCGTCGGGACGGTTCAGCGTCCTCTCAAACGGATCTCTTGTCATCAGAAACGCAAATCTTGTCGACAGAGGACGCTACGCGATCGAGGCTCGCACAACGGGCGGCGCAGACACAGCATCGTCGCAACTCAATGTTATATGTAAGTATATATCCGGGAGCGTAGTCTACGTAGTCTCATTCTTTCTTGTCTCGCAGGCGAGCCGAGCATTATTCGAGGCACCGGATCGCCTGCAGGTTTGCCCGATTCGAATCGCTATTTCATCGCAGGACAACAGTGGAGAATACGAACCGGCTACGACCTCTACGCCGACGTTCGCATCGATCCAAGCTGCCCAGACGTCGATTTTCGATGGCAACTGGCAAACGGAATCGAACTCGCTCAAGGCGAATCGGCGAACGGCGTTCGAGTGCTCGCAAACGGAACGCTCGTGCTCCAGAACGCGCAAATCGCCGATACGGGCGAATACACGGTGACGGCGAGCAACGAAGGCGGAATGACGTCGACGAGCTCATCGCTCCAAGTTATTTGTAAGAATATATTTCGAATTTATGACGTCATAAATATATTTCGAATTTATGACGTCATAATTTTTTAGGTCGGCCCGCTATTATACCTGTATTGGCGCCGGTGACCGGTCTTCCGGAGTCGAATCGTCGTTTCGGTCTCGGACAAAATTGGGTCATACGAAAGGGATACACGTTGCAGGCGGACGTCTTCATTAATTCCAGCTGTCCTGACGTGAATATCACGTGGTATCTGCCCAGCGGTGACGAAATTCGAGCGGGAGAAACGAACGGGAGATTTAGCGTTCTATCCAATGGAACGCTTCTGATTACTGGCGCCGATCTTGGGGATATGGGTCAGTACAGAGCCGAAGCTCAAACAGAAGGTGGAATCAGCTCGCTTTCTTCGTCTCTAACCGTTCAATGTAAATCAATCAAAAATTGAAATCGAGTCAATTTTTTAAAGTATTATTATTTTTAGGTCGTCCGAGAATTGTTTCCGGTTCTGGGACGCCGTCTGGTCTTCCGTTTTCGAATCGCTATTTTGTCGTCGGAGAACGATGGACGATACGCACGGGATACGTCGTCTACGCGGACGTTCCCATCGATCCAAGCTGCCCAGACGTCGACATAGAGTGGCGTTTGCCGGACGGAAGTCGAATCGGGGAGGGGGAAAGTTCAGGCGATTACACAGTTCTTTCGAACGGGACTCTCGTTATTAATAACGCTCAGCTTTCCGACGCGGGAAGATACAGCGCTGTAGCGACTACAGAAGGCGGAACGAACGCCGCTCATTCAGATCTCGAAGTTATATGTAAGAGATTTGGAGTCTTTTTATATAAAGGGACGGGATTTTTGCTTATAGGCGTCCCGGATATTGTTCCCGCGTCCGGATCTCTTCCTGGTCGTCCCTTTTCTGATCGCGTTTTTGGCGTCGGGCAGCCATGGGTCGTACGAAATGGATACAATTTGCAAGCTGACGTCACGATTAATCCGAATTGTCCTGACGTGAATATCAGCTGGATTCTCGCGAATGGAAATCAAGTCGCAGTCGGCGAAACGTCGGGAAAATTCGGCGTATTAAATAATGGAACACTTATTATTCGAGGAACGGGATTAGCTGATATTGGCTCATATACGGCCGTCGCTACGACGCGAGGCGGAACAGATGACGTCACTTCACCACTAAAAGTTATCTGTAAGAAAAACCAATGATTTAATTAATTTTTCAAACCAAGTATTGTGTTTTTTTCAGGTGAGCCGCGAATTGTTTCCGGTACCGGCACTCTTCCGGGTCTTCCGGATTCAGATCGTTATTTTGTGGCGGGGCAAGACGAATGGGCCATACGAAATGGCTGGACTTTGTACGCGGATGTTGTCATCGATTCGCGTTGCCCGGATGTGAATATCACGTGGGTACTGGCGGACGGGTCTCTACTCGAAGCCGGGCAAAGACGCGGAAGATATTCCGTTTTGACAAACGGGACTCTCGTCGTCATGACGACGAGTTTGATTGACAGCGGCACATACGCAGTCGAAGCGAAAACCGAAGGCGGAACATCGTTGGTTTCATCTCAACTCAATGTCATCTGTAAGAAAGAATTAAATAAATAATTAAATAAATATTTTATTTATAGGTCGGCCTCAAATTGTTCCGGGTGTCGGATTTCTTCGGGGTTTACCTGAATCCGATCGATACTTTGTTGTAGGGCAAAGCAGTTGGAACATACGGACTGGCTATACGGCGTACGCTGACGTCATCATTAATCAAACGTGTCCCGACGTCAATATATCTTGGCGACTTTTCAACGGAAACGTTCTTCGCGCGGGAGAAACGAGTGGAAGATTTCAAGTCCTCGCAAACGGGACTCTCGTCATCGAGAACATCCGGTTGTCGAACCGAGGCGTATACGAGGCGACGGCGACGAATCGGGGAGGCTCGGACACGGCGTCATCTAGACTGGACGTAGGATGTAAGTGATTAAATACTTTGATTAAATACTTTGTTAGGGAGGGGGATCCCCTTTCTAACTAATACTCTATATAGGTCGTCCTCAAATTTCTCCTGCGCCTACGCTGGCTGCGAACGTTCCTAATAGCGATCGCTATCTGTTTGCTGGACAGAACTGGGTTGTTCGTCGAGGTCGACGTTTATCTGTCGATGTTGTCGTTGATCCGAGTTGTCCTGAGGTTGATATTAGTTGGATGGTGCCGAATGTCGGGCAAGTCGATGCGGGCGGCTCTTCGGGCGATTATGAAGTTTTGAGCAATGGGACGTTGGTTATAAGGGATTCTCAGGTTGTAAAAGAGGGGCAGTATCGCGTGACGATTGTATCGAGTGGCGGTTCGGATACAACGAACTCCGAGCTCTCGATCATATGTAAGATTTATATAAAATCGCTGAAATTTATTATCGTTTTTTTGGGGGGTTCTAGTTCCTCCAGAAATTCCAATTCCTCCAATCAGGCCAGAACCTCCTCCGTTTGTGCCTCCTGGAAACACAGTCACCGCTCCAGTGGGACAAGGTCGAGTTAGCACTCGTCCCGGACAAACTCTTTACATACGAGTGATTGGAGAGATTGAGGCTCGGCCTTTGGCTGACGTTGGGTGGTTATTCCCCGACGGAACGACGCTCGAGACGGGCGGATCACGAGGTCGATTTGAAGTGGCGGATAACGGGACACTTATCATAAGAAACGTGCAGGAAAGCGATCGGGGTACGTACGTCGTTCGAGCGACAAACGCGGCAGGAAGTGACAACGAAACGGTCCAAGTTTTTGTTATAAGTAAGGCGAATCAATGAAAAATATTTCTACTAACTCGCACCGTAGAACCACCGACTGATCTTCCTTCTATCACTGTGAATATTAATTCCGGCGAGAGACTCGTTTTAGATGCGGGTTTTGATGATAATTTGACGATCACTTGGACGATTCCGGGTGGGCAAACGCTGCAACGCGGCGAAACCTTTGGCGGAAAATATTCGGTCTCTTTGGCGCTTTCGACTCGAATGGTCGTGGAAAATGTTCAGCCAGGGGACGACGGCACGTACACGGTGACAGCAGAAAATGAAGCCGGAGAAGCAAGGCAAATTATCACGGTCACCGTCACAGGTCAGATTTATGACGTCGTGTAGACAATGAGATCATTTGCTAAACACGTACGTTCTTTTTTAGACTACGCGTGAGTTAAACGACAAAAGTCTTTGTCTACGTGCGAGATTATTTTGTTTAGTTACGATATCCGAAGGAATCCTTGTACAGTTACGTGCGGGGCGTCGGGTAAGTTAGCAATTTCATATGTTTCCTACGCAATAATTGCTTTTTTTTGAAGGCGTACAAGTGGCTCGTATTGTCTGTGTCGAGGCCTCCACTCGTGCTATTGCGAATGAGAATAGGTGCGTTGTCGCTGAACGAGCGCGGCCCGCCACACTTCCGCCGCCACTTCCGTGTAACAGAGTGTCGTGCAGACGAGAGTAAGTCGAATTTGTAGCAGTGACATCATGAATATATATAATGTACATATAGTTTCACTTGGGATACAGGTGATTGGTCACCTGATCCCTGTTCCCAATCTTGCTCTTTCTATCAGCGTCGTCGTGTCAGCTGTTTAGTAATAAATGACGCGACTTCTAATGATACCATAGTGGACGATATCGAATGCGTTGGATATCCGAAGCCCCTTGATCGTCGCATCTGCAACGAAGATCAATGCTTTAGTACCGAAAGCAATAAATTAATTATTATTGATTTATTGATTTTTCGCTTTAGTTCCTCCCAAGTTTCGCTCTCCGCCTCCCATCGTCATGCCCATCAATAAATCGCCCGTCTACAATCGCTACGATCTCTACCAAAGCGTTATTGGCGTTCAAGGGCGCTATCTCTTCGTCGACGCCGTCCTGGCTAAAGGATATCCCCCTGGCGCCGTTCAATGGACTTTTCCCGATATGACCTACTTGGATCCGGGACAGTCGCGTGGTCGCTTTACGGTTTTCCGCAACGGAACGCTTCGCATCTCGAACGTACGTTACGACGATCGAGGCCAGTATGTGACGATTGCACGAAATCGAGTCGGATGGGATCGAGCCTTTTCTCCTTTCACTATATACGGTATGTATAAAAGTGTCGCGGGGGGTCTCAGTAGAAAAGAACTACGAGTCTTTAGTTCCTCCCAATATTACGTCACATAAAGTGTACCGGAAGTACAGGCCAGAGGACGTCTCTCCGCTATCGCCTTCGCACTTGGTGCGACCGGGCGAAAAAGTTGCAATTCAATGCAGATATTGGGGATCGCCCCAACCGATTTTATCGTGGACGTTCAATGGGGCTCCCGTTCGGTTCAATAATCGCGTCAAGGTCGATAATACGGGCTGTTTGATTATAAGCGGCGTGCGACCGAGCGACGCCGGCGTCTATCGATGCATTGCGACCAACGTCGTCGGCGTGGACACGAGAACGGTTTCTCTTGCTGTCGAACGTAAGTACACTTTGATTTTTTTATATCTGTTGGGTTTCCTTATAGTTAATACGATTTTTATTTCTATTTTTGGTCGTTTGACGTTATCATTCTAGTGCCTGTTCTTGGTTGCGTCCGTTCGCGCGAGAATTAGAGCGATTTGTAGTCTAGTTCCTCCGATTTTATTAACCGTACTTATTCGAGATTTCTGCGTAGGTTCTACTGTGGAGTGGGTTCGGACAGCTCCGGCCTGTTCTGAGCCGTGTGGCGGAGGTTTGTAGTTTTCTCTCGGTCGTCCTGCGGACGGATGCACTTTAGCTGATTATGTTTATGTTAGGAACTAGAGTTGTGTCTTCAGAATGTCGATCTATGACGACGAATCTTAGAGTGGACAGTCTCGAATGCGCAGATAAGAGGAGACCCCTTTCCTATAGGGAATCGTGCAACGTCGTTTCGTGTCCGGCAAGGTATTGATTAGTATTTCATCGCTTCAAGTGCGACTATTTGCTGCTCTAGATGGCACGCAAGCGCGTACGGAACGTGCAGTTCGACGTCGTGCACTGAAACGCGAGAAGTCGTCTGCGAACAGAGAATCAATGGGAAGACGGTGCCCGTTTCTCAGCGTACTTGTGCGGCGAGCGCTAAACCACCGGATGTGCGGCAGTGCGTTCGTTATCGCGGCACGTGGGGGGCGTCTGATTGGTCGGAGGTTTGTGTAGACGACTTAATTTCCCTGTTATTGCGCGCGCTAATTGGTGGTTTTAGTGTTCGTGCGGCGAGGATAAAGGGCAAGGGAAGCAGAAGCGAAAGGTGAAGTGTGTGGATCCTTGCGGGAAAGGGAGAGAAGTGACGTGTGACGGCCCAAAACCACATCATCATCAAGAGTGTAGTTGCAAGACATAATTCGGCGGCGGTCGATACGGAAATTTGCATGTTATCAGGTCAGCATTTGTGTGAACTCCTTCTTTTCCCCGCTCGTTCTTTGATGTGCGCGAAAGTTTATCTAACGTTTTGCGTAAATTGCGTGGCGTACTTCTACGTGAGATAGCGTACTTCACAACGCAACCCGAATTGCACAATCGAATTGCGGTGTTCAAAATGCATTAGGCTAGGCCATTTGAATTTGGACGTGACCGCGTAGCGCCTCTCGTGTCTAATTCAAAGGATCCAGCGGAAAAAACAGGAGTCGTAGGCGTTTGCCCACGTCCTCGAGCTGCAGATGACGAACTTCTCTCTTTTCGCCCGCTTTGAAGAACCGAGACATGCAGACCCGACCCAACGATCGATCGCCGCGAAGTGAACGCTTTCTCGCCCGTCGATCAGTTCAGCAGCTATCCGGGATATCGGCTAGAAAGAACAAAAGGTGAGCTGCAATTTTGCAGTAAATGCGAGCGCGTAGACAAGCCCATGCAGCTTTTCGTACTAATATCCGCACAATGACGCATGCAGCGGGCGCGACACGAGTTGAACTTGACTTGCTAAAATTGTTCCAGTTCGGTTTCCCGTGTACTCCCATGACCGCGCTTCCTGTCTCAATTACGACACGCACTTGGAGAGAAATCGATTTGGAGCGTGTCGGAAGGGCGGGATTCAACCTGGAACCAACTCCGGAAGCGCAACTTCGCCCACCTATTAGCCGGGAGTCTCTTAGTAGAAGTAGAAGTGTATACAAAGTAGAAGTGTATACACAATGAGAATCGAAGTCTGCGCGATAATTAGTTCCAAGTCATCGCCAATCAATGCTATCTTAAATATCGCGAAAGAGGAGAATCTCCTCGGGAGACACGGTCAATTTAAAAAATTGATGAGCATCAGACCGGCGGTGGCGCGAACCGTGTGTCAGTTCCAATTGGATCTAAGCCGCAGACGAAATTTATATCCTCGCAATTACGTTTTGTCTTGAGACGTTCCGCCCACGGACATCCCATTTGGTTTAGAATCCGTCGAGGCGGCACTTTGTGGTCGGAGCTGCCGGCAGCGTTTTGGTTTACTTAGAGTCGACAGTTTTGAAATCTGAATCTAAGCAGATGGGCTTCTTTCCGGTCGGGGGGGCGGAGGGGGAGGGGAAAAGGAGGCGAATTGCGAGGGTATATAAGTGACGGGGGAGTTCTACGTCTGCATCAAAACGCATCTGCAAGCGAACGATGTTCAAAGCAACGTTACTTCTTCTTTGCTCAGCTCTCTGCTTTCTCAACGGCATTGACTCACAAGGTGAATATAAGGCGTTCGTCTCTCTTATGTTATCATGACTCTATCTCTTTTTTTTTTCTTGCAGAGATGCCGGGCTATGACTGGAAGGTCATCATAGGGTCGTGCACGGCTGTGTGCGGTTCGAACGGTCAGCGCATTTCTTCGATCTCCCCACGTGGAGATGGAGTACTACTTTTATTTTGGCAGGTGTGAAACCGTCCATGGTTGTCTGTCAGAACACGAGGACGGCTGCTTCTGCTGATCTTTCGTTATGCAGCAAAGAAAAGATGCCGGCATCGCCTCCCCTATTGCCGTGCAATCGAAAACCGTGTCCTGGAGAGTAAGACCAGCGTGCAATCTTGCGCACAAGTGCACTCACTCTCTGTCTTTTCTTCAAGATGGGTGATTGGAAATTATGGTCCGTGCTCCGACGTTTGCAACGGCGTTCAATCGCGCGACGTCTACTGCCGTCAATTGCAGGAAAACGATCGCGGAATGATTCCAGTTCCCGACGACGAATGCACGGATTCAGCGAAGCCATCAACGCAGCAATCGTGCGGGGAATCATGCAGTAAAAACACATGAATATCCCCCCAAAGGTTGTGGCTAATATTAGTGCTCTGATGTTTAGTCGCTCCCAAGTTCTATCGTCATGAAATCGAGCCTCCTTCTTCGCCGATTCCCCGACAGAATATCGTCTGCTACGTCGGCGAAGAAACGACGTATATTCATCCAGGCTATACGTTGACAATTGACGCCGTCTTCGAAGAGGGTTATCCGACTCCGAATGTCATGTGGACGCTTCCCGATGGGACGACTGTCGTCGCCGGTGGCGACGGCGATTTCGACGACGACGACAGGCGACGAATTCACATGTCGAAAAACGGATCGCTTGTCGTGCATGACATTCGACAAAGCGACGAAGGAACGTACGTCGCGATAGGCGAAAACGTCGCCGGTACGGATAGAGCCCAAACGAAAGTCGTCATCGTCGGTAAGACGAAGGAATTGATTAATTAAATAGTATTATTTTTTCTGCTTTAGAATTGCCCGTGTTTAATACTGAGATTCCTCCTTCCGTGACTACTGTGCACGCGGGAAATCGTCTTCTCATTCGAGCCGAATTGATGAAGACTCATGCGAGTGACGTCACTTTCGTTTGGACGACGGCGACGGGAGTCGTTTTGCGACGGGGCAAATCGTCGGGAAAGTTTTCCGTTTTGACGAACGGGACGCTGGCGATCGATGACGTGCAAGAAGGAGAAGCCGGCACCTATGGAGTTGTCGCTAGAACGTTGGGTGGAACGTCGCGCGCCTCGACGCAAGTCGTCGTCATTGGTAAGAAACTAAAAGAACACGTTTTTCGCTGACTTATTAATCTTTCTTTTAGACTATGAGTAAGTTGAAATAGACGTGTTTTTGAAGGGGAATATTCGATGGTTCTCGCTTTTATAGGTGGGTTTCCGGCTTGGGACAGTGCAGCGAAACCTGTGGAGATTCCGGTAAAATACTCCTTGTATTTTATCCTTTATTGTCGCTTGAATTTCGTTGCTGTGTAGGCTTGCAATTTAGCACGTCGCAATGCGTGGAAAAACGCGAGAGACAAGATGCTCCCGACAGTCGATGCATCGTGGCGGGACACGAAAAACCGTCTTTCGCTCCCGTTCCATGCAATCGATTTCCTTGCGTTCGAAGAGAGTAATAAATAAATAAATAAATAATTTCTAGCTGAAATCTATTCTTTGTGTGTATAGGCGTATGTGGAAGACGAACGAGTGGCTTCCGACGTCATGCAGGCCGTGCGTCGATCGTCAGACGCGTTTGATTCAGTGCTTGGAAACGGCGGAAGACTTGGCACTGGGAAACAAGTCGACTTCAATTGTCAAAGACGTCGCCTGCGCGGGACTTTCGATACCTCTCAAGAAACGAGTCTGCAGTGAAACCCTATGCCCAGGTAAAAATAATAAAATTAGATATTATTTATTTTTATTTTTTGTTTTTAGTGGCGCCGAGATTTCGTATTCCGCCCGAACCTGCGATGCCGTTCGACATGTCGCCTATTTATAATCGTTATGATCTTGGCCAGAGCGTTATTAGCGTCGAGGGACGATCTCTCTACGTCGACGCTGTTCTCGCTGAAGGCTATCCGAAGCCGACTGTCACGTGGCTGTTTGACTTCGACAATGGCACGGAGTTGGGCGTCGGCGAATCGCTCGATCGATATCACGTCTTTGAGAATGGAACGCTGCGAATCGATGACGTCAGATACGAAGATCAGGGTCTCGTTGAAACGACGGCGATTAATTCGGAAGGAGAAGATCGAGTCGTCTTCTCCATCACAATCTACGGTGAGAAGAAAATAAATAAATTAATTAAGATAATATTTATTATTGATTTTAGTTCCTCCGAAAATTGTTTCGCTGAAAGCTTATCGGAATTTTAAGCCAGTCAACGTTTTACTCGATCCTTACGTGATGGTTCGACCTGGCGACACGGTGGCCATGCAATGTCGAATTTCCGGTTCTCCGACGCCGACGTACCGGTGGTTCCGCAACGGGGCCCCAGTCATTTACGAAGGAAGATTCAAGACGGACTCCGCCGGATGTTTGATTATTATGAACGTTGCGAAAGCCGATTCGGACGTGTATGAATGCGTGGCGGAAAATATGGTCGGGGTAGATCGAAGATCCGTTTCTTTGGATGTGAAATGTAAGGGAATTGATTTTGAAAAGATCAATAATTTGATTTTTTTCCTTGTAGCACTCGAGAGAGTGTGGGCGAGAAAGTATTTTCCTTGCTCGCACGAATGCGGCGGAGGTAGCCAAGTCATTTGCATAATTTTTAGAATCGGAATTTAATGGTTTTGTCTAGGAACGCAATTCATTACGAGTGAATGTAGAAATTCGGTTACGAAAGCGAAAGTGAACGATTCTGAGTGCAGCGAACTTCCTCGACCCATGTCCAAAAGAGTGAAGTGCAATCCTCGAGCCTGTCTTGATGCGTAAGGATGATTTAGAGTGGAAAAATTAAAAGTTGGAGTATTCTTTTCTTGTTGCGCAGGGAATCCATAAAGAATCGTTTGTGTACAGGCAATGAGAAGACGGTCAAGCCGGCTTGGATTGCTTTTGAGTGGTCAAAGGTGAATTAATTGACTATTTTATTCACACGTATATATTATTTGTTTTTTAGTGCACGAAATTGTGTGGAAGGGGAAAGCAGAAGAGGCTAGCGAAGTGCGTGAATCCGTGCACTCTTAGAAAGACGAAGGGCTGCGCTCCTAGTGAAAAACCCCTTCGCCATCGACGCTGCAACGTATTCCGGTGCTAAGGAGACGAAAGCTGAGAAAATTGACAATGTGTCTTTTCTGTTTAGTTTACCTAATTTTGACTTGTCGTGAATAATAATAAATTTTGACTATGTATCCTCATGTGCTGAGTTTGCGCAATCGCCAACCGCTGTGGATGGAAGCGCCGGCTTTTTCTGCTGGAAAGACCGTCTCTTACGCTTTCATTGCAGCTCTCTGGATGAAGGAGATCGCGCAGAATTTCATCGATCGCCCGCAGACTTTCTTCGCAGCCGATTTCTTATTACTCGCAACTAGGTCATTTTATGAAGTAAATTTATTGAATATATACACGTGCATACACAGAAAATTCCTATCGAAGCAGCCAAAATATGTTCCAGGCTTTTCTTCTTTCGTTTGCTTCGATCACGCTGTCCGTCTTCGATTCTCTTGATCCAGCTCCTGTCGCCACCTAAAAAAAGTAGGTTAGTCTCTGTCAAATCATCGTTTTACGTACCTTTTGATTTGCGTCCATATTCGCGTTACCCAGGCTACACCACGGGGAGGTTTGGACGCTTTCGTAGCCCAAGGCAGCCACCGCAAGCGATGACCACCCGTTCCAAAAATTTAGGGCGAGTTGCGGGTCCTCGGCCACCCCAATCAGTACCGCCTGGACGAGAGTCGGCCCCTGAAACCGAGTCCCCCGGCTCGTTGGTACCAAAGCCTTCGGTATGTCTTCCTGAGAAGAACCGGGCCTTGCGGAAGTGGAGATGCGGCCGACCGCTGTTTGTAGAAGTCGACAGGAAAGGCAGTGCAATGCCCCAAGTCGAAGTCTCCTGGGCCAGGTCATCCTCCGTCTAATCGTGCCATCGGGTGAGAAAAGTGCCGGCAACCAGACCGTAATGAACACCCCCTCCAAGTCGTGCCCGCTCGAGCCTAGCGCGGGCCGTACTTGTTCGGCAACAATAAGACATTGGCGACCTTTATACCCAGTGCGTAAACCGAGGCCGAAGCCCCCCATCGCCCTGCCTACGGGCTCCGGCACGGATTAATCCGTGGGCCACGCTGATCCAACAACCCGAGACTTGCCTTTTGTCTTCCCCCGAGCCGGTCCGATCAAGGACGAGACGCAGCGAACCGCGACGCATCCACCCTCAGCCGCAACTGAAGGAAATCGGTTGTGCGCTTTGCTTTTGAACAGCGTAGCCACGCCCAGCGCGCTCATTTGTCCGTTGGAGTCACGTGGGGCTGAAGTAGCGCTCTGGTTGGTCCGAAAAATGCAGGCGCGAAACGTAACCGGTTTGTAAACCGGTTTGACGTGTATTCTTGTCGGCAGCCGAGTCAGCAATTTATTTTTGGCATCATATGACGCAAGACTACCGCACGCGTGGGACGCGTGACGAACGATTTCAAGATGGCGGAGAACGATCAAGAGCCTTGAAAAGAAACGAATCACGATGTCTAGAGAAGCCGCAGGGCTTTCTTTCACACACGCAACGGGTGGAAGAACTTAGGTAAGGGCGCTAGACGCTCGTTTTTGGAGAGACGCCGGCGTTTCTCTCCCAGTTCGCTTCGCGAAATCGAACGAGCCTACCCCGACACTACATTGTAGTCTAAATCGTCTCTTTTGACTTTCTAGGAACTAGCGAGCCTCCATGGGCATCCATCGCGACGAATAATCGCGCTTCGTTCGATGAAAGAAAATGATCTAGCGCCGAAATCGCCGAAATCAGGCTAACAACTCGCGAAGAACGAACACTGCATGCTCTTTCAAGTTGAAAAATCCACACTTCGAACGATCTAAAGGTTTTTATCGAATAATATAGAGGTATTCAGTCATTTCATTCATATTCAGTCAGACGTCAATTACTTTACTTCCAACGAGTTCATTCCGAAAGTGACGACAAAGATCGGGACCAATGACGTCTTCAAATTTTCCGAGCAGTTTTGCCTTATAGATGGCCAATAGGAGCTGAAACATTGTCGCCTCTTCTCCATGCTCATTTCCCCATGCTTCGAGCATGGCAACCGCTCTACCAATTTCCGTCGTAGCCTCTTTTTCGAAACCGTTAATGTCGCTTCCTTCGAAAGGCCGAGGCTCCAAGAATCGACCGACAACGCGCCACTGTTCAGGTATCATTTTTTCAGCCAATGATTGCAAGCAGATAAATGTTTTTGGTTTTGATCGTAGCTGGAGATCAAACTTGCTGCCTGACATCAGACAAAAGAGTAAAAACCATTGCCTTTTAGTGAAATCACACTGATATTCGTACCGCACGACTTGGATCCTTTTAGATTGCAGTGTGTCACCACCGGACTCGAAAAATTACGCAAAAAACGATTGGTGAAAATTTGTCCCTCAGTCTGGCTTCGAGTACAAATGGGGCGCCATTTAGTTTCCTCCGCTACGGACTTGAGCGGCGGCGACGGCAGCGGCGCTGACTTATCAGGCATTCCTAGAAGAATCATGATGGGGGCTAGTCAATAGAATCCCCAATACCTGGTCTTTCAACTACATCATCGTAATCGTTTTGCGGTGGACTCGAAGGCAGAGGAGGCTGCGCTACTACTTCATAGTCGTTATCGTCCGAGTCCGTAAGCAGACTGGGAGCGACGGACGGAATAATGCCTTGCTGGCTCACAACCGCCGGCAATGGGGGCGACACCGCCGAAGAAAGAAGGGAAACTGTGCTTGGACGGGAAAGGCGTCGTGATGCCTCCGTCACCACTGGGGACTCCGGTTCGGCGGCGGCAGCGGATCCAAAGACGAGCTCCGACTGGGAGGTCTCTTCATTTGGACTCCGCGAAGATACCCGGCGCCTGCGACTATTCGTGTTTTCATATATCACAGAATCGTCGCCTGGTGCTGCGGGTGTACGGGGCACGCCAGAAGGCACGCGGCCGCGGCGGAAAGCCGCCGTCATTGGTGATGGCTTTCGCTTTCTCCGAATGATTATGCACATGACCGTGCAAAGGAAAATAAGCAAGATGAGGCCTGCTGCTGTGAGAACGACTTCTGTCTCGAGTTTTATGACGAGAACGTTGACGCTGCCATCTGAAGTTGGAACCGCGATGGCCTCGACACTGCCGTCATGAAAAATTCCATTCAATTAGGTAAGCGAGTCCCTGTGATAGGTATATTTTGTTTCTTTTACTCACCCTGGGGAAATCCACTGGGTTTTGTCGGGGGAAATTGCTTTCACAGTTGGCGCTGATGACGGCAACTCCGATTGCTTATAAATAGTTCTATTTGCAGCCCGCGCCGTTTCGAGACTCGCCGGTGTTGTGGCATTGACACCTGCTGGTACACACTCTTCCGGTTCTATTTTTTCCCAAAGCCTTACTACGCTCACTGGTGCTATTATACGAAAGAGTCGCGGCGCCGGTGCCACTTAGCCAGAACACAATCAGAAGAAAGCCTTTTGCAATGGACATTCTTTTGCAATGTTCTTAGACAACGCGCAGAGACGAAACTAATGCCTAGTAATGTTTGCGCCGTGTTTTGCACTGATGGGAGGGGAAAAAACCCAACACAAGCAGGACGTGATGCCGTCACACGCGCCAGTTTCGGCTGCCGCCCAATGACATGTACATCGCGCTATAGCGTGCGCAGTCAAGCCATGTATTGCTCGGAAAAGAGCCTTTCTCTTGCATATCGAGTTCTGCAGAGGTACTAATCCAAGAAAAGAGCTCATATAGTACATTTATGCTAGGACAAAGGGGTCCGAGGAGCATCGATATTTCATGTGGAACGTAGAAACCCAAGCCAAACTTCAAGAAGGCCCAACGTACGAAATTAATGACTTTTAATTATCTACTGCACTCTCTCTCGCAGCTGTGGGCTCGTAGCGCTAAGTTTGGCGGCTGACCAAGCGATGAATCGCCGTCAAGTGACGTCAGAATTTATAAAATTTTCCGACGATTTGGATTGCGTTGAACTGCTTCGTCAGGCAAGACAAAGGGGATATACAAAAGAAGGAGAAATGTTCTCTGCACATCAGCTGGCAAAATTAGCAACAGACTACTACAAGTGCCAAGCAGATGTCACTAGTTTTTCACCAGAGAATCCAAAAGAGATTGTCTCGGGTTTATTAGATCAAGATATGTACGTAATTCCCTATGATAGAGATAAGAATAATGAACCTTGTCTCATGGGTGGTCATCAAGCACATTGGGCTGTTCTAACTGGTGAGAATAGTTTAGGATACATTATTTTATTTATCTTCTAAAAATGTCTTTAGGTTTTGTGACTCCAATTGTTATTGAGTCTCCTTCACTCTTTCAAAAAACCCTTTATCCTAATTTATTCACTTGCATTTCAGATGACTCAAAAATCATCAAGGAAAACTTGAACAGCTTTTTATCTGTCGACCCTGAAAGGATCTTTTTCTACGCTAGACATGGCATGTCAAGACATCTAGCTCTATGGCCATATTCCATACTAAAAGCGAGCAACGAAAATTTATATGAGGTAGACCCTAGTAGAGCAGCGCAAAATGACAAATTTATTTTACCGCCAGAAAATGAACTAAAATCGTGTCTTTGCTCGAAACTGTTACGTCTATCAAAAAAGCAATAACTATATAACGGTGTACGGGAACCGCCGAGGTGCGAGAACAAGCCCGTACGTGCGTTTATCTTTCTTTTGTTCTCTCGGGGAATGAATGATGCCGAGGATGGGCTACCGTCTATTTCGACCCTGTTCCTGGGCTTTGAGACAACGAAACAGCTATTTTCTCGTCCTCCTGACCCTCCTCGTTCTCATCACCGCTCTCTACATCTTATCGAGCCTCGAAATGAGTCCTCGCACCTTTAGCACTCACTCGACGGCCAAGACATTAGATGCAAAAACCCTAGAACCGCCGAAAACCCATCAACCGAAGCGAAAATCGACAAAAACGACGCCGCGACGACGAGAAGATCGAGTCCTCTTCGTCGCATCGTCGAATCCCTACAAGGAAACCCTAAAGCAAAGCGTTTCGACACTTCTCCAAGGTCACCGACTCAACGTAGTCGTCCGATGGGCGAAAAACGTCGCGGAAGATCCTGAAAGCCTAGCGCGCTACGCCGCCGTCATATTCGAAGGTTCCGATCTCTATAGCCGATATTTGAAGTACGTAGAGGGTCGTAGTATTGGTATCGTCGTTTTTCCTAATTCGAATCCGCTTCGTCGAGTCGCTTCCGTTGAATTTTTGCCGAAAACCAATTCGGCGTTTATCGTCAAGACGACGAATTCGACGGCACTTCGAATTTTGAAAGCGAATCATAAAATCAATCTCAAATCGGAAATTGCACCTTTGAAATTTATATCATCAAAGTCCGATTTTGAATTATTAGCCAATGGGCTATTATCGTCGGGGGATTATGTTCCCGTTGCTATGGCTGCAAAAAGTGTCGCTTTTCTCGGCTGCACTTCGATGACGTCGTGGTTTTGGAAAACGTTACTTTTGGACGTTTTGTATCACGTGACGTCCGGAGCTCTCGGATTTTCTCTTCGGAGAAGAATTCTCATTGATATTGACGACATTTTTGTCGCTCCATATGGCACGAAAATAAAACCGGATGACGTCACCGCTATGATCAATTTTCAGGACAGAATGCGTAAAAGGATTCCCGGCTTCAAATTCAATTTAGGATTTAGTGCCAATTTTTATGAGAAATCGTCCGTGGACTTGGAAATCGAAGGCGATAGAGAAATAGTGAAGGAAGCCCATCATTTCTGGTGGTTCGGTCACATCTTCAGCCACGGTCAAGCGCACACGTACAAATCAGCCGAAAAACTAGAAGAACAAATGCAAAAAAATCTAGAATTTTCAAAGGTAAGAAGAGCCACATCTATTTATAATTAAATATCACGTGACGGCGTAGAAACATAATATTTCGGTGGGTGGAACGCATTATTCAGTGGCTCCCCATCATTCCGGCGTCTATCCCGTCTATCCCTTACTCTACGACACGTGGAAGTCGGTGTGGCAAATCGAAGTGACGACGACGGAAGAGTATCCCCATTTGCGTCCCGATTACAAACGTCGAGGCTTTGTCTATCGAGGTATCAAGGTACTTCCGCGTCAGACGTGCACGCTTTATACGAAAACGTATACTTTTGCTACGTATCCGGGTGGGAAGACGCGTTTCCATGACACCGTTCGCGGAGAACTATTTAATACGATATTGAATACTCCGGTGAGTTGTTTAGGTTATTTATATTGATTTTTTTGGTATTTTTTCTCTATAGATTTCCATCTTTATGACTCACGTTGGGAATTACGGTAACGATCGTTTGTCTCTGCGATTATTCGAAGAGGCGTTCGGTTTTATTCACGCTCACACGAATCTTCAATTGTCCACTGTTCCCCCTAAGCAATTAGCCGAAGAATATTTTCGATTGTTTCCCAAGGAAGCGACTCTTCCCCTATGGACGAATCCCTGCGACGATCCCAGACATAAGGAGATTTGGGCGACGCCTGTAG
Organism: Oscarella lobularis; assembly: GCF_947507565.1. NCBI lineage: Eukaryota > Metazoa > Porifera > Homoscleromorpha > Homosclerophorida > Oscarellidae > Oscarella > Oscarella lobularis. Next base: position 166,924 of record NC_089177.1, on the reverse strand, counting down.
ATTGCTCTCAATTTCCCGACTTTGTTGTAGTGGGGCCCCAGAAAACGGGTACGACTGCACTGCACAGTTTCCTGCGCTTGCATCCGCGCATCAAATCGAACGCAAATCATCCCAAACACTTTGAAGAACTTCAGTTCTTTCACAGTAGCGATTACGAGAAGGGAGTCGAATACTATATGAGTTTTTTTCCGAGGAAGAACAGCGGTGACGTAGTGTCGGTTTTTGAAAAAAGTGCCACGTATTTTGACTCTTCGGTGACACCGGAACGAATGCTCCAATTGCTTCCGAAAGCGAAAATAATCGTGATATTGAGCGATCCAGGAAGAAGAGCATACTCGTGGTATCAGGTAATTAATTAATAAATTAATTAAGTCTCTCGTTTAACTGAGTTTATTTCCTCAGCATCAAAGGGCTCATAACATAGAAGCGGCTCTTGAAAATTCGTTTTCTCAAGTGCTCAAAGCGAATCGTTCTTGCCCAAGCAAAGCTTGTAGTCTAAGAGAACGCTGCTTAGTACCAGGCCTTTATGCGGAACACTTGGAAAGGTGGCTGAACTACTATGATCCTTCCAAAGTAAGTGGGGCGCGCGCTCACTGCGATTCAAGTGACTAAATTGATTAGATTTATCTTATTGATGGAAATCAATTGGTTGATGCGCCCATTGAGGTTATGAATAGTTTGCAGAAATATCTCGGCGTTCCTTTGGTAGATTACGACACGCTTATTCGCTACGATGAAGAGAAAGGCTTCTACTGCGAAGCGCGAGACGTCACAAGGACCAAGTGCTTGGGAACGGGCAAAGGTAGGAAGTATCCGGAATTGGACGACGAATCGAGTAAATACGTCGCGTCGTATTATCGCGAGCCCAATAATAAATTACGCGAGCTTTTGACTAAAAGGAATTGGCCCATACCTAATTGGTTAGAATGAGAATTCTCTTTTGATAGATGAAGAAATGAATTTTTTACATTTTAACTAAGACAAAAGAGTTTCGTGCCGTATTTAGCCCTCAATTCGTCATACGAAGCGCATCCTGTCAGCTTCTCTATCGGTTTCCATGCCAAATCGATTTCCTTGACAATTTCGGGAGACAGATGACGTCTTCTTATTCCATCTCCTTCACGCCTCACTTTGGCGTTTTCCCTTCCTATATCTTCAGGTAATCCGCATGCTTTATTGCGAATTCTTCTGAAGACGTGGCTATCAAATTTAGAGACGTGCTCTAGCATGAATTCTTTGGACGCCTGCTTTGTGACCAATTCGAGAAGTTTTTCGTCTCCTTCTCCGCATCCAATAAAATGAGCGACTCTTCTCACCGTTTCAGCTAAATTTTCAATGATGTCCTCGTAGAATAAAAAGAGCACGTTGTCGTCGTTTCGTCGCTTCCACCACGATTCGATGACGTAGAAGAAGGAAGGACGATCGTTGATATCATCCGGGCGATACTTTCGATTGAGCATGAAGAGCCGGATGAAGGTGTCTGGACTGATGCTTTGCGAAGGGAAGAGCCAACCGTTGAGGAAGGAATAGAGCGACGGACATATGTCGAGTGGATGACGTATGACGACAATGTATCGACCGGCTCCTTTGGGGCAAAAGTCGTAACATTCGTGTGTTTTGTAAACGCGGGGCGTGGCCACTTGCTCGACGTCGAGATCCATTCCTATGCTCTTCGAATACTCGATATGAGGTACAACGCAGTTGATCTCTTCAAAATCGACGCTGCCTCCCGTGCGAAGGCCGTGGACGAGATGCTGCATCATTGTCGTGCCCGATTTTGGAGTCGTCGCGATGATGACGTCACTTGCTCGCGGCTTGAATTGCAACGAGGTAAGACGATCTTTCTTAGGCATGTATTTTGGATAAAATTCAGTAAATGCCTTCACAGCTTCGTCTTCTCCTTCGACAGCTGACATCATTTCGTTCGTTTCAGTACCCGGACCTCTAATCGCATTATCTCATTAGTCGAGTAATAAATACCACGTGACAGCAGACAGTCCTATTTGGTTCCGTATTTTGCTCTCAATTCATCGTAGGAAGCACATCCCGTCAATTCTTCTAGCGGTTTCCATGCCAAATTGATTTCTTTGACAATTTCGGGAGACAGATGACGTCTTCTTATTCCATCTCCTTCACGCCTCACTTGGGCGTTTTCCCTTCCTATACCTATATCTTCAGGTAATCCGCATGCTTTATTGCGAGCTCTTTTGAAGACATGATCATCAAATTTAGAAACGTGTTCTAGCATGAATTCTTTGGACGTCTGCTTTGTGACCAGTTCGAGAAGTTTTTCGTCTCCTTCTCCGCATCCAATAAAATGAGCGATTTTTCTCACCGTTTCAGCTAAATTTTCAATGATGTCCTCGTAGAATAAAAAGAGTACGTTGTCGTCGTTTCGTCGCTTCCACCACGATTCGATGACGTAGAAGAAGGAAGGACGATCGTTGATATCATCCGGGCGATACTTTCGATTGAGCATGAAGAGCCGGATGAAGGTGTCTGGACTGATGCTTTGCGAAGGGAAGAGCCAACCGTTGAGGAAGGAATAGAGCGACGGACATATGTCGAGTGGATGACGTATGACGACAATGTATCGACCGGCTCCTTTAGGGCAAAAGTCGTAACATTCGTGCGTTTTGTAAACGCGAGGCGTGGCCACTTGCTCGACGACGTCGAGATCCATTCCTATGCTCTTCGAATGCTCGATATGAGGTACAACGCAGTTGATCTCTTCAAAATCGACGCTGCCTCCCGTGCGAAGGCCGTGGACGAGGTGCTGCATCATTGTCGTGCCCGATTTTGGAGTCGTCGCGATGATGACGTCACTTGCTCGCGGCTTGAATTGCAACGAGGTAAGACGATCTTTCTTAAGCATGTATTTTGGATAGAATTCCGTAAATGCCTTCACAGCTTCGTCTTCTCCTTCGACAGCTGACATCATTTCGTTCGTTTCAGTACCCGGACCTCTAATCGCATTATCTCATTAGTCGAGCAATAAATACCACGTGACAGCAGACAGTCCTATTTGGTTCCGTATTTTGCTCTCAATTCATCGTAGGAAGCACATCCCGTCAATTCTTCTAGCGGTTTCCATGCCAAATTGATTTCTTTGACAATTTCAGGAGGCAAATCACGTCTTCTTATTCCATCTCCTTGACGTCTCACTTTGGAATTTTCCTTACCCATACCGCTATCTTCAGACAAACCGGACAATTTGTTTCGTAGTTTTTTGAGGACGTGCTCATCAAACTGGGACACGTGCTCTAGCATGAATTCTTTGGAAGCCTGTTTCGTGACCAAGTCGAGAGTCTTCTCGTCTTCTCCGCACCCAATAAAGTGAGCAACTTTTCTCACCGTTTCAGCCAAATTTTCAATAATATCCTCATAGAAAAAGAAGAGCACGTTCTCGTCGTTGCGACGCTTCCACCACGATTCAATGAAATAAAAGAGACTTGCCTCATGATCGGACGATTCCGGCGGATTTGGCGGACTGAGCATAAACATTCGAATGAAAGTGTCCGGACTGATGGTGCCCGAAGCGAAAGCCCAGCCGTGGAGAAACGAATAGAGCGACGGGCAGATATCGAGTGGATGACGTAGAATGACGATGTGACGAGCGGCTCCTTTGGGGCAAAAGTCGTAGCATTCGTGCGTTTTGAATGCGCGCGGTTTCGCCACTTGTTCGGCGTCGAGATCGATTCCTATGCCCTTCGCGTACTCGATGTGTGGTATAACGACGCTGATTTCTTCGAAATTCATGCTCCCGCCCGTGCGAAGGCCGTGGACGATTTGCTGCATCATTGTCGTGCCCGATTTTGGAGTTGTCGCGATGATTACGTCATCTGATCGTGGTTTGAATTCTTTTAAGGTGACACGACGCTCTTCGAGAGGTCGTAACTTCATTGCAACTGCGAAAAACGCCTGAACGGCTTCTGGTGAGTCGCACTCCATTCCACGCACGTGACGTCTACATGTAGATACAACGTCTTTAGATCCCGGCTGTCAACGACGAAGACGTCCGTGTGGAACGACTGAATGGATCTCTAATCGATCGCACTATCTTATTAGTCATTGGCCGCGCTGTGCGTCACAAATCACAGATCACAAACATAGCACCAAGTAAGAAAATAAAAAGAAGGCACAGGCCCGTATTCTATTCGGTTTCACGTGATTTTCGGCCGTATTTTGCTCTCAATTCGTCATAGGAAGCACATCCCGTCAATTCTTCCATCCGCTTCCATGCCAAATTGATTTCTTTGACAATTTCAGGAGACAAATCGCGTCTCCTTATTCCATCTCCTTGACGTCTCACTTTGGAATTTTCCTTACCCATGCCCCTATCTTCAGGCAAACCACAGACTTTGTTTCGAATTTTCTTGAAGATGTGCTCATCAAAGTGGGACACATGCTCTAGCATGAACTCTTTGGAAGCCTGTTTCGTGGCCAACTCGATAATTTTTTCGTCTTCTCCGCATCCAATAAAGCGAGCAACTTCTCTCACCGTTTCAGCAAAATTCTCAATAATATCCTCATAGAAAAAGAAGAGCACGTTCTCGTCATTGCGATGCTTCCACCACGATTCAATGAAATGAAAGTCGTTCGACTTGTCATCGAGAGATTCCGGCGGATTCGTTCGACTGAGAATTGACATTCGAATGAAAGTGTCCGGACTGATGGTGCCCGAAGCGAAAACCCAGCCGTGGAGAAACGAATAGAGCGATGGAGCGATGTCGAGTGGATGACGTATAACGACGATGTGACGACCGGCTCCTTTGGGGCAAAAGTTGTAGCATTCGTGCGTTTTGAATGCGCGCGGTTTCGCCACTTGTTCGGCGTCGAGATCGATTCCTATGCCCTTTGCATGCTCGAGGTGAGGTATAACGACGCTGATTTCTTCGAAATCCATGCTCCCGCCCGTGCGAAGGCCGTGGACGATCTGCTGCATCATTGTCGTGCCCGATTTTGAAGTTGTCGCGATGATGACGTCGTCTGATCGTGGCTTGAACTCTTTTAAAGTGATACGACGCTCTTCGAGAGGTCGTAACTTCATTGCAACGGCTAAAAACGCCTGAATGGCTTCCGGTGAGTCGCACTCCATTTCACGCACGTGACGCTTAGATACAACGTCTTTAGGTCCCGGCGGTCAAGATGGCCGAGTCGAAGTTTACCGTGGGCCAGCGCGTCCAAATCAAAGACAAGGGCCACGTCGGCGTGATCGCCTTTATTGGAATGACCGAATTTGCTTCGGGCAAATGGATCGGCATCAATTTGGACGAGAAATTGGGCAAAAACGACGGGACAGTGAAGGAGAAGAAATATTTCGATTGCGAGCCGAATCACGGCATCTTCGTACGCCAATCGCAAATCGTCGTCGTGCCCGACGATTCGCGCGAAAGCAAACTACCGAAAATGTCGAAAACGAGCGGTTTGAGAGCGCCTTCGTCCCAGTCGAAATTGTCACGTGGTTCGTCGCCCAGTTCGAGTCCTTCGACGCCTAGAAAAGGCGTCACACCGGAACCGGCCGCCGCCGCCGAAACAAAAAAGAAAAAAATGGCGAAAGAAGAGGAAGAAGAAGACGAAGAAATTCCTCCGACTCTTTCCGCTCTACTTCCGGATGAAGGAGCGATAGCGGCGGCTGTCGCGGGAAGTGTTCAAGATTTTAAGGAGAAGTTATTGGTTTTGCATACAAAGAGACAGGCGGATAAGACGAAGTTGAAGGAATTGGAAAAATACAAGCTTCTCTATCAACAGGTAAACTGATTAAATAATTAATTAATCTATATTTAATTATTTGGGTTTTTAGATGTCTGAGTATAAGTCAAAGTGGTCGACTTCTCAATCTGATTTGCAACAACAGTTGAAAATTGCCAAAAAGGTTCACAACACAAAAGTATTATTTATTAATTAATTATATATCTTTCTCTCAGGATTTGAAAGATGCTCTCGAAGCGAAAGAAACGATGGAAAATGACACGGTTGAGTTGAACGAAGCCGTTGAAATGGCAACACTAGACAAAGAGATGGCTGAAGAGAAAGTAAGAAGAGAGAGGTTTCATATATATCTTATTAGTTTATTTATCTTTTTAGTGTGAGACGCTTCAACAAGAACTCGAAGCTCTAAAGGAAAAAAACGAGGAATTGGCACTCGATTTGGAAATCATAAAATCCGAAATCAGTGAATCCGGTACGAGAGAAAAAAATTTTCATTTATTTTAAGTAATAATAATAAATGTTTTAGGAATGGAAGGAGCTGTGACGTCAGCTCAAACCAAACAATTGGAACAGCAGAATATTCGTCTAAAGGAGGCTCTTGTTCGGTTCGTTTTTAGGAATAAATTTAAATATTTAATTATTTATTTTTTGTGTGTTAGACTTCGAGATTTGAGTAATCAAGAGAAATTGGATCATCAGGCTGTTCAAAAGGCTTTGGAAAAGCAGACAACTGTTGTGAAAAATTTGACGTCACAGAATGAGAAATTGAAGGCGGAAAATGCGGAAGCCGAAACGATGATCGATGATTTGAAAGATCAGGTGCACTTTTTCAAAATTAATTACTATTTATTTATATGTAATTTAGCTGGACGCTGCTCTTGGAGCCGAAGAAATGGTCGAAAAATTGACAGATAAGAATTTGGATTTGGAGGAAGAATTGCAGGAGAAACAGGAAACGATATCGGATTTGGTATTGTTTATATATATAAACACGTGACATCTTTGCACTAATTTATATGCAAGGAAACCCTAAGGGAAATGTACGAAGAAATGGAAGAACATCACACGGAAACGGAGCACGAAATGAGAGAAGAACTCGACATGGCTAACGCAAGAACAAGAGAAGTAAAAGAGATAATCTCAATTAAGTGATTAATTATTAATTAATTAATTAATTAATTAATTAAAGGTGGAAAGAAAACTCGACGTTTCTCACGAGACGACAGCGGATTATCAGCAGACAATTGTTCGTTTTCGAGAATTGGTTGGATCCTTGGAGGTGAGATAATGTCCTCTCTGACGTCACTTGGTCTATATTTATGGTCTCTAGGCTCAATTGGAAGAATTGAGGCAGGACTCCAATGAAAGTCGCGAGGGCGAAGAACGTTCCGAAGATATCAAATCAAAGTCGCAAGCTGTTTTGTCTCTCAATTTGAGACTGAAAAATACGGAAGCTCGCGCGCAAGCAAAGGTCAATAATTAATTAATTAATTGTATTTGCATTGTTGGATGACGTCACGTAGGGTCTTGATATGGAATTGCGGAAGTTGGATGTTCAACAGGGCGCCGATCACGTGCACATGTTAAAACGATTTATCCCGGATTTCTTTTTCCATGGCGGAGGTTAATTAATATCAACTAATAGTCTATTCATTTTTAAATTTCTTTTTAGGTGATTATGATGGAGTTCAAGCTATTCTCCTTATAAGGAGACTCGTTTTCAAGACGGGCTTAATATCAACTCACATTCAGGAAAAGGTTTGAGAACTTAATTAATTAATTAATTAATAATAAATATTGATCACTCTTTGCAGTTTCATATCAACGAGCTGTTGCTTAGCAACGAACCCATTAAAGAATCCGACACGGATCGTCTCAGTTTTGCGTGTTTTTTGAACGTTACCATGGTAATGTTTCAACGCATTCTGAACCGATTCAACAGGTCATATCGCCGGAAGTGACGTCACTTAATTAAAAATAATTGAAATCCTCTTTTAGAGTTATGATGAGCTGTGACGTTCCCGGATATCAACGCATTGGAAATTTATACTCGGACATGGCTACTCACGAAAAATCAATTGATAACATTATCGATATGTTGCGAAAGGACGAATTGGAAGATTCCATTTCGTTGGCTCCCATCGAAAAGGCGTCCTCATATTTCAAGGTAAAAAATTCAGAATAATTAACGATATAAATGGAAATAATTAGGGTGTACTTGCCACACATTTCGGAGAACATCCCCTCAGTCACATGGACATCTTCCTCGATTATTTAAAAGTCTATACGGGATGCGTTGACGGTGTGACGGTCGTCATGAAAGTTCTCCAAGCCTTTCCCACAGTAAGAAGAGACATAACAGAGTTGTGACGTCATAGCAAATGGGATTACGTCACAGGAAGGGTCCCATTTCTGCGTTCTCCTTCAAGAATGGACAACGCTGGCATCTGACTTGAAAAACAATTTTAAAAGAGTAAAATGAAAAAATTGGTTAGGTCTTTTGATACATTGTTTCTTCTCAGATTCGACGTCGACTTCCGACTGAGGACAGTCACAGGGGTTTTGCCTTTGGAGCGGAAGTATTGCTACATGGAATAAAATAATTAATTATTATTTTTCTTTCTTTAGACTCTTCTCGCTTTGGAGGACCAAAGTGAGAATGTGCTAAAGTTGCTTGGTCTTGTGAGAGAGATTCACGGTCTCGCCTTGCAACAAATGGTCCTACTGTCGGATAACGAAAAATTGACTAATAATCAGTTATTGGATATGGCTAAACGTGCTTCCGGTCTTCTTTTTGGAGTCATTGATTCCGACGAAGCGATTGAAGCGCCAAGGTAAAATAAATAAATAAATAAAAATGATTCCTAATTATTAATTTTTAGGATTTGCTTTGAGAATATGAATGGCTTTTTCGAGCGAATGGTCAACGCAATTCAAGACGGGGAATACGACGTGGAACAAGAGAGCGATTCCCGGAAAAAACAAGAAGCTCCCTTTTTGACGCGAGCTCTAACCGTCAAAAGGGAACTATGCGACGCCGACGGTCTCGGACTCAAACTCCAGCAAAAAGACAACGACATATTGGAACTCAAGAAAATAATTAAAATGAAGGTTAGAAGGAAAAATATTTTTTTTGAAGAGGGGGACTCAAATACGTTTTTTTCTTTAGACGAATGAATTGGGAGAGGCTGGCGTGAAGATTTCTTTACTAGAACAGAAACTTGAGAGTGCCGCTAAAGAAGTGAGAAGCGACATCTTTGTGTATCCAAACCGATTTCTTCCTTTTTTTTTTCAGGTGAATGCCGACGTCGCAGCCGTGCAAAAAGAATTAGACGAAGCAAATGAAAAATTGAAGAAAAAGGAAAAGTTAACTTATATATATATATATATATATATATGTATGACGTTAATTATTTAGGGAATTCGAAACGACAATGGACGCACTACAGAGCGACATCGACGCTTTGGAAGAAGAAAAAGTCGAATTGAAAAAGCGTCACGAAGCCCTATCGAAGAAATCGACAATGGCTCAATTGACGCGACAAGGTGAGATACCATGGCAACGATATTAATTAAAAAATAAATTCACTTTTTTAAATTTAGCAAAAGGAGGGTTTTTATCAAGTTGGTCCAAAGGGGAGGGAGATCCGGCGGCGGCGGCGGCGGCGACGGCGACAGGAGTGCCGTCTCAAGTTCACGAAATTATAAAAGATTCGCCATTGACTTTGAACCTTGTATGTATATAATCGTGCATAATTTTATTGATCTATGTGCTTTGGTTAGGTTGCTTCGTTGAGACGGGCTTTGGCTTTGGAGCGGGAGGAGGTCGCTCGTTTGCGTGGCGCCGGCTTGAGAAGTCGTATAGAGCGTCTTCAACCGATTCGTATTCCTAAGAAGCTTCCGTCTGAGCAAGATGATGCACCACAGGAAAATATGAAATCAATGGCAAAGGAAGCGTCGGATTTATACAAGGTATGAATAATAATTTGGGGCGATTTTGACGGAATTCTTTAGAGGGCTTGTCAACTTGCTGCCAGTCCCAAGGTCATTGATTTGACCAAGTCTCCAGGTTCGATTTTGATAGGGGGAGTTATTTATTTATTTATATAAATAATTTGGGGGTGTAGATCAGAGAGGAGGGCAGTCTAGACTGCAAAGTTTGAGCGAGAGAAATCGCGCCTTAGATCTCAAATCCGACTTGGAAAATGTTAGCTACAGTGTAGCAGAGTGTTGGTTAGAAATTAGGTTGGTTTCTTAGCTCAAGTCAAATGTTCAGTTTGCGTTGGCGTCTCACTATCCAGCTGGTCGCGTAGAAGCGGACTTTTCCTCCTATGCTAGTCCTCACTACTTGAAGGTATTTTCTCTTTGTAGTTTGATGTCGTTTTTTTGATTTTATTTTTGGTTCTAAAAAGACGTTGCATGAGAAGAGTCATCTGCCTTGCGTTGGGAAGGTTAGAATTCCGGTGCCGTCGAAAACGGCCACGTCATCACGGAATCGTCTTCTTCTTATGACGTCACAGCAGATGAACACCTTGCATCAGTTGTTTGGTTGACTTTTATCGTTATCAGTAGTGTAGTGTATGCGTTCGTCAGTTGAACAAAGAAAATGAATGCGTGCTCAATTATTATTTGCAAGTGGGTCGCGCGGAGAAGTAAATGTTGAATTCCTGACATCAATAAAGCTCTGGTTAGTTGAAACGCTTTCAAGGAGGTCTCATAGCTCAGTCGGTTAGAGCGCGGTGCTAATAACGCTGAGGTCGCAGGTTCGAGCCCTGCTGGGACCACTTGTTTTTTCCTCTTTTTCTTTCCGTTAATTTTTTGCTTTTGCTCTAATCTCTAGAATGCTTAAAATGCTCATTGTTCTTCATAGATATTCGAGCGCAGTGAACAAACTGCGAAGCTGAGCGTGATTGCACGCGCGCGCTAAGCCGGAGAGACCACGCGAGGCTCATGTTGCTACGTTCGTTCCAGTCGCCCTTAGGTAGGGCTATCTATCGCGTATTTTGCGTCTGACATCGCTTTTTTAGGGCGGTTGCTAACTAGACGATTGTTCAGCTACGATCTGACGCGAAAACATTTGATGGTCAATAGCGAGACGAAAGTCATCTGCCAAGGCTTTACGGGCAAACAGGCAGGACAAGAACAATAAAAAGACTCCTCCCCATACTCATTTTACTCCAAATAGGGCACGGTTCACAGCGAACAAGCAATCAAATACGGGACAAAACTAGTGGGCGGAGTCTCCCCGGGCAAAGGGGGAAAAACTCATCTAAACTTGCCCGTATTCAATTCAGTCAAAGAAGTAAGTAAAGCAAAGTGAATAGATCACACGTGAGAACATTGTCGCAAAGGCAAAAGAAGCAACGGGAGCAGACGCTTCCACAATCTACGTTCCGCCTCCATTTGCAGCTGCAGCCATTCTCGAAGCCATAGAAGCGGAAATCGAACTCGTAGTGTGCATCACCGAAGGAATTCCTCAACTCGATATGGTCAAAGTAAGAAAAATGTATGTCCCGGATAATATAGATCAATAATGTTTATCTAGGTGCGACATGCTTTGTCATCTCAAAGTAAAACGCGACTCGTTGGGCCGAATTGTCCGGGTCTTATTAGAGTGAGTTTGTCAATTTTTTTGATTGAAATACTCCATTTTTTTCTCGTATCTAAGGCTGGTCAATGTAAACTTGGCATCATGCCAGGTCACATTCACACTCCCGGAAAAGTGGGAATTGTGTCTCGATCCGGGACATTGACATATGAAGCGGTTGCCCAGACGACTGCGGAAAGACTTGGACAAACTCTCGTTGTGGGTACGATAAATAAATAATTAAATTTATAAGGAATTCTAATTGATTTTTAGGCATTGGGGGCGATCCTTTTAACGGTAGCAATTTTGTGGATTGCCTTGAGGTGTTTCTCAATGACTCTGATACCAAAGGTGAGTGTATATGATACTAGTTCATTTTCTTGCTACTTTTGTTCTTCTAGGCATTGTTCTTATTGGAGAAATAGGAGGTGGAGCTGAAGAGCGGGCTGCTGAATATTTATCGAAGATGAATACAGTGCGGGAGAAAGTCTTCTTTTGAGTGCCTGTGACGTCATTTGTTTCTAGGGACCCAATGCTAAGCCAGTTGTATCATTTATTGCTGGTTTGTCTGCTCCACCTGGCCGTCGTATGGGCCATGCTGGAGCCATTATATCTGGAGGAAAAGGAGGGGCACAGTCAAAGGTAATCAGCTGAGTGATGGTATGATTAATTTTTTAATTTATTTATTAAAGATTGAGGCGCTGGAACAGGCCGGTGTTCTTGTGACGAAATCTCCAGCTAAAATCGGCGAAATGCTCAGAGAGGTCGATTAAATTAACTTTTCCAATTTCGAATATTTTTAATTTGCTATTTAGGAGATGGGAAGACGAGGACTCTAAAAATAAGACAGCTTGGATGTGAATAGCGTGCGCTAGACGAATGTTTGCCTTACGAATTTCGCCGTTTTCTCGTCCCGTTCGCCGCGTTTTCGTTTCGCGACAAGGATGCACGGTCGTAATCGCCGGCTGGGCCGCGTCGACAGCGCGAATCCTCGACAAATACGCACGATTATACGAAAACGAAGGCATAGAAACGCAAATAATTCCCGTCGGAATTCCCCGTCTCTGGTTCAGCCCATTTGGAAAGGCAGCAGCCTATAAGACCCTCGAAAAGATTCCATCCAACGAAGAAGTAATATTTCATATATTTTCGGGCTCTTCAACAGCAATTCTTCCCTACCTATTGGACTACATAACAAATAACAAAAGAAATCTCAAATTAGTTGGGACTGTGTTTGACAGCTGTCCTGTCGAATTTTCTAGCAAATCGGGCTTAGCGGCAGTTAAAATATTAGTCGAGCAAAATCACATGAATCCCATTGTAGCAAAAGGTATCAATATTGCTGGGAGAACTGTTGATTGGTTGATTGGTCAATCGATCAATGAACGAGCTCGACTATCGTGGATGAATAAGGAGCTCGGACGTGTTCCTCATCTCTATATCTATTCTCGAAATGATGTTGTTGTGAGCGTCGATTTTATTCAATTTTGGATTAAAAAGCAAAAGGAGCGAAATGTCGACGTCACGTCGCATCTCTGGGACGAATCGGCTCACGTGCGACACTTTCAAAAAAATCCGGAGCTATACAAGAAACAGATAGGGGACTTTATTGAAAAAATGAACATTAGCGCACGCTAAACGATTCAATGAACTCGACGATTTTGCGAGATCTTGGCCGATGTTCGTACCCCGTAGCCTTTCGATTGCAAGAAGAACTGTCGAGTCGACTTTCGGATCGTTCGAATAGCACTAGAAAGCGCGTAATCGGTCCATAAGCGAGCACGTGACATACGTCGCGATTTTTCTTCTTAGGAAAACGTCATATTGCTCTGCGAACACGACCCCGTTTATACGTACGGGCGTCGATCGGCTAAGATAGATACGAACGAGGAAGAAAATCGTCTACGATCGTTGGGCGCGAGCACGTATAAAGTGAGAAAAACGTTCGAGTGTTCGAACGCGAGCACGTGATCGTCATTTTCTAGTCGAATCGAGGCGGATTGATAACGTTTCACGGCCCAGGTCAATTGGTATGTTATCCAATAGTCGATCTTCGCGAATGGAAGGTAATTTCACGAGAAAAATTAGGTACATATACGTTTTAATTAATTAGATTAGATGGGATCACGTCATTTTGTTTGCGAGTTGGAAGAGACGTTGATACAAACGTGTTCGCACTTTGGTGTATCTAGTAGCCGATCAGAACATACGGGAGTGTGGGTGAAAAATAATAAAATAGCCGCAATAGGTTTTTATAAGAAAAATGCCTCTTCCCTTTCTCTATAACAATTTTTTTAATCTGTAGGATTGCGTGTTACGCGAGGTATTACTAGCCACGGAATAGCTTTGAATTGTAATGTGGATTTGACGTGGTTTCGGCATATTGTTCCTTGTGGAATCACAGATCACGGCGTGGGCGTGACGTCATTGAGTAGGGAGTGCGATAGAAACATTAGCATCGCTGACGTAAAGCCGAAATTGGTGGCATCACTAGAAAAACAGTTTAACCTAAAACTTATTGAAGAAGAATAAAATTATTCGCTAGCGTGCGCTAGACGATTTGTTGTAGCTACAGCGCTGGAAGTGATGAGCAGCTCCGCTCGATCGCTAGGTGATTCTAAGGGGATATCTACGCTAAACGACTCTCGAATCTCTTTGCAGCTAATCGATACGAAGTTGCTTTGCTCGATTTGCGAAAGGAATGCGGCGAATTGGGATCGAATGAAGAAGCGACAAAACGAACCTTTCGACTTCTTGGTGCCTACAAGAAACATTTTTTCAGACGTCTAATTTATTGAAAAAGTTCTCCTTAGACGAACTGATTCCTCATTTAGGAATATTTCAGAAAGTTGCTCTTATGGTCAAAGAACGACTTTACGGTGAGTGGGCGTGGTCGAAAGGGTTCTGCGTGGAAAGATCGCGCTTAGATGCAGTCTACAGCACCAATCTGACGTCATCGGATTTGAAAGGAAACTTCGAACGACTTCCCTATTTCGTATTGGTGAATAGAATGGAAGAAATCAAGGAGGAAAGTTTACAGGAAATGAGAAGTGTTATTCACAAAAAAGATAAAGAGTTCAGAGGCGGTTTTTTTTTCTAAGTATTTGTATCTTTGGAAGTTGTCTTCTCTATATTAGATTGGATGCATTGAGAAAAGAGGTGCACGCGAAAAGAAAAGAAATCGAAATATTGAGTCGCGAGAGTCGAAACGATAAAAAACAAAGGAGCGAAATGATGTCCGAAATTCGAAAAACGACGATGGAAAACGAGAAATTGGGTCGCATTGTGACGCAACAGCAAAAAACCCAACAGAGAATGGCTCTAGATATGGACGCGAGAATGAAGCAGATTAAAGTTTCAAATATCCTATATGAATAATTAATTATTAGTAAGAGCTCTCCCCCTTTTAGAATTCGTATGGAAATTTGGCTGTTGAAGCTGAAATGCTTGGTCAATATAAATCCGCTTATGATAGTCTTGATGAAGGTACACGCGTGTATTTTATTATTATAAATTTTTGTTATTTTTTGTTTAGGTTTTCGGCATTTTCGGCCAAACGCGCCGCAATCTCGTCCCCAAAAGAATTCTATGGCTTCTTCTTCGGAATATTTGCGTTCTGTTGAAAATTTGGAAATGGCTTTGACTATTGAGAGGCAACTTCTAAATTTGCAAAATACTACTTTGGAAGGTATATATACACGTGTGCAATTTTTAGTTCAAATTTGACGTGGGCGTATTAGAATACGATTTGAAAATTGAAGATCATAAGCGAAGTCTTCAGCCCGAGCTGATGATGAGTGAAGAGGAGTGGGAACACGTGAGAAGCGTATATGTACATAGAGAGAGAGATTTTATTAATATTTTTCTATTAGCTAACAATGTCTCGGAGAGAATTTATCGTTCAAAATGCCGAAATAAAAGCCGAGGTAAGACACGTGAATTTTAATTAAAAATTCAGTTTTTGGAGGGTTTTTCAGTTGCAGCAAATTCAGCATGAAATAGAACGTCTAAGAAAAGAAATTCCCAAACTGAAGAACCCAGCCAACTTTCAAAAAATCACCCCAACTCTTTCTCTGAACAAAGACGGCGAAATTCAAAGCGAAGAAGAGGAGATGTACGAACTAGACGACAATTGGGTCGAACCAACCTTTATGGCAAGAAATAGATACATATAACAGCCGGGAATCCGAAATATTTATTTAGGCTGATCCGCTCTATTCGCGTCTATGGGCTGATTGGAAGTCGAGAAATTCGCTGCCGCGAAAACTTCCAAGACCGATTAATTTTGTCAGTAACAGCTCTGAAGGCGTTCTCACATAAGCGACGCAACGTATCTTCTCTTGAGTCGTGATTGGTCTCTTGCCTTTGTGACATCATGCACTCTCCTTGACCATATTTGGAAGTTAACTACGTTGCGTTACGTTGCGTCGCTTATGTGAGACAGTGGACTCTTCTTCCTACAAAGCGATGTTTTTAGGATCGTTGTTCGTCTTTGGCTCATCAATTTTACGCCGCTGCATTGTATGACGATGAAATGGGTGGCGGGAACGAGCCATTTCTTTCCTTACTGGTACAGTAGAGAGAGGAGTTCTTCGATCTCTTGACTTTTATTTAGGATTCGTTTTATGGCTTTTTATCTGATCGCTATTTTGATTCCGACGCCGTTCACTTATCCGCTTACGATTACATGTCTTCTCTTGTTCAGTACGCGTCCAATGATTTGGTAAGAAGAATTTTGTCGATAAATTAATTAAAGACTCTTTTATCTTATTGTGTTCTAGTCGCTCAATTTGCTTCTTGAGCAATTGTGCGGACGATTGGACGGTGTCTGCTTTCGGTACGTTCTCCTCATGTCCGATTTTATTGATCACGTCGAGTGGGAATCGCCTCGAGACTTTTCTCCCTTCGCTTTAGCCGTCTATCCCTTTCTATCAGTACGTAATTAGTCATTGACTAATTAAAATTCATTTAAATAATATGTAGGAAGATGATATTGAGCAGATGACAATGAGTTTTACTGCCTTCAGCGAAAATAAGATTTCGAAGCAATTAGTCTGTAATTATTTCACGTATCTCATACTCAAACACAGAGAGCCGAGAATAGTCGAGGTGCGTAGCTAGCTCTCCGTTTATTTATTAGGATTTAATTCTTAGGCCGAGTCTCGATTGCTTCAGCAACCCGGCGAACGACCGGGACTTTTGAATGAAATCGAGTTTATAGAGGCTGTTGAGAGTATCTTGCCTTTGACTCCCGAAGGAATAAGGCATCGGATCTATAAGCAAAGCGAGGCTGATATGCCAAAGGGATTAGATGCTCTGCCCATATCTAGATTATCACGTACGTGCGCGCGCGCGCGCCGATTCGAGAGAACTTGTGAGGAGAGAAGATTCTTTTCCTTTTTTAGAAATTTTAGCGTACTTGGGTTTGTTACAACTTGCGCCGCTTATTCGTACTTCGATTTCTGATAAAGTGATCGAGGGAAGGACGCATCATCAGCCTATGTCTGCTACAGCTTCGTCAGGTAATCGCGTGTCGTTTTCTTTGAAAATATTTGAATTGGTACTTTTAGTTATTAGTAAGAAAGATTTTGCTGGAGGCAGGTCTTTCAAGTTTGTCACTTTGGCTGGCTTGAAATCAGTTGCAAAAAATCTCACAAAGTAAAATCGAATATTAATCAAAATCGAAGTAATTAATAAGCATTTTTTAGATGGCACCGAAAACAATAAACGCGTTTTACTAAATCACGTGTTCCCCGAGCGCGCGCGCTAACTATGACAAATCGCTTTCCTTCTTGGCTTCGCGACGTTCTCGGTCGAATGGCAGCATCGAAATCGTGGCAAGAAGTTCTGAGAACTCCAAAATTTCACAAGCAGTCTCTTATCAACGGCGTAATCAACGACATGACGAAAGACGAGCTCAAAGATCAGCTAAAATCGCTAGAAAAAGACGAAAGGTGCGACAAAAAGTAAGCCTATTTCATCGAATTTAATAATGTTTTAGAGGAAATAAAGAAATCCTTCAAAAACGCCTCAAACTCCATTATCGTCATTTGAAATCAACTCCCAGTCGACGTTCGGCATCGGCGATCGTTTCGAATGAGCAACAACCTTTCGATTATCTATGCGTTTTGGATTTCGAAGCGACGTGCGATGACGCGCACGATTTCGAAAAATATCCGCATGAAATAATCGAATTCCCGGTTGTTCTCATTAACACGAGTACCATGGAAACGGACGGGGAATTTCATCGCTATTGTCGACCCACATTGAATCCAATACTGACGGAATACTGTACATCTTTGACGGGAATAACTCAGGTAGAAAAAATATATATATAATGAGAGTTCTTATTGTTTTTTTTTCTTCTTAGGCTCAAGTTGATTCTTCGAATGAATTTCCTATTGTTTTTCGCGAGTTTGAAACGTGGCTCCATGGCAACGGTCTTGGCACGGAGTCAAGCTTTTCTTTTGCCACTCACGGGTATAATTTCTAATTAAATATTTTGGTACATTCGAATTTTCTTCTCAGATCTGCAGACATCGATAAATTTCTACGTCATCAATGCGCGATTAACGAAATCCGATTTCCCGACTACGCGAAACGTTGGGCGGACGTGCGTCGACACTACGCCAATTTCTACGGCGTTAGCGCGCGCAAGTGCAGCGTCACAGGAATGCTGGACGGCTTGGAATGGAAATTCGAGGGACGCGAACACAGCGGAATCGACGACGCGAGAAACATCGCGAAAATCGTCGTTCAACTCATGAAAGACGGACGAACGATGACAGCAAACGACCAATTAAATTAAATCGCGATTTATTGAAAAGAACATTGAGCAAGCAAGTAAGAATATCAGCAACAAGGTGAGAAACACGTATACATTGAATGTATATATGTACAGAGAACAAAGAAGACTGCTACAAAGAATTCTTTTTTTTTCTTTCTATTCTTCCGTGTATTGAGGAGGTGGCTCTCGTTCTTCCACGACGTCGACGTAACTTGGAGGCGGGCCAACTGTGGCTGCGTATTCCGGAGGTAGATCCTTGAATAATTCCACTTCTTCGGCCGTTAGAGGAACGACGCTATTGGGAAGGCGTTCCCCTGTCCCTGTTGCTGATTCCACGTCCTCTTCCTCGTCGTCACGTGATGATGATGACGTCACGATTGTTCTATTTCTAAGACAATGACGTCTTCTCGCGATGTAGTCGTTGTTAAGGCGACGTCGACGATAATAATAGCAACAGGTTGATATAAATATTAGGAGGACCCAGATGAGCCAAAACCCTGATTAATTGATTAATTAATTATTTAATTCGTTGTTTCTTGGTTTACTTACACCACGAAGTGTAGTAATAGCTTTCGTTGCAACACGTGTTGTAATGGCAGCAACGAAAGCCTGACGTCGTAAGACATTGATATTTATTTTTTCTTCTACTTTTTCTTCTTACCAGACGGGCAATAGCGACCTTGGCCACAGTCGGTTTCGGACTGAGTCTAGTAGAAAAAAGTTGCGACGATGTTATCGTCATTTTTGAAGGAGATTCGAGAAGGGTTTCGCGTAAGGGGGCCCCACCAACGAGTCCCTTCTCTGCGACGGCGTTCACTTACTTTCGCCAGTGAAAAAATGCAAGCGAGAAGAGTGAACAACAAGAAAAAATGTGAGAAAAGCATCGCTCTTTCTTGTCCTTGACGGAAACAAAACTCGTTGATATTTTTGGAAGCGCACGCTAAGCTTGTTTCAAAATGGGGAAAGCGAGACAGAAAAAAGGATCAAAAGTCCGTTGTCATTGTTCTATTTTTTGGCGAATCTATACTTTTATGTAGAAGAAACGTTTGGGAAGCGTTTCGAAGCTCAATCGCGGCGCGAGCAAGCCGAAAAAGAAAAACGTGCTCTTCAAGAAACGCGAAAAGTCGAAATCGAAAATTCCTGTTCTCGAAACCGACACCGAGTTACCGGACGAACACGATTTGGCTGAAAACGAAGGGACTAGCATCGAAGAATTGTCTTTTTTACGCGGAGTGGAGAAAAGGTACGATACCGTAGCAAATTATTTTCAATTAAATTTTTTTCGTTAGTTTGACGGGAATTGGTCAGTCTAAACGGGGCAAAAAGAGGAAGAGATTTGATGATGAGGAAGAGTCCTTTGAAATAAAACCAAGACATTTTAATGGGGCAGAATCACGTGACGACGAAGATGATGACGTAGAAGTCCGACATTTGCTTCCGTTGAAGGAAGAAAGCGGGAAATTGGTAATGAGAAAAGAAGTGATAAAAATAAGAAAAGAGGAAAAAGACGAAGAAATTCAAGAGGAAGTGGAAGAACGGTCACGTGATAAGACGAAGAAAGCCAAAATTCAAAAATTGGCTCATTTTTGTCGCGCCTTGATGGAAAACCCGGAAGGAAACGTAATGAAAAAATAATTAATTAAATTAATTAATTAATGATTTATTTAGATTGGTCTTCTGGAGGGACTTTTGAATTTTTGCTTGGAACGCGATCCGAAGGATTGGTTTTCAATTCGAAAACGCGCCTTTGAAATTGCCCTTGAAATTTTTCAAGACATCATACCAGGGTTAGAGAGAGAGAATGAGCTCCTAAAATTGATTTCAATTCTTTGTCTTAGATATAGAATACGTTCTATTGTGGAAACTGATAAGGTCTAGTGTTAATTAATAATAAACTCTTATTAATCAAATCTTTACTTAGTTGTCAAAAGAAGTCAAAAAGCTGACTTCTTTTGAAGATTGCTTGCTCAAAGGATATCAACGATTTTTGGCAATAATTAGTGAAACTATACAAGGTGAAAATAGAGCGTGTTTTTAATTGAATTTTAATTGTTTTTTTCAGCTGCTCGCGGACAGCGAAAACAACTCAAATATGACGTATTATTGCTGGATAATGAGACGAAAATATCAGAAAAAGAATTTCGGGTAATAAAAAAAGTTGGTACATAGGTGAAAAATTTAATTTTGGATTAAATGCGCAGAGAATGGAATTAATTGGCGTCAAATGTCTGTGCGAATTGCTATTGAGTAGACCCCACTTCAATTTCAGAACGAATCTTCTCGCCGTTCTCATTCCCTTGATGAACGACAAAACACCAGAAAGCCACGTGAGAAAAAATAAAAATTAATTTTGAAAATATTATTTATTGTGTATTAGATATCCGAACATTGTTGCAGGACAATTGCGACGTTGTTCGAGCAGGATACAACGTGTGAATCATCGTTGGAAGTAGACAGGATATTCTAATTGGCTCTCTTTATTTATTTTATTATTGCTTTTAGGCAGTTAAATTTATTTCTAGATTAGTTAAGACGGCGAAAGACGTGAAACAAGATGTACGAGTATTTATATAGAGTATTTGCTAATAATTTTGAGTCAGGTTTTGGATACGTTTCTTTCTCTGCAAATGCAAGACGTCGACGTTTCGAGTGACGTCACGGATAGCGACGATCGCGAGAGAAAGAGTAAGAAACATCGTCGTCGACTCGAAGAAAAACAACGCAGAAAATTATCTCGAAAAGAGAGAAAAGTATCTTTTTCGTTCGTCACGTGCATTGCTTTTGAATAGAATCGATTTTTCCTCCCCAGAGAATTAGAATTAGTAGTAGAGTTCGAAAAGAGTTGAAGGAATTAGAGGCAACCGTGAATAAGGAAGCAAGAGCAAAATTGGCACGTGCACAACGCTAATCCCTTATTGAATTATTTATTTATTTATTTATTTCTATGGGTATAGCAAAAGGAGTGTCTGACTCTTGTAATGACGTGCTACTTTCGAATTCTTAAAAATGACGGAGGGAGGGATAAATTGTTATCTTCGGTTCTTCGAGGTTTGGGGAGGCAAGTGATGACGTCAAAAGTCTCTTTTCGTTGTTAGTTTGTTTTTTTAGATTTGCTCGATTGATTAGTATAGATTATTTTCACGATTTATTTCGTATTTTGGAAGACGTCATCGTTTCGTCTGACGTCACCGTAGAACAATCGCTACATTGCGTTCTCGCTGCTCTCAAAATCTTGTCCGGACAAAGTAAGCAATAAATAAATAATTAATTAATTAAAGAAATACTACATGTAGCCGATTTTCTCAATCTGGATCCACGACAGTTCTACACTCACCTTTACACAGTGATGCTAAAATTAGAGTCTCTGGGTTCGTACATATTAATTAATTAATTAACATTCGTTATCAACTTTCTTTTATGTGCATAGATGAAGCGAGACTTGTGCCGTGCATATTAGAATGCTTAGACTTACTCTTCCGAAAACGAAGACAGGTAATAATAATAATGGTAATAATAATGTATCATCGTTATATACACACACGTCTACGTACTACGTTGTAGTCATAGTTTCTTTACTACTGCAGTTCTCTACGCAACGAATATTTGCCTTTGTGAAACGAATCTCTACTCTGTGTCTATCTATTGGAGCTCCAGCCGCCTCTGGCTTGCTAGGAGCCTTGCGATCTTTTATACAGGCAAGACCGAATGGCAGTGGCGTATAAAATGAAATTTTTAATTAATTAGGCTTATCCGAAATCACATCAACTATTGGACAGTGAGGCGGCAATTTCCGGGTTATTTCAACCCGAGATCGACGATCCAGATTTGAGTAATGCTGGATCGACGTTGCTATGGGAACTACATCTCCTTCGAGTAATAATAATTGACTCTTTAATTAATTAATTAATTACTGTTGATTTCTCAAGCGTCACTTTGATCCGGGAGTGAGACGTTTTGCTGAGCACATTGCTCTATGTTGTCCATCGACTGGAAAGGGATCTCTTCCAATTGACGTGGCAAAAAAGTGAGATAAAGGGTCACGTGGGGGCAAAAAATAAATAATTCTATTCTAAGGGATCCCCTAAAGTTATTTGAGGATTCGCGCGCACGCGCAATGGACTGCACTTAAAATTTATTTATTTTAAATCCCATTTTTTCGTACATAGCAATGGCATTCGTTCTAAAGCTTTCCGTCACTAAGTGAGCTTTCTTGCAGCGATTTTTGAGTGCGTGATGCCTGAGCACGAGCTTGACAACATTTTTTCCTATTCCCTGTCTTTGATATTGAGGAAGAACGCAGACCCAGTGAACTTGACCGGAATCCGCTTTCGACGTCGGAAGCCAAGCAAATGCTGACGCAATAAATTCGTTTTTCTTTTTAATGAGAAAAAATCCTTTCGGATCGAATTGATCTGCGTGGGAAGCGTAGCTGGAAAAAAACGATTAATTAAATTTAAACGAGGGCTAATTCAATTAGAAGTGTATGCCTTTCGATAAATCGTTCCGCTGTCCAATCCGCTACGAAAGCGCCGAAAGCTGTTTTTACTGAAAAAAATCTGCTAAAAGGTGACTTGCTCATGTTATTTTCATACCCAAATTTTCCCACGTATGTGCCGTTTCTTTGCCCTAGAAACCTTTTTCGCAATTTCGACGTCTATGGAGCTGTTTACCTGCCAATTTTCGATTGTGCATCCTTGAGGAAATAGAATGGCGTCGTACGTTTCCTCAGAAAGAGGATCGAGAGTCATAGTAAGTCGAACGTAGTCCATGGAGGGCGGGGAAAGGGAATCCGGGTCACCCCGTTGCATCATCCACGTGTTGTCCGCAATGCACGCTCTCCTCTCCAGACTTTCTCCCGGCGCAAGACTCGTCGGATCGACACTGAACCGATGCCAAAACAGCTGTACAAGAGCATCGCAATCGATATGCACGTGGAGAGTAAGCGAAAAACATTCCAAGACGATCTCTTTTCTACGTCACGGATCGTAGACTTGGACTCTTGCACCTACAACGCGTCGTTTCGCCGCCGAATCTCTCTTCGCTCGACGTTGGAACAGGTGAGACGACGCAGCAATCGTTTCTCCAAAGGCAAAGACGCGTGGCTCTCGATCTCCAGCTCGGATCGCAGCGTAAAGGGAGTCGTAATCGGAATCGATTTGGGAACGACAAATTCGTGCGTCGCCGTCATGGAAGGAAAGACGCCGCGCGTTATTGAGAATTCCGAGGGATCGAGAACGACTCCATCTGTCGTCGCTTTCACCGCGGACGGCGAAAAACTCGTCGGAATGCCGGCGAAAAGACAGGTACAGTACTACACGTGACGTCATTACTATTATATATATTATAGGCGGTTACGAATCCCGAGAATACTCTCACTGCGACGAAGAGGCTTATTGGACGACGATTCGATGACGCGGAAGTGCAAAGAGACAGGTAAATGAAAAATATATATTTATTTATTTATGATTTTTTTCTTTTTAGAAAAAGTGCCGCTTTTCAAATCGTCAAAAGTGGGAATGGTGACGCGTGGGTGAGAAGTCGTGGAAAGGATTATTCACCCAGTCAAGTCGGCGCTTTCGTTCTCATGAAAATGAAAGATACGGCCGGTAATAATAATAACAATCAATAATAATAATTATTATTTTCAATTTATCTTCTGTTTGTTTCTCAGAGGCGTATCTTCATCAGAAAGTGAACCACGCCGTCATAACGGTGCCCGCCTATTTCAATGATTCCCAACGACAAGCGACGAAGGATGCCGGTCAAATTGCCGGTCTCAACGTTCTCAGAGTTATCAATGAGCCGACGGCAGCTGCACTTGCCTATGGACTCGATAAGAGCGATGATAAAATGTAATCCGGGGAATATGTCTTGTTAATTTTATTGATTTATTTATAATCTATGTCTTTTATTCTTTTAGTGTTGCTGTTTATGATTTGGGTGGCGGGACTTTTGACGTGTCTATTCTGGAAATTCAAAAGGGAGTTTTCGAAGTGAGATCGACGAATGGCGACACGTTTTTGGGAGGAGAAGACTTTGACAACGTTCTACTGCAACATCTTGTAGCAGAATTCAAACGAGACGTAATAAATAAATAAATAAATAAATAAATGAAATTAGAGAATTTATCTATTAATTTTATAGCAAGGTATTGATGTATCAAAAGATCCAATGGCTCTTCAGAGATTAAGAGAAGCAGCCGAAAAAGCGAAAATTGAACTGTCATCTTCTCAACAGGCAATTAATTATTCATATATATGAGAAAATTTTAATTTGTTGTATTTATAGACTGATATCAACTTGCCTTATTTGACTGTGGACGCATCCGGGCCCAAACACATGAATTTGAAACTGACTCGCGCAAAGTTTGAGCAGTTGACCGCCAATTTGATTCGAAGAACCGAAGGTCCCTGCGAGAAAGCGATCAAGGATGCCGGAGTCAGTTTAAGCGAAATCAAAGACGTCATCTTGGTTGGAGGAATGACAAGAATGCCAAAAGTGAGACAACATTTTTCAATTAAATTATACTACTTATTTATTTATTTATTTATTTAGGTTCAACAAATTGTTAAAAATATATTTGGCAGACCGCCAAGTCGAGGTGTGAACCCGGATGAAGCTGTAGCTGTTGGCGCAGCCGTTCAGGTAATATCAATCAATTTATTAATTAAATAATAAATAGTTTTATAGGGAGGCGTTTTATCTGGAGATGTGAAGGATCTTGTTCTTCTTGACGTCACTCCTTTGTCGCTCGGAATTGAAACTCTGGGGGGCGTGTTCACTCGTCTTATTAATCGAAATACCACGATTCCCACGCGAAAGTCGCAAGTTTTCAGCACGGCTGCGGATGGACAGACTGCCGTTGATATCAAAGTGTTCCAAGGGGAACGCGAAATGGCGATTGATAATAAGAAATTGGGAGATTTCAGACTTGTAAAATATGTCACGTGATCTATTTAATTAATGAATACGTGTTTTTTAGGTTGGAATTCCTCCCGCTCCCAGGGGAATTCCCCAGGTTGACGTCACTTTTGATATTGACGCCAATGGAATTGTGAACGTTTCGGCGAAAGATATTGGGACAGGAAAGGAGCAGCAAAGTGAGAGAAAAATTCAAAAAATTGGCTTTGCTTTATAATTGATTTTTAGTTATGATTCAATCGTCTGGCGGATTATCGGAAGCGGATATTGAGAAAATGGTGAAAGCGGCTGAACAGTACGCAGAGCAAGACAAGCAGAAAAGAGTAAAAATTAGACAGAAATTGATTAAATCAATAATTAATTAGTTAATTTATAGAATACTGTAGAAGCTGTGAATTCGGCCGAGCAAGCGTTGCACGATACAGAGTCGAAAATCGAAGAATTCAAAGAGCAACTTCCGTCTGAAGAAGTGCGCAAAGAAAAAAGACTGACGTCATCATAGATTAATTAAAATGTCTTCGTTATATAGGTGGAAAAGATTAAGGAAAAAATCGAAACTTTGAAGCAGAAATTGAACGACAGAGATAACGAAACGGCGGAAACTATCAAAGCGGCGACCGACGAAATGCAACAAGCTTCCCTAAAGTTATTCGAAATGGCGTACAAAAAGGCAGGGAAAAAAACGAATAAATAATATTTGAATTTTTTATTTTTGTATGTACCTTTTTTTAGATGTCTAGTGATAAGCAGCAACAGTCCGGGTCTCAGGACGAGTCGTCAGGTGAAGCGTCTGATGCAAAACAATAGGTATCAATGATCGGTGTCTTTGTTAAACTCTCTTTGTGCAACCCGTCTGTCTTTCTCTCTCTATCTCTTTAATAATATTACAAGGGGGCCCCCCCTTCCTCCCTTCTGATTATCAAGTCAATTTATGTGTTCCCTTGAAACAATACGGGGTTTTCGACGTCGTTTTGCATAATGTCGCCAATTTTCAACGCTTTGAATAGTTCGTTGGTCAATATGTTCTAGAGAATAGATCACGTGTTTGGGGGGTTATGTTTGTAAGGGAGAGAAGGAGTGCCTGTTTTCCGTTGAAGCGTGAACCGTCCGGCATCATTTGGACTGAATGCAAATAATAAAAAAATAGGTAAGAAAATAATTTCGTGTACCTGTCATTGCACGTCGTCGTTGTGACGTCATATTTGGACCTGCCCCATGAACTATACAATATTATACTATCAGTAAATACCAGTGAAAAATATTATTCTTACTTAACATTCCACTATGAAATGAACAGCTTCCGGCTTTCATTGGTACAGCAACTGATTGCCAGTCGATGGCAGATTCGTGCGTCTAATAAGTTGCAAAATTATTTCATAGTAAATTCCATTTTGAGTTTTGTTGACTTTGAAAACGTCTTTCATATTCTTTCCTATTTTGATTTCTTCAAAGTAGCCCTTCTTTAGATAGTCCTACAATATTAATAATTAATTAAATAAACGAAGGAAAGTTACTTTCTCGCATGACCTCTTTAATTATTTCTGATGACCCCGGAATGAAGTGCATGCATCCGTTCTAAAGTGCCTTATTTTTATTCATCTTTTTATGTATAGAATAACGTCACTTGTAGCGTGGCATCATCTAAGGCAATCCACAGAGAAATAGAGTGAAGAGAGTCAAAGCTCCAATAAGGCACGTCCACGTGCCAAGCTAATAAATAACGAAATAATAGATATTGTCATAATAGAAATGTTCTTACCAGTTGGATTTGCCCACGGCTCTTTATAGAGAGCCTGGTCATGCCATATTCTCATGACTTTGATACCTTCCAACTCGCATGCGAGCCGTGCAAACGTTTTGGCAGAATTGAATAGCAAGTCTCTGCTTTCCTTGTGACTTTGCCACAAGTTGATTCTCTGAAAATTGAAATATTTTCTTCGTTTCCCGGCGGCGCGGTGCATGCGCTCACCTGAGTGAAGACGTTGTCATAATACTCCATGTCGACGTTGGTTTTATCGTCTCGTTCCGTTGGGAATTTGCTACAAAGGTCGAGTTGATTGGTTTCTGTATAGAAAAGACTGTGGTTGTACCTTTCGCCTCTTTCTGCAACAGCTTGATCGATTGTAGCTCGCCACGTTTCCAGTTGAGACTCTAGAGAATGAAAAGATGATGAGCCTATAAGGTAAGATACGGTTGATAGCTGGCTTTCTATTTAGGATGTTGTCAATGACGATATAGCCGTTTTTTCTGTAGAAATCGATCTGATCATCGTTGAGGTGCACGTCTTGCATGGGAGCCGCCGAAACTGATGCATGTCGAATGCAAGGTACAAGTCGACCAACAGCAAAGCGATTCGCAGCGAAAAGGCGCAGCATGACTCAGATATCGAAGACGGCGCACGTGATGCATGAGTACACTAAGGCGAAATAAGGCAAATTCAAAATTCGCACATTGGAGGCAAGTGCAATACGTTTGATTGTTCCAATCTCTTACAAATGTGCTTATAGGTTTTATCCGCGACTCCCAATAGTAGTGCACTTCCGTATGTTACCGTGCGCTAACGATTCGAAAAAATGCAGGAATGATTCCCTTTGTAGATGGCTGGGATTTTGTGCAGACGCTCGGCGAAGGCGCCTACGCGGAGTAAGTGACCTTGGACGTTTTGCTGAGCTCCAACGTCAAGTATACGCTGCAGAGTGCGTCTTGCTTTGAATCGCGAGACAAAGGAAATGGTTGCCGTAAAAATAATCGATCTCAAAAAGGCGAAACGCGACGGAACGACGGAAAACATTCGAAAGGAGGTGAGAGGAATACCCTGCACGATTCGTTCGGAGCTCTAGTTTTTTTCTCAAAGGTTTGCGTTATGAAAATGCTTCGCGATGAGCGAATCGTTCAATTTTACGGAAGTCGTACGGAAGGCGACGTCCAATATCTCTTTCTTGAGTATGCCGAAGGAGGGGAATTGTTCGATCGCATTGGTTCGTCGTCACCTCTCTGAGAAATTTGAAATTTCATTTTTTTTCGCCTAGAACCGGATGTCGGAATGGAAAGTGAAAAAGCGAGGAAATTTTTCTGTCAACTCGTTTCCGGAGTGGTAAACGAAATTTGAAAAATCAATTTTAATTAAATTAATTAATTAATTAAGGAATACTTGCATATGAAAGGAGTGACGCACAGAGATTTGAAACCAGAAAATTTGCTGTTGGATTCAAAAGGTAGCTATCATTGATATCAACACTGTCTCTATGGTTTCCCCTGTTAGATAATCTCAAGATTTCCGATTTCGGTTTGGCAACGGTTTTCCGCTACAAAGGCCAAGAAAGAAAATTAAACAAATGCTGTGGAACAGTCCCGTATGTTGCTCCTGAGGTTTTTTCTGGAATGGAATATAGGGCACAGCCAGCTGACCTATGGTCATGTGGAATCATACTCATTGCCATGTTGGCTGGAGGTACAGTAAGAAAAGAAGTTTCCTTGTTTGGGAGGGGGCGTGGTCACCTGTAATCCACTTCCGTTAGAATTACCTTGGGATTCTCCTTCAGGGGAGTGTAAAGAGTATGAAGATTATTGTACGAAAAAGTCCCTTCATTTGAGTCCGTGGACGAAAATTGATACCAAGTCTCTTTGTAAGTAATTTTGTTGGGGGGACTTTACGGCATTGATTTTTATAGCGTTAATACGGAAAATCTTAAATGAAAATCCTAGTCATCGATACACCGTTTCTCAAATAAAAGAACACAGATGGTTTACCAAGTGAGTTAGGACCGAATTAATTAATTAATTATTTTGATATTTATTAGAAGTGGAGTCGTCTCTTCGGGCATGACTCCACAACATTCTCCTCACGACGTCTACTCCTCATCATTCAAACGTCACACGTCATCACTCACACCCGAAAACCCAGCCAATAAGTAAGATGCATACATAAAATTAATAAAATAAGAAATAATCTCTTGTGTGATTAATGAAGAATGCTGACGTCATCTTCCGGAGTCGTACCGGCGTCTCAACCGGAACCCCGTCGCCGTCCCTTTATGCAAGATCTCTTATCATTGCCCTTAGGACACAAAGGCCTAGGGGGCGCATCTGGTGACGAAGCAGGGGTTGTCAGTTTTTCTCAGCCAGCTACAACCGAATTCGTTTTTCTCAGCAGTCAGTTATCCCAGACTCAGTCATCACGCCACTTGGTACATTTATATGGAGAATATATCATATTTTTAATTTGCTTTTAGGACACTTTTCAGCGATTTACTAAGCGTATGACTCGACTCACAACGCGACTCGATGTCGGGGAAACGGAACTCACTCTACGACCCATGTTAGAGTCGTTGGGTCGAACGAGCAATCCTTTTCCTTTGCAGGTATCCTCATAATTAATTAATTTAATTAATGATTATATTTTGTTTCTATTTTAATTAATGATTTTATGTCTTGTTTTTAATTTAATTAATAATTAATGATTATATGTCTTGTTTCTAGTTTTTTTGCACTACTAAGGATCGAAGGCAGGCTTTACTTACTTTTCAAATTGTTCTTATCAAATTGGGTCCTGAAAAAACCGTTGTTGATTTTCGTCGTTCGAAGGTATTAATTTATTTCGTTGGGGGATTTCTTATATTGGAAGAGTTTAGGGTGACGGGCTTGAATTAAAAAGGGTGTTTCGAAGAATAAAGGAATCTTTCCTCAAGAAAAAGCTACTTAGTGATAAGTAGCCAAGAGTGAGTGACTCAGAGGGCTGCGTTGCGTTGTTTTGGCCCAAGGAAACTCTTAATTAACCTTAATTAACCGAGTTATCATCACAATTGAATTAAATCGTTGCTGCAGAGACGATGAATGAAATGTGACCACGCGGTTGACACGTGAAGTTTTTTTAGCGTACGTGCCACTGCGTGGGCGTTAACAATGCTGGGAATCTGCCGTTCGCTTCCTCGACGTGTTCGACTCCTCTGCACGTCGGAGGCGACTCGATCGAGTCCGAATGCGAGCACGCTCGTCATCCTGTCCGGTTGGGCGTCATCGAAAGCAAAAACGCTGACAAAATACGCTCAAATGTACGAAGAAATGGGAATGCCAACTAAATGCATTCCTCTAACCATCCCCGAACTCTGGCTTCGTCCGCTCAGCAAGAAAACAGTGAATACAAAAATGGAGGAAGGACCACGCCCACCGACCCCACCTACGCAATATTTACTTCACGTCTTCTCTGGCTCATCTGCGAGTCATCTTTCGCACATCTTAGACAAGAATTCGGGGTCGATGCTGAAAGGAATCATATTCGATAGTAGTCCCGTGGGATATTCTCTTCAGGCGGGACTATCCGCTATAGAAATGCTAAAAAGACAGGGAAAGATGAATCCTATTGCCGGAATGGCAATAGGGATGACGGGGAAAGTTATGAATGCGTTGCTTAGCGATTATATGAATAGGTTGGCTAGAGAAACTTGGCTGTGCGAACAGTTGAGACGTGTGCCTCATTTGTATTTGTATTCGAAAGGTGACGAAGTCGTTGGGTCGGATTTTATTGAGGAGTGGGCGGAGCGACAGAGGGAGAGGGGCGTGTCTGTTGAGGCACACTGTTGGCAGGAATCGGCTCACGTGCGTCTTTATCAAGATGATCCCGAAAAATACAGGAAGCAAGTTACCGATTTTCTTGTAAAGAACCGTCTTATAGAAACATAGGAATTATCTCAGTTCATTAGCCGTATTAGTCAACATCCCGTATATTAGCTGTGTTTGTATCGCGACGATTTTTTCTTCATGGGAAATGTTACCGACTGTCTTTGGTCGCCGTCTGAAGTTGAGTCGCCTGAACGAACAGATGGGGAGATGAGCGTTGAGGAACGGCGGCGAATGCAAGCGGAGGCGGCCATGAAAAGGCAGAAGGAGGCCGAAAATCGTGGAATCAAGGATCCAGCTCGCGTTAAGAGGCAGGAAGCGAAAGATCGCGTCGTTGCAACGGCGCCCGCTCGAACAGATCGAGAATCGGGGCTCCGATGGCAAGTTTCGTAGATTAGACAGACAACACTCTAGATCTGTAATATGTTTGATGTCGCAATGTGTCTAAATTCTACGTTTTTTCGACTTCTTTTCGTCGACAACGTCCCGTATAGGCTTCCCCGTATGTTCTCATCGGGATGTCGTCGTCTCTCGCTCCACTGTACGTCTAGAAGCGGCGAAAGCGCATCGATTCGACTTCTATTGAGTACTTAGATACGAGGAGCGATTGCGAGCGTTTGAAAATCGCAAAAGAGACGCGTTGTTCGAGTTGAGCGTGAGCAAGGAACCACGCCCCCTCGATTGGAGCCAAGAATCGAAGGAAGGCGAGTCGATTTCACGCGCGCTATCGTCGATATATCGAACGATCGTAGCAGACGTATCGTACGGAAAATGTTTTCCACTCGAAATGCATTTGGGAATTTCGCCCGAAGAACGAGTCGAAAAATTTTTTCAAGTGAAAAGAAAAGAACATAATTTGATTAGTATAGATATTAGATTGGATTTTTCTCAACACTCAGGATATTCGCGTCGGTGCGATAATATTAGGTCACGTGATGCAAGTCAACATTCTGCAGGGAATCTTCATTCAAATATTAGAAATTTCAGTTGGACCAAATCGTCACGTGAAAGATCTTGGACTTCAGGTAAAAAATCAATAAATTAATATTAATAATATTAATATTTCTCTTAGGCTTTGTGTCCTCCGAGTGAAGTTCAACAGCAATCTCAAGCGGATGAAGTGTCTCACTCTAGTCCTTTGGACGATATCAAGAAAGGGGATTATGTCCGGGGTACAGTAGGATTCTTTTAAATAAATTAATTACGTATTTATGAAAATGTCAGGTGTCATTTATTCGATTATGAATGGGAATTTTCTCGTGTCTTTTCGCCAGTGGAGACTGCCTCCAAATTTGAAAGATCTAGAATTAGTAACAAATTACATACTGTACCTATTTATCTAATGAATTATGTATAATCTCTAAGGGTCTTCTCAGTGAAGAAGACGTAGAAGTTTGTGTCAAAAGGTTTCATGTAGTCAATCAGTCCTAATTAAATTAATTAATTAAATTAATTAGGGCTAAAATTGAGTATGATCCTGGGTTGAGTCTAAGTGAAGAATTGTCTAAATCTGCTGGATTTACCAATCCTCATTGTGTTGAAAATTTAAAAAATTACGTGGGAATTCCGCCTTCTCTTGAATTCTCTTCGTTTTTGAATTCAATGCGAACGTAACAAAAGAATCATTAATTAATTAATTAATTAATTAATTAATTAATTAATTTTTTGTACGTAGAATTAAAACGGATTGTTTTTACGATGAACTAAGAAGCCAACAAAGTCACAGACAGGCAATGGACCTGTGAGAAAATAAAAATAAAAATATTGAATTTGAATTAAAAGTCTTTAGCGTTGCAAGTGGCGTTTCTCATTTAAAATCGGGAAAAAGTGAAAAGGCAATAAAGCACTTTGACCAAGCGCTTCAAATCGAACCGGAAAACGTGGAGGCATACGTTGCTCGCGGCGCACTGTAAACAGCGCTAAAATCAAATTTAAAAAACATTTAATAACGGGATTTAGACACGCCAATGACAATAACTATTCGGAAGCGATAAAGGACTTTAAATCGGCACTAAAATTTAACTCGAGCCATAAGAACGCTAAGAAATATTTAGCGGAAACGTTGGACGCGTTAGGAAATAGGTATATGACATATATACTTATTTTAATTAGACTTCTGATGTAATATTATTATAGTCTCGTGAAGAAACGGAGTTATCGCGAAGCTTTAGGCTATTTTAAGGACGCCTTAGATGTGAATCCGAATTTGGATAGTGCTAAAGAAAGTTTGAGAAACGTTGAAATTAAAATGGAAATTGAAGCGCGTCAAGAGGAGAAATTGGTAAAGTTATTGATTCGGTTTTTTATAGACATACTAGTGTTATTTTTCTCCGTGCGTGTGCGGCGTTTTTCGCTCGTTCTTTTGCGGAATATTCAAATTTCCGGCGGCGGTGGCGGCGGCGGTTTATTGACGTTTGAATTTCTTGTATTGTTTCTAATTTGTTACTTGAGCTTGCTGCTGCTAAACTCAAAGAAAAAGAAGAAGCGAAGCGAGCCACGTCACTCTACAAACTTAGGCAATTAATCGGTGAAGAAGAAGAGGAATTCGGTCCAAAACCGGAGAAGAGGTTACGAAAGTATTTGGCTACGACGCCGACTTTACTAATTTTTTATTTCAGAAAGAAAAAGAAGAAGGAAAAGCATAGGAAAAAGCACAAGAAGGAAAAGAAGAAAAAACGATGGTCACACAGTGGAACAGTCATCAGCTGCAGCGAAGATGATTCATCCGACGACTATAATAGTAGCGACGGTAAGCATTCTACGAGAAAACGAACCTACTCGTCGGGAAGCTCAAAAAGAACGAAAGACTACGTGTAGAAAGAAACATAAGACATTTCTTTCACGGGGAAGGGGGTGGGGAAACTCGACGTCGACATCCTGGCTTTTTTCGACGCACGCTAACAAGTCCCTGGGGCGTGAGGTCTCTTGGCATTTTTCGACCGATATGACGCCTGCCAGTCGGATTGTGTGCGTCTCGGCGATCGTTCTCTTCCTCTTCGACGTAAGCGCGGCTCGCGTGTGGACCGGCGACGTTTCTCTTCAAAGTTCGGCGAACGATGGCGAAAGCGTTCAATCGACCGCCTTCGGCTTTCGACACGGTGGTCGCATCGAGTTTCGCGCGACTTGCGTACGTCTCGCGACCGATCGCGCCGTTCTTTTCGACTCGCCTTTCGATTTTAGACGCGTTTTGGCAACGAAAACGTAAATCTTCGCATTCTTATGTGTCCGTCGGATCAAGCGACTAACGTAAGGCTCCGTTTTTGTCTGCGGTTACAGAAATAATAGGAGACAATGATGAGCATTTCCGGGTTTGATAACGCGCGTTAGCACTCCCTTTGTTTCCCCCTTCCAGATTAAGTCAAGCGGTGGTTCCATTTTTCAAAGCATTTGTGTGGCGAGAAGAAGAGACTTGAGTTGCAAGTCCTATCCAGTAGACGTTTCATTTCTTCATAATCTAAACGAGACGCAGTTGCAAATGGAACGGCGCAAATTTTCCGCCGACGGCTTTTTTGACGCATTTCTAATGAAGTGCAATAATGACGATGATAGTCTAAGAAATTTTACGCGCCGAAAAATCATAACCTGCTCCGTAAGAAATAAAATTAAATACTTATATGTATATTATTTTTATTATTAGTATCGCCTTGCTCTCTATAATCCTGATGATGAGCATTTGAGCTCGGATGAAATTCCTCTTCCGTTTGTTTATCTTGTTATAACTGCAGTTTGGTCATTTGGAATGGCATTGTGGCTATTCAATTGGTACTTCTTCAGAAAGGTAATAATAAATAAATAAATAAATTATCGCCATAACTTTGTTTATTATTGTTATCCTTTAGCATTCTAATTCTCTGCATCGTACTCTTACTCTCGTTCCCTTATTGGCTATTGCAACTGCATTGGTTCAGTTCTATCATTGGAAATTGATTTCATCTCAAGGTCTCATTCATCTTTCTCATATGACATCATTTTTTCTATTTAATTACAGGTGTTCCAAGTGATTGGCTCAACAATTTGAAAAACGTTTTCTATAGTTTTCAAACCGGTTTTCTCTTTCTCGTACTCATGCTAGCGGGAGAGGGCTGGTGCGTTTGCCACTTCAAAGTCTCAATCTACAAATGGATAGGAATGATAGGTAATAAATAAAACACAAATATAGAATTAATTAATTAATTAAAACACACATATAGAATTAATTAATTAATACACTGATTGTGTCTCTTAGTTATGTTTATTGCCATTACTGCATCCATCATGTGCATTGCGTGGGTTCACGAATATTTCCTGGTAAGTTTTTCCTATGTATGGGTGTCTAGATGAAGTGGGCGTGTCTCTCTCTCTCTCTAGGCGTTTGCTGTGTGCTGTTGTGTCTTTGTTATTTATAAATCTCTTCGTTGGTCGACAAAGAACGTGAATAATCTCGTGCGACAGAAACGCTACGCCGAAAATTGGGTCAAACAGTTGGATTTGAAATTTCTGAGCAGTCTAACGGTTCAAGATCAAATTTCGGCGAAAATTCATTTGTACAAGTCGTTTCGTTGTGTCGTGGTGATTTGGGCGGGGCTTTCGGCTTTTGCAATTTGCGTCGTCATATTTGTGACGCAACTCGTCTGGATACGAAGTCTCATAATGGAAGTGTCGCAATTTGTAATGAGTTTATCTGTCGTCTTGTTCTTTCGTCTTCAGGACTTTTCTCCCTATAAATCGATACGCGTTGAAACGCCACTCAATGATTACGTGGCTCTTATTGGACCGTTGAATAGTTCCACTGGATTACCAGCCGTTTATTTGGCAGAGGAAGAAGACAAGAACAAAGTGCCTACTACGCGTAAATGCAAAGAAACGTCTGTATAATGAATTATTTTTATTGAATTTACTATAAGGAATTTGATGTTTTTAGAGAGACATTTATTTAGCCGGCCGCTTGGCTGGGGGCGTGGTGGTGAATGACGTGTCGAAACGCACGCTAGCCTCGGAATCGAATCCGAAAAGGGGCAGTGCGCCTCATCATCGCTTTCAGTAGACGAACGAAATTCGCTTCGGGACGATTCCCGTCGTATGGCATCATTACAAAGGCCCCGTCAATCGTCGGACCCCCCAGAACGTCCCAAGCGCGATTTAGGCGATCACTTGCGCACGCGAATCCCCACAATGAACAGTCGAAGTCGACAGAAGGGATTCGTACACTTCGTCCTCAACGAAATCGTCGAAAAATGCGGTATCGATCGCAAAGAAACGAGTCGAACAGTCGCCGAAACCCTCGTCGATACATTTTCAGTATAAAATAAGAGAGAGAGAGAGAGAGTGAGATACACTGTTACTAATTTCCCTCCCCCGCCCCCCTCCCTTTTTTCTAGACGAGAACGAGCGATTTCTGCAAAGCGTGCATCGTCGACGATTCTTCGGCTATTCGACGACTTTTCGACGCAATCGAAGCCGAAGTGAAGGCCGTCGTCGATTCGCTCGACGATCCTTCGCGTTACGTTGCCGTAACGGAACGATCGACGACAATCGCTCTACTATCGATGGCCTGCGTAATCGGAGTAAGAAAAGAGAAGACAAAAGTGGGGCCCCCTTAGGTCCTTGACTTGTAATTTCCCGTATAACCGGAAAATTTCCCTACGCGCGCTTAGCTAGGCGATTAGGAATGTTCACCTCCCGCGCTAACCCGGAAGAAATTTGTCCGTGTTGGGAAAAAGGGGAAAGGTTTCTCCTTCGCGCAGGTTTCTGCTTATAACGTCGAAACCGACGATCCCTTTCATTTGGCAATAAAATATGGTCACGTGCAAGTCGCTCAGCTCTTACTCACCTTGGGATGGGACATCAATAGCGTAATAAGATTATAATATTATGTAATCTATTTATTAGAGATTATGTATTGTGTGATTAGCTCTGCTTGGGAAATCAATCGGCTCTTCATCATGCGGTTCTCGAGCGAAAACACGATATGATTAGCTGGTTATTGGATAATGGAGCGGATGCTACACTTCGCGCCAGTCACATTGCACGTATGGCTCAATCGCGAATGAGCGCTTTGCATTGCGCCGCTTATCAATTGGATCTCGTCGCCGTGACGAGAATTTGCGAGCGTTTGCCCAAGGGCAGTCCCGCTCTTCTGAAGAAAAATCAAGTCACATAAAAAATAGATAATAATAGATTATTGTAACTTTTGTTGTCATTTGTTTCTTGTAGGATAATCGCGTTCCTCTTCATTTTGCCGTTTTGAATTTTCGAGGCGGCGATCATCTCGACGTCATCAAATACCTTTGTAGCGAATTACAGACGAGCCTATGTGCCGCAGATCGAGTGAATACATCTATATTAGACAAGGAAGCACGCGTAACATTTCTTCTTTTAGGGCGGTCAAATTCCCTTACATTACGCTGCACGACGTGGAACCGTCGAAGTGATAAGTGCACTTCTTGACGCCGCTGGAAAGCGTAGTAATGCCTTATATGATATCTGTATCAATAGCCAAGACGAGGTAGAAAATAATTAACATTTTTATTTATTTATTTATTATTAATTTTAGGATGGTCGCGCTCCCATTCATCTTGCTATTGAAGGCCGGCACACGGCTGCCGTCGAAGAGCTTTGCAAGAGAGGATGCAATCTGAGCATTCAAACAAGAGACGTTTGTTTAATTAATTAATTAATTAATTAATTAATAAATAATTATTGTTTTTTGTAGAAAAGAGAGACGCCATTGCAAGCCGCTTCTTCGCTGAGTCTCTATTCGAATATAGTGCAAATTCTCGAAAAGTATCAAAAGGTAAACGCAAAACAGTACATAGACCAGTGATACATTTCTCTCTATATCTATAGGCTTTTTATGCTCAAAGACGTCTCGTTAACGAAGAAACAACGGGTCTGAAGATAACAAAGCTGATTGTATGTGGCGACTCCGGTGTCGGCAAGACGACCCTTTGCAAATCTCTTGGCCGTTCTCCGGGGCTATTTGTCGATTGGATTGGTGGCTTACGGGCCGACGATCCCAACAATGCGAGAGAGCGTACGATTGGGATATCGATAAAAACGCTGCATTTGCCGGAAATTGGCGAAATGTGCGTGTTCGATTTTGGCGGCGAAATGAGCTATTACGTCACGCACTCGCTCTTTCTCGGCGCTCGAAATTCAATCATGATCATCGTGATTAGTCTTAAATCAGACGAATCGACATACGAAACCTATTTGCGCTATTGGGCCGGATTTATATACGGGTCATACACGTTTGCCTGCTCTCAAAGAATCATCTTTCACTTGAACGACGAAAAACGACTACCTAAAGTGATTTTAGCGGCAAGTCACGCCGACGTCAAAACGGACGGAATAGGTATGTTGATAATGACGTCGTCACGTTTGTATATATTTTCTCTTTTGTGTCCTTAGATCTGAGACATAAAATGGCCATCTTAAACACTGCCCTGTCGAATGTCAGAGACGTGTTTAAACGTGATCTCGACTTTCATGACAAAGTCTTCTATCTCGATTGTCGAAAGCCGGGAAAACTTGCCGATTTGCGAACAGTTCTAGAAGAAGAGAAGACCGTCTTAGAAAGCGTATATAGTACTCATTTAATTGAATCTTAGTGGTGCGATTTTACGCCCTTTTAGAATTTGAAGCCTGTGCCCAAATTGGCGCTGGTTATCAAATCGAAAATTCGCGATTTGGTGAAGAGATTTCCCAAGAATCGTCTTCCTGTCATGACGTTCAGCGAATTTGTCAAAGTAATACAAGAGGAAATCGTCGCTGCGACGCCCGATCGTACTGACGCAATTGCCTATTATCTCGACTTGATAGGAGAGGTAGAAATTTGTTTATGGATAAAATCTAGAAATGGAAATGTATTTTTTAGATTATTTGCATTGATTCGACGCCCGATTGTCCCGAACGTCTCATCTGTTTAGATCCCAACGTTCTCTGTTGCGATCTGGTTGGGCATCTCTTGTGCTTACGCGCTTTTAGGGCTCTCCGACACTGCATCAATCCAGACGGAAAAGTGGCTGTCTGCAACGTACTCAGGATTTTCTCATCGTGGCAAAACAGCAGCGAACACGTCCTTCGTATATTTCGTCAACTTCAGTTGTGCTACACGGCGACGGCGACGACGGGCGACGACGACGTCGAATGCGTCGTCATACCGGCACTTCTCAGCGAATTGCCCTTTCCCAAGTATTTTTGGACGAGGAATAGCAGCGAGAACGACGTGTTTGCTGGTCGACGATTGCAGTGTTCTGAACAGAAATCCATTTTAGAGTACGAGATTTTTAGTCGCGTCATCGTTCGGCTCAAGGAATTGCATCCCGTCGACGATCCTCCCGTTTGGGCCGACGGTATTATATTCGAGGAGAATTCGGCTCGTATAAAGGTGCAATATTTGCGATCGGAGCGTGCCGTCGATATCGTCGTGAGAGCCGACAAGAGTTGCAATGAAAATGCCGCGCTTTTGCTTGAAAAAGTCGAAGGTAAACACTGCGCATTCATGCAATTCCTTTGTTTAATATATCGTATACGTATAGAAGAAGTAAATGATTTCTTGTGGAAAGGTAATCATCGAGAAGTGAAGCGTCAAGTGTTCAGCGCGCAGGAGTTGAAGAAGAAGAACGGCGACGGACTAAAATGCAAAATCTTCTATCCGTACGAAGACGTCGAAGAAGCCGTCCTTCTCTACAAAGTCGGCATTCCCTTTAATCAGGGCGGCGTCGAAGAATGGGCGCACCAATTGCTCTATTGCGACTGCAGCGATCTCATCCGTCTTCCGCCTCTTTACGAAAACTGCTCCGTCGGTCTTCTTCCGCTTTGCGTGCACGAGAAGATTCGACAAGAACTTGATATCTTTACGGGTATCAATGGACCGGGGTGGAGGATGGTCGCCGAATTCGCGCTTGGCTTCAAAGTTTTTGAAGCCGACGAATTAGAATCAAAGTGGAGAAAATACAACGAAAGTCCAACTAAAGCCATCCTGGATCGATTTCAAAAGCAACGTGGAACAATAGGCCAGCTTCTTGACATACTCCAGTCGCTCCAGTTGAGCTATCTCCGCGATAAAATTCAAATGGCTCTCATCGCTTACACCGATGCCGGTGGGCGGGGCGACGAAGCGCTACAAGCTGCCAAAAACGTGCTCAGTCCCGTCGCCGTCGCCGTCGCCGCCGCCCTCGCCGAAGCCGGCGAAGTTGATTGCGGCGGCGATTCGAGTCATTCTGGCTCGACATCACCGCCGCCCAACGGTGAAGCTACTACAAGTAGTGTCGAATGTACTAGTGAAGCGACTTTTTATTCTTTTTCCGGGCCGCAATCACCGTTAGGCGACGGAGGCTCTCACTGATACGCAGGTGAGTTGAACTTATTAGTTTAGTGGCAGTGTCTTTCTCGCCGTTCTAAAATTGATTGTTTTCACACACACGCCTTTTTCTTTTCTATACGTACGTTACACTATATAGTCTACTGTGTAGTTAGTATAGTAGTATTCGTTTTGTTGCTTTAGTTAGAGCGACTCTCTGCATGCATGCCGCGTGTTCTCGTGTAGAATCATTTACTTATGTTGTCTTTTGAGAAAAGAGTTTCTGGAATAAATTCGTTTATTTGTACGTGTTTAGTTTATCCGGGACGCAAAGCCGCCGGGCCATCCCCGTGACGTTGATACAAATCGCGATATCTCGACCGTTTTCTTCATGGAATTCGGCGTTCAATTGCGTCCGCGAAACATCGATCGCGTTCGCACGCGATCGATGGAGTACTCCCTTCAGCCATTCATCGATCAGGTAAGCGAAAAAGGGAAAGAGAAAGGGAAAGGAGGAAGTCGTGGAAAAGCGAGCTAATAGATCCGGTAGACGCAGCTCCCATCATCTTCTATTTTATATGCCCAAACACAGTCATTTGCATATGCGAACGAACACACACATCGCAAAAGTCGCACACAGAGAGAACATAGGGGGGGGCGATATCCGGGGGCGTAGTCCTACGAGTGACGTCACACGATTCTAGGTTTCGACGTTAGTGGGCAAGCGTTACGGCCACGGAAACAAGTTCCACGGATCGACGAAGCTCGTAAACGATCTCGATCGCGCGCTGGCGCGTTTCGTCGCCGAAGGGCGCAAAATCGGTCGCGAAAATCGCGAAATTGAAATCGACATGCGATCGGCGTGCGATCGCGTCGAATCGACCGGAAAGGAGATGCACGCAACGGCACGTGACTTTCTCGACAATCCCTGTTCGTCGGCTCGACGAAACGAACTCGTCGAATCGGCACGGGAACTTTTGACGGCCGTTACCGATTTATTGATTATTGCCGATGCTGCTGACGTCATACGACTCAAATCGGCAGCGAGACAGGTATCACGTGATTTAATTAGATTAATTAATGTAATTTAATTAGGTTGATAATTGGTTACAACAAATGGAACGAGCTGCGAGCCCGGATGAAGTGACGTATCTCTATCGTGGCTATGGAAACGATTTGGAGAAACTTTTGAAGTTGACTGCAAGAAGACAAACTGTGTGGATTAGATTAAATAGTCACGTGCGTGTTCTTCTCTTATATATAATTATATTAGGATGTCAAGTCGCCGAGTATTAGCGAAAAATTGGCTTTGGCGAGATTGAAATTAAAACGAATCAACAACGTCCTTCTGAATTCTATGACCGTAAGATTAATAATAATAATTAATTAATTAATTAATTAATTAATTAATGTAGCTTCACGTCAAATATCCTGACGTCGCTTCGGCGAAAGTGAATCGAGATTTCGCGCTGAGTCAAGCGTCGGAGGCGGTGAGAAGTATCGTCGAATCATTGGATGAGGACAAGGCAAGTCGACTGAGTCCAGAAGAAGAGAGAGGTCACACGGCTGTTCTATTAGAAGAATTCAAAGTACAGCTAACAATGACTTATTTTATTTATTTAATTATGTATTTTTTATTTAGGCTGATGTTGATAGGCTTTTAGTTGAGGCGTCGTCGTCACATAGTCTTAGGGTAAGAGAGATTTCATTATTGATTTATTGATTTATTGATTTATCTATAGCCGGATTCTTTGTCTCGACTTGTGGCGAGTTTGGATCGTAAAGTAACTCAGATTTCCGATGAAATGTCTCTTTCTTTGTGCGGAGAAAGCACGAGAAAATTTCGCTTAAAACAAGTTTCTTCCACTTTGGCTTCTCTTCAGAAAAGCTTTGTTGATATCAAGCAAATTCTCAAAAGAAAAGTAAACACTCTAATAAGTAAATAAATTAATAACACCTCTTTTTCCCCAAAAAGGGTGGATTACAATTAGAAAAATCCGTGATTACGTCAAAAGCAACAGACATGATTAAAATGTCAAAATTTTTAAAAACTCAAGTACAAAAAACCGAATACATAATTAATTAATTAATCAATTAATTGATTAAGATGAGTCGATGTGCTGTCGATGACGTTTGCGATTTATTTTATGACGTCGATTTGCCATTGGCTCTCATGGTCGAACCGGCGCGAATTGGAAACAAAAGAGCCGTCGAACAACGAGCGAAAACATTTCGAAATCAAGCCGAAAGATTTTATCAGGTACGTCATAAGAGAGATTAGGTTTAGCTAATTATTAATCCTTGTGAGAATCTGTATCGTGATTAGCGTGCTTTAGGCATCGAAACTGGTCTCCTCTTTTTCGCCGGATTCCCAATCGATTAAACGTCTTCGATGGGCAATGAAAGATATTCAATTTTCATATACCCAAGTGATTTTTTTTGATATAAACAATTTTGATTTTTTTGATATTTATTAGGTAATCAATGCGGCGCGAAGTGTCACTTTTTATCCGAGCAGTTTGACGGCGCGAAAAAATCTTGAATCGTTCGAAGATCTCTGGATAAATCAAGTGAAATTATTAACGCGCGCTGTTGATGACGTAGTTGATATAGACGATTTTCTAATCGTTTCGGGTGGGTAATAATAAATAAAATAATTAATTAATATTGATTTTTTTGTAATAGAGTATCATTTGTTGGAGGAATTGAAAAGTTCGATGTTGGCTGTTCAAGTGGGAAATCCGGAATCGATGGAAATTCATTTGGCTCACGTGAAGGGAATTGTTAGACGATTTTGTGACGTCACTTTAGCGAAAGTTAGTCAACTCGGCGACAGAAAATATGACGAGTACGTTAAAAGTGTGGAAAACGCCATTGCAAGTCTAGAAAAAAATTGTAATAATTAAATCAGATATATAATACATATTCATTTAATTTAATTTTTCTCGCACAGCCATGCGTCAGTACGGAAAATGTATTGACGAAATATTAGATCAGCTGAACGAAAACGACGAGGCTCTTTTCGACGAAAGACAATGCAGTCAAAAAGCCAAAGCAGTACGCGAGAAGAAATAATTTTATATTATCAATAATTATTCTTATAGGTGTTACATGGAGTACGAAGAGTTCGACACGTCGTTCAATCTATTCGGGTTACAATAATAAAAATAGATTTGATTAGGAGAGGGTTTTCTATTTGAGTGACGATGTAGACGGATGTTTCGATGATGTCAGACCCGGATGAAGCATTCCTTGATGATGACATCGAACCGGATTTGCCTCCACCTCCACCAGACATGTTGCAAGATGATGATTATGAGGACGACGAAAATACGTCTGAAGCAGAAGAATGTAGATATAGATAGATATATATCCTATAAATAGTATTGATTTTTTCTAAGTTGGTGTTGAACACGTGCTGAATCATTTG
This sequence comes from Oscarella lobularis, assembly GCF_947507565.1. Taxonomy (NCBI): domain Eukaryota; kingdom Metazoa; phylum Porifera; class Homoscleromorpha; order Homosclerophorida; family Oscarellidae; genus Oscarella; species Oscarella lobularis. The sequence goes on along the minus strand of NC_089177.1, from coordinate 123,588 downwards.
GATTTAGCAGCAGATGAACCGCCACCTCCGCCCCTGCCACGCCCACCTCCGGAAAAAGAAGTTCCTCCTCCAAGAGCGATGAGACGACAGACGAGTAGTCGAACGTTTATACGGGAAGACGAGCGACATGTTAGCCCAGTAAGAACTTGGGGGAAGATAAATAAATAAATAAATAAATTGTATTTATTTGGGTTATTTATCAGAGTGAGTTGGGTCATTTATCCGATGAGCAGAAACGTCATCTGCACGCGCTTCGCGAAGAGAAACGCCAATTGGAGCGCGAAGTGGACAAATTCGGCGAAGTGAATAGCGACATTGTGACAATAGCCAAAGACATGGGAATGATGATGATTGATATGTCCGATTTCACAAGGTAAATGAACGAAAATCAATTATTTTCCATTATGTCCACTATACTAATACAGAGGAGCTGGTCCCCTCAAAACTGCAATGGACGTATTTGATACAGCCAAAGTAAGAAAGAATCACATGATATATTAAATATAAATACCATGTGTTTTCTATAGGAAATTGCCCATTCCGGGAAACGGCTTGATTTGTTGGGAAAACAACTTGCTAAAGAGGTACGCGCGTGTTCTCTAAAGGGGATTTTTTGACGTCATTTTTAGTGCCCGGATGAGAGTTTTAAAGCTGATTTGTTGTCCTATCTTCAACGCGTTTCTCTCTATTGTCATCAAATTAATATCACAAGTCGCGTCAAAGCGGACGTGACGTCACGTAGCGGAGAGAAAAACTCCCATTCGGTAGATGACGTCGATCTTTTGTTCGTGACGTCATTTGTGTGCATTAGCTGGAGAATGCTACAACGCTTGTAGCAGCTGCAAAAAATCTCATGAATGCTGTCGTTCACATTGTAAAACTTTCCTATGTAGCTATGAACAAGGTAAGTGTATCAGTGTGCATAGAACTAAGAAGCCCCAGCAAATTTGTTTGTTCAGATTGCAAAGGCCAAAGGCGTTCATGAGGTAGAACCACTTATAATAATAATTATTATTATTGATAATTTTCTTCAGTCGTCTACTTCCGTTTCTTGGAGGGCCAGAATCCCGGATAAGAAGCCTCTTGTACGAGCAGAAGACGACGAGAGAAGCGGAACTAGTCAGGAAAGTGGGGGCGGGGCGGGTCTACGATTAGAACCAGCGTTTTCCACGATCAAAGCAATGAAAACGTTGCAAGACTTTCGTAGCTACAAAGTCCCCTCTTTATCTGACGAACCGGAAGAAGACGAATGGGTTTAATTAATTAAATGTGCATATAATAGGTTACTTGTCACGTGATCACAGCGCTAGACTGGGATTTATTGCGATGATTCAAAACATCAATAATCATATATAGAAATTTTCATTACTCAATCATTAAAAGTTTGGGGGCGGGGCCAGGGACACGTGCCGCCGCGTGTGTAGCTAATAATTATTGAATGCAACACATTGCGGATTTTGCTGATTGTGGGTGGGCGGGGCCGGAAGGAGACGGCTCTTTGTAGTGTACTACATCTGCTTTGAGAACGGACTAAAAATTATTATTATTATTATTAATTTATTAATCTATTTCGTTGTTGTTACTTTTTCTTTTTGGAGATCGTTCTTGGAGAGTTTTATGCCTAACGTTTCTGCAGCAATTCTTTGAAAACAACTAGATACCTAAACGTATTTAATCAATAATTGTTAAATAGTTCTAAATTTCTTACTTGGTCTCCCGTTTTGGCTGATACAAAGAAGCTTTGGGGGTAATTAAATTATTATTTTTGTTATTTTTCAGGTGAATTCTGAAGGTCACCTTAAAAATTCGTTTTGTTTTGCAAATCGTTCGTGTCTCTCCTCTTTTACTGCTCTCAAATGCTCCAAATCAACTTGGAAAATCGAACGAAAATGTTAGAGGTAAGACACATTAATATTTAGGTACTTAATTAATTAATTAACCTTTATTTGCTACCAAACCAATTACGGGTTTCTTCTTTTCCCCCTCAAAAGTTTGACAAACGACCGTGTACCAATCGTTCAAATTAGCAAAACTAGCACTATTAGTGACGTCATAAACCAATAAGATAGCCTACCCAAAAAATTCAAATAATTCCGAGAGAGAGAGATAAACCAAATTTTTACATTTGCTCCAAAAATGTAACTAGTTAACATTTTCCCGCCAATCGACTGTCCCCCAATATCCCAAACTTGTAGAGAACATTCAACATTGCCTATAGAAATAGTTTTAATTTTTTAATATCAATTTTTCGTCGTGCCTGGTAATTCGATTCGTCGCAGGAAGAAGTCGAGACCTACAGTCTGACTATAGGTCTTGTCAAAATGGCTCTGCGTGAATTTCATAACAAGCGAAGTCTGCACGAAGAATAAGAAAAGAAAAACGGTCGAAAGTGCCCGTCTGAAGCTCACTTTTCCCGCTGTTCCGTCTCCCAGAAGAACGACCTTTAGTTGCCGGTCCTTTGTGCGAGTCTCTTCCTCCGAATCCGACATGGGGACGCGAGTTGCCAGGAAACAATGGTTCTATCTCGCTTAGCGCGCGTTACACAAGACGTCGTCAAGGTAATTGCTTATTTTATTTGGTTCACAGCAAAAAGCTGAAATTAGAATTGAATCAAACAAAGAGTTTGCAAAAAAGCAAACTCGAATAACAGTTAATTCCGAAATAACGCAATCTTGAATTTCCCCCCCAACCACAAAAAAATAAAACAACTCAACGAAACTAAGCTAAACATTGGATTCGATCCCAGAAGAGAACGACGTATTCGACGTCTGATTGCTGCTACTTTGGGGTTCCAATAGAGTCGCTTCCCTTGCTTTTATATAATGAATTCGACTTATTTTCACATACTGAACACTTCCGGTTACTTCGACCGAATAATCGGGTTTGTATCCCGATATTGAGGGGCTCGATTTTCCCCCCTGGGATCCAAGCACCGATTGGCCGAAATAAGAAAAGGGGCCCCTTTCGAATTTTAAATTTTCCTGGCCTACGATCACTTCGACGTTTCCGCGAAGAATTAGAACGAAATGATTGGCCACTTTTCCCTTTTGATATATGAAACGTTTTTCGGGGGGATGATTCGATTCGATATCAACAAGAACGTCACTTCGATTGAGAAGACGTTTTAAAACAGAAAAAGAAATCGCATCCGGACGAAAAGCGTCCAATTCTAAATACACAAAATTAGATTAATTAATTAATTAAATTAGTCTTACCTGCGGACAAAAATTGAAATACGGCCCAAGCGAGTTGTGGCCCAATTTTCGTCTGCTCATCAGCATCGCTATTGAGAGCGCGATAGTGCGACAAATCCAAAACGTTACGCGACTCTACGGGCTCGCGAGTTTGATTATCAACTAAGAAAAAATTAATAATTAATTAATTAATCTTAGGGGCTCAACTATATATATACCTATGGTATCCGTTTCGTCAATAATTTCCGACTGTATTATCTCCTCTATGACGTCTTCTAGCGTTATAATTCCCAATGTTTCGTAGAACGGATCCCCTTCCCCTTCGCTATTGACTCTCTGTACGATTCCCATGTGATTGCGATTGGAGCGAAACGTCTCCAAAATCTGATCCAACGGATCCAAATCCCATACGCGCAAAATGGGATGATTATAATGTTTAATAATCGTTCGTAAGGGAATGCTGTCATCCGGGTCCAGAAGACTCAAATCGCGCGTATATAATATCCCTATGATATTCGCTCGTTCGCCATCGTAAACCGGTATACGGGAATGCCCGCGTTGCGTAATCTCGGATATAGTTTTAAAGTCTAATTTCTTCTCTATATTCAATAGGAAAGCGTCGTCTAACTTGGTCATGACGTCATTGACTTTTTTCTCTTTGAAACCCAAGACCCCGGAGAGCATGCCCACTTCGCCCTGATCCAGATCCGCGTACTGTTCGGCGACGCGAACTAATTCCAATAATTGACGTCGATTATAGACGGTCCCCACCTCGTCGCCTAGCAACCAATCCAGGATCTTACTTACCGGAAATGAAACGGGAAACGTCACAGCCATGAAGAAGTATGTGAGCCAAATCGTTCTTGCGCCAACCGAGAGACCGTGACGCGAGCAAATCGACTGCGGAACGATTTCTCCGAAAATGACTATGGCGGCCGTGGATGCTACCACGGCAACGACGCCCGACGTCAAATCGTCCAATAGAATCGTAAAGGCGCTGTTTACGAGAACGTTTCCGAAGAGGAGGGTGCAGAGGAGGTAGTTGCCATGGCGACGGATGGGTTCGATTTTCGCTGCCCATTTTTGTTCTTTTTTCGATCCGCCGCGCATGACGACTTTGAGTTCCATCGGATCCAAGGACATGAGGCCCAAATTTAAACCGGAAAAGATCCCGGATAAAATCATGAGAATTGCTATAAATAGAATGCTGAGCCAAATGGGAAGTGACGTCGATGACGTCACTTGAACGCTTTTCCAGGATTCGATGCCTTGGTGACGATAGGATTTGGAATTGGCGCCGAGACAGACGTAATAGAGACCGATGGCGGGAAAATCGATTTCCACGTGACCCGTCGTCGTCGCCGTTGGCCCGGATTCGAAGACGAAACGAAATGGTCCTTCGCGACTTTCTTCACACGTCTCTTCGTTCGTCGTCACCGAAACGAGTGTCGTATTCGTTATATTGACGCCGAAAAGACGCACGCGCACGAGCGTGCCTTTGACCGTGCACAATGTCGCTGATGACGTAAAACATTTAGCTGATTCTGCGTCGGCTGGCGCGATGCCGTATAATGTCGGTTGAGGTGCTACATAATTAAAATTGATTGCTGCTGTCGCTGCCAAGAAGAAAATGTGGACAAGTGTCTTCATACAATGACAAACTCGACGAGTTTCTCTTCGGCGGGTGAGATCGTAATGACGTCTTCGTGACCTAACGCGCGTTACGACGCTAAGAAAAAGGCGCCAGGCCAGGGGTGCAGTACTGAACAGTGAAGGCGAGGTTCGATCTGCCGCCGATTATGAAAAAAGGGATCATAGATAACGCTTATTTTAGACAGACAGAATTTGCTATAAGAAAGACGGATTCACTGACAAAAATGTTACGAACTTCCGTAAAGACAAGAAGGAAAGAAAATGGACGTTGATTGGCTCGAGCTCTTGGCTGATCATCCAGCCTTTCGCAAGCTTCCAGAGATGGAGCAATCGTCTCGATTGTCACGAAATCTACTCTCCGTGCATCGGGGCGATCTTTACGCGTGGAATGAGCGAGAAGGGGCCCTCATCTGCGTCAATCTCAAACAACTCCACGAAGAGGAAGAGAAGAACGTAAGACTACATTCTTTCGTTTGTGAAATCGTTCTCTCTTTCTCTTTCACCCCAGTATTGCACGATTTTGTGCAGTTGCGTTCCGACCACGCCCATCTCTCGTATTGCGATTAATAATACGGGGCAATACGTCGCGTTGCTTAGCGACGACAACGTATGGATAGCGCATCTTCCGCCAATCGAGAAAAAACATTTCAAAGAAAATGCACAAATTGGAACAAAGTCAATAGAAAAAATAGTATTAAATAATTAAATAAAATATATGATGATGCACAGGTCATTTCCTATTGGTGGTCGATTCTTTCAAGGCGTATCCAAGGCAACGTATATTCGTCAGGCAAAATGGCATCCAGACAGTCCAGCTGATATTCATCTCACAATACTAACATCAGACAATACAATAAGGTCATCATAAATCAATATTTATTTATTTATTAATTATTATATTCTTGACGCTAGAATATTCAATATTTTGAATCCTTCGTCTCCTGAGCAACGAATTCCGCTTGGTTACGAAGAATCGACTCTTTCGACGTCATCATCGTTGGTATGGAAGGCTTCCTATGCACTTCCGGATTCCGATGATAATGTCATTGATTTCGATTTTGGTCTCGTCGAAAATGTTCCAATTTATTCGGGATTTATGAAAACGTCCGAAATGGAGCCAATTCACTCTTTGTTCATTTTGAAGGAAAATGGCGACGTTCACGTGATGTATCCACGTCTCAATCACGCCGCCGCAAAGTCTCGTGACGACGAATTCTATATAATCAATAATTATGACGTATATTTTAGATGTCCCGTATTCTTGTCTGATCCATTGCCTGTTCATCCGCCGACTTCCGCCGAAGATAATTATGAAATTGAAGCGTGTAGCATAATCTGTTTGAAAAGTGATCCCTGTGTCATTGGCATTGGATTATCGAATGGAACAGTGTCTCACTCTCTCGTAATCCGTCAAGATGATGATGATGATGATGATGGAGGAGATGAGAAGACTTTTCCTTTGAAAAAATGTCGTTTTGTATTCGAAATGATTGATCTCAATTTGACCAACTTGGATGAATTGACTGGCAATGGAAATGAATTGCGTCTTCATCCGGGTACTACACAAGGAAGAAGACTTGATTAATTAATTAATATTCTTTAGATCCCGTATTTCCGTCTCGCTATCACATTCAACATCGTCTTGGGATACACGTTGTTACAGTGTGCTGGCTTGAAAATTTGAAACAGTTCTGTGAAATTTCAGAAGGTGGGCGTGACATCTCTCTAATATATTTATTGATTATTTCATTTAGAAGGTTCAGTGGATTTGTTGAGTCAGCAAATTCCTTCTAGAGTCGAAGAGATGTTGTCTGTAAAAGCACTTCCGGATATGTAAATAAATCCAATAAATAAATAATATAATGCTATTTATTATTAGGGAAGCGTTAAAAGTGAATGGTTTGTGCGTTGTAGCAGATCGAACTCTCGGCGGCGTTCTTCTCTTCTGTCTGACGTCAAAACCCGAATGTCTTGCGCTACAATTAGGGCATGAAAATAAATAAATAAATAAGACTAAACAACTGAATTCATTACATCAATAGAAGCCCCTTTGTTGGAACCAGTGCGACGCAGAAAAGAAAAGTTGATATTGAAAGGTAATACATAGTGAATTAGAAATAATAAATAATATTTATTATCTCCTTTAGGTCTCCCATGCGTCAATTGGAACGCAAGGATTTTCTCTATCATATAACGGGATTGCTACAACGATCGAAGCCTCTTCTTCTCAGGTAAATCGTCATGGAATTATTTATTCGTTTATTTTTAATTGGATTTTAGATCCGGGGATGAGGAGGGCGTTTCTCAACAGAAACTTTTTCAAATTCTTATTGAACGCACTCAATTGTTTCGTAGTGAACTTTCCAAGTTGGAGCAAGCAAAAGACGAAATATCCAAACGGTGAAATTAATTAATTACATCAATTAAATTATAGAGTATTGATTTTTAGAGCTATGTTGCTCAAAAGGCAAAAAGAACATCAATTGACTGAATTGGAACGCATGGAAGAAATGAAGGAAAGCGTCATGGTAACGAAAGATGAATTAGATAGAAAATCAAATCAGTGTCAAGGAAGACAAGAGGAGCTCATGAAAAGGTTAAAATAATTAATTAGTATGGGATTTTTATAAGGGGAGGAGTGGGCGTTTCCCCAGGGCTAGAAGCGTTCTTCAAATTCTCAAAAGTCAACAAAACGTCGAGTCAATTGCTGAGAAGAAATTTGCCGAAAGTCTCAAATCAATTCAAAAACGAGTCGAAGCCATGGAAGACAAATTAAAACAGGTTAATAATTATATATAAATAAAAAGAGATTAATAATTATTTGTAGGTGAAAGTGAAATTGAATCACAGATCAAAAGAGAAGTCACGTGATGAAGTCGTTGCACTGTCTTCGACGCAAGAGAAACGAATCAGGCAGATTTTGCACGAAAAGTAATTTGAGACCAAGAAAAAAGTGTAGAATTCTATTTATTTTATCTTAATCTAGCGGCGAGTTATTTAGCGAGACAAGCAATCAGCTAAAACGACTGAAAACAGATTCTGGGTTGTAAGGAAATGCAGAAAAATTAAAATGATCTTTTTAAATTGTTCACGCTTTGACACATCCTCTGCAAGGACTGAGCGCTGGAGAGAAAAAATCAATAAGGTATTTATTATTTAATTAATTAATTATTACCTTCTGGTTGCACTGTCAATACTATAAAAGAAATAATTTAATCTTTATTATTATTATTTGTTATTTGGTCCCCCCTTACCAGTTGTTCATATCAGATAAAGTTACATCCATGCGTTTTAGTTTCTATTTTAAAAAGAATACGGGTTCTTAGAGGTGCCCGGATAAGATGCGAGTGCTTTTTCACCTCGTGAGCGGCTAAGATGGACGAATCTTGAGCTGCAAATGCTTTTGCTGCTTTGGCTAAATCCTTTCGAGGAAACGTTCTAATAAGCGAAAATGGTGTAGCCGATTTGAATATCTTACGTCACTTCCGCTCGATTCGTGACAGAGATGCTTTACGAGCTTCCCGCTGTCCGAAATGCAAGCGGTGAGTTTGTCTGCGACACGATCTTTCACTTCTTCACTCACAGACATGAGACTCGCGCGCACGCTACGTGACGCTAGGATGCCTAAGGTTAGCGTGCGCTAGAAACGAAGAAAAGTGGACCAAAACAATGGGCAATTGCTTCGGAACGCCACCGCCATCGGAAGACCTATCCGGCGGACGCGAAGGAGGTTCGTATTCGGTGGCAATCGGACGCAACAAGCCGCTAAAACGATCGAAATTGCCGTGGAACGCCGACGGGCCAATGACGCGCGGCCAGCTCGAAAGCAAACGCGACGAATTCTGGGAAACGGCGCCCGTATTCGGCGGGAAAATCGAGATATGGAACGCTCTAAAAGCGGCGGCTGAAGCGGCCGAAAATCTCGACTACGATCTAGCGCAAGCGATCGTCGACGGAGCGAACGTCGTTTTACCGAGAGGTACGTTAATTTATTTATTAATTTATTTATTACGAGGGGCGATTTTCTGATGGAGGAAAAAATTATCCGGGGCTTCCACGTTGCGTCATTGCCTAAGGATCCCGTATGTTTTTTAGGTGTTTTGTCCGAGTGTTACGATGAATTGGGAAATCGTTACGTCATTCCCGATTATTGTCTAAGTGTTCCGAAAAATTTAGTTTTAGAAGATAGGGACGATTTTGTTCCGCCTAAAAAGGATTCCCAGCGTCGTCAAGACAACGACAACGACGATGATGATGACGACGATCATAAATTTCCTCTAAAATTGCGTCTTTCTACGGGAAAAGAGATACGCATGAAATTCAAAGAGACGTCAACAATTGCACAAGTGAAACGAGATCTCGCCGAGAAAGAGGAGCTGGATGCGGGGGCCATGCGTCTCTTCTTTTCCGGTCAACTATTGGTCGATAAAGCGACGATACAAAGTTGTAAGATAACGAAGGGATACGTTGTTCAGGTCATTGTGGCCCAGTAGTACTGTATGTAGCAGTAGATTAATCGATTAATTTATGAAGGGATGATTAGAATAATACGGGATATCTGAGTTTTATTCTTCGCTTTTCATGGCCGCAGTCGAGTTCATTTTCTTCGTCGGTCCTCCATATAGCGTAAGAAGGGTCAGTTGCGTGTATATTCGGTGCGAAAGGGATGGGTTTCAGGGCAAAACGCTGCACTATCATCGATTTTATTCGTCGAGTCACGTGCGCGTTTCGGCGAGCGACTTTTTTCGCTCGAAACCGACCGCCGGCCTACGCGAATTCATCGTTCACGTCGTCGATTATCTCGTCGAAGGCCGAAGCGTCGTTCTCGACGACGAGAACTGGTCGAAAGCGACGCGAAATTCGTACATCGTCGCAATTCGAAAAAAGGTACGCCCAACGTCACGTGACGTGATTAGACCGGAAATTGGAATAGCTCTTTTAGATTCCGTCGTGTAAATTCAAATGCGTTTCGTTTTCGCCGAAATTCGGCGCGGAGCAATGCTATTGGTCGAGAGAATGGGCATGCGCACGTAGAACGAGGGAAAAATTGGAATCAACTGACTATATAGACAGTGATATGAAAATTGATCAGTGGATCAATGCTGATCCGTTATCAGCGCATCTTGACCTCACAGGACCAGGTAAAGAAAAAATCAATAATTATAAATATTATTTGTTATCTCTTATATTAGATCTGCCTTATACGAGTGAGGGCTTTGATGTTGTTCAAGTGAAGTCTTCTCTATCTTGTTCTTCTAGCAAAAAGGTGAATTTGTAGAATTTGATTACTTAGTCCTATCTCTTTCTTCTCTCTCTACATGTAGTTTATTTATCCCGGATTGCTCATACAATGGGAAGCAATTATTGATCCAATAAAAGGTTTAAAAGCGAATGCAACTCATGCAATTGCCCAATGGAATCACGCCAATCCATGCGGACGAATCATTCTCATATCAGACGGAAAACGACCAGGTAATCTAATTAAATAATTTAATTAAATCAATAAATAATTGTTTTAGGTCCTTCTGCTAATTCAATTGAAAGTCTAAATCCCGTTGCAACACTCTCTTCTCAAGTGAGAAAAAATTCAAATTCAATTAATTAAAAGTGACGGGTCTTTTAGGTTCGGTGTCCCGTATACTATTTTTCCGTTCTTGCTCCGTCGTCGTACGGCCGATTTTCTCTCCCGCCTCATCCGGGTCTCATAGCCTGGCTTCAGTTCAATCATTCTCTCGCTCTCAATCATCAAGTAAATAGAAAGAGCAATTATACTGTACATTGTTTAATTTTTTAGAGTACGTTTTATGTTGCTTTGTCATCGTATCATAAAAGTGCCGCTGATGCGGCGGGAGTCAAAGCCATCAAAGTAGTATATTATGCAATTTGTTAGTATTATTTATTATTGCGTCTAATAAGGCGTCACGTGTCTTGGACAATGTCAAATCGCTTCTCGCAATTCAAATCGAAATGAAAAGTTTACCCAAGCTGATAGAGGATATTGACTTTGTAGCAATCGCTGGTGAAGAAAGTAGCGATAAAGAAATACCTTCAGGCAAGAATTTAGTTCTCAATGAAACGACATTCCTTTGGGATCAAGTCGACGTCAGTCCGGCTGCAATTCACGGCTTCGTGGCGAAAAACGAAGAAACACTAAAAACGTAAGTCAATCAAATAGATAAATAATTATTAAATATTTAATTAACTTTAGTTATATTGACGCGTGCAAGTATTATGCTCATACGGGAAGTTTAGCGGGCTCTTCCTATTTTCGCGATTCTTCTCCTCCTCCTCTTCCGCCTGAATCTCAATCTTTTTCTCTTTCTGCAGACTCAGGAGGTAATAAATAAATAAATAAATAAATAAATAAATAAATAAATAAATAAGTAAATAAATATTTAATTAGTGTTTTTAATTAAGGTATGTTGACTTATGATGAGATCAAACGCGTCGCTGGAAACCCAGAAATTTATGGGCGTGGCGTCAATTATCAATCCAAAGTAAAAACATTGAATTCGAGTGAAGATGGAGACGGAACTTTCATTTCGAGTCAATGTAATGAAAATAAGTTAGACATCTACTAGTAAATATTTAATTGCTATTTATAGGTGAGGGTAGTAGCAGTGAAAATTATGATATTTCTGCTACACTTAGTTGCAAGAGTAAGCGATAAGAAAAATCGACGCAATAAAATCAATACTTTTTCTTATAGATTCTGTGATTGAATTTTGTTGCAGTTGCCCTATGGGACAAAAAGACGTCTGTTGTAAGCACGTGATTGCCGTATTACGTAAGCACAAGCAGCTACAAGATGACAAAGTACTCAAATAGTACATTCATTTAATTAGTTTAATAAATAATTAATTATTTAGGTTAGGAGGGAGGCGGGTTCTTCAGCTCGACTTCTTCCTCATTGGCTATCTCAATCGGAAGAAGATGTCCTGGAATTTTATTCGTTTAATTTATCTCCTAATAGTATTTCGAATAGGGTGGCGCTAGGAGAAAGAGAAAGAGAAGTGAGAACGTGACTGCTCCAGCAAAGAAAGTCGCATGGTAAGTCTCCTTTTTTATGATTTCTTGACATTTTTCTATTGAGTAGGTCGAGAAAGAAACCGCCTCAAAAAATTGATTATGAAACGGACGAGTCCCAGTCACAAGAAGAAGAACAAATGAAAATAAATTTAAAAACTTCAATAGTCGAGGAGAAGAAAGAAGAAGATTCTGACGTCACGGCAAGCCAAAGTTCGCCCCCCAAATCGCCGACGACGCAAAGGTATCAAATTAAAATTAAAATAATTTTTGAAATATATTTGAGTATTAGTAATGAACCCGCGCCGTCCTTCGCGTTCGTTCCCGATACTCCGTCCCCTCCGCTTTCGCCCGAATTTCTACGCCAAAAACCCGCCTTGCATAAATTTCTCTTCGCCTCGAACGACAAACGAACGCACGTCGCCGAAACTCTCGTTCCGGAAACGGTGAACGAATCGGTTTTGTCAAGAGATTCTTCAACTTGCGTCACTTCTCCCGACGCTCCAACGCCAACGGCGTCTCGCGTTCAAGCCTTTTTCGCGTCTCCCCCCGACAAACGAACGCACGTTGCCGAGACTCTTGTCTCCGATACCGTGACGCCTTCGCCGACAAAAGATCACGGTTCCAATTCCGGCAATGCTCTCGTTCGGATACCGGACAGTCCTACGGCGGCGAAAACGGATACTAATGTGGAGGAGACGGCCAGGGAGTATACGTTTTCTGTTCTAGACGAATTTCTTAGTTAATTAATTAATTAGGCTGGTGCTTTATGACGTCATGTTATTACCTCAGAGTAAGATCGAAAATATGTTTTGCTTTTAAAGTAATTAATTAATTAAAAACGTATCTAGGTAGCGCACGCTGTTCTCTTCCACGTGCAAGCGAAACTGCGACGAAACGAAAGCGAACGGAGTCGACGATTGGCCAACAGCAGCTCGATTGGTTCTCAAAAAGACGACTTCTTCTATTTCGGCTCTTTTGCAGGTCTCTAAAGGGATATTCGAGTCGCGGGGGTCCCTCGAACTTGGATTGGGCGCTTCGCGACACTTGCGATCGCGCCTGCACGTCTAAAAGTGAAATCGCCTTGCTTACGATCGTTTTGACTTGATAAAAAGAGATCTTGGGGAGGATTAGACCAAAACACGTACTAACTGTATTGACCTCAAAAAATAATACATTTTTGTTATCAGCACCTGAATAAGAAGAGGTAGACCGCGCGCGGTCCCAACGTCCTCAGCACGACGGGTCGGTCCATCTGCGGGACCGCGGAGATTTGCATCTTATTGATAAGATGCTATCTCCTAAAGTGCTTGTATCTGCCTCCTTTTGGCATGAGGCCATAACGTCTAAAAGGCCAACGTCTCCTGGGCAGGCTTATATCAATTGCTGAAGCGATTGTGCGGCCCCGAGCAGAAAAACTGCCCAATTTCACGGCGTGAATCTCCACGGGGAGACTACATCCTTATTGTAGTCTTCCTTCTTAAGAGAACGACGCCTAAATCAAAGACGTGCCTGCACTCGTTTCAGATGACAGTGCAGGCGCACATCTCGTCAGTCTCAGTCTTTCTATCCAAGGATGTCTCTGGTAAGCAAATTCATTGCCTCCTATTGGGCTAACGGTTTCTTTTCAGGATTGGGGTCCTGGGCATGACCCCGTCATTAAAAACTGCCCCCAACCGGGGTCCTGGGCAAGACCCCGTTATCAAAAACTGCCTGAAACGCGAGGGGAGACTATGTGCATTTTTTTCAAATTTATTAAATAAATTGACCGTCCCTCCCCTTCTATTTTACGAGCAGTTTTTGATCACGGGCTCATGCTCAGGACCCCGGACGAGAGCAGTTTTTCATTACGGGGTCTTGCTCAGGACCCCAATTCCTAAAAAGCAAACATTAATAATAAGAAACGCGTTGATGGGTAATATGGCTACCTGGTTGACAATTCGCGCGCGTTAGTCGACGTCTGCTTTTGTCTCCATATGCAACCCTCTCTACTTTCATGCAAAAAAACATGCAAAAACGTTCTCTTCTTCGCCAAAACGACGTGCGCTAGCGCTGCACGTGTAGCTGTGCCCAAAGGGAGCTCCCGTTAGCTCCCATTGCGTGGAAAATGAGACGAAGACGTCGCCGTTTTGCAGTTCTCGTCGAAGCTGGCTTTTCTCACGCTGTCTGGGCTCATCGGGCGGCTCGAATAGATCCCCTGCAGGCAAATCACAAACTCAAAGCATTCAAGTACTTACCCAACTCGATTCTAGGCTGTCGAAAAAGCCGGGAAGAACGATGGAGGTGAAGTAACGTCGAAAGGTGCGCAAACTGTCCCGTATAGTAACGCGCGTTTCGATTGAAATATTTTAAATATATATACTAGTTATTACTTATTACCCAAAACTAATTCGTTTTACCTGTTTTCGTTTAATTTCAATGCTTCAACTTCAGTCTGAAGTTTAGCAATCTCATTTCCAAGAGTGTCCAAATTTTCCTGCACACAAAAATCCAGAATTTTGAATACGGATTCATCTTCACTCACCTTCAACGTCATATTCTTGAGAATCGTATCCTCCAAAACGGCCTGCATACGCCCACTTATTTCGAGAGCAAGTTCCAATGTCATACGGGAATCGGTGAGACGAGATGAAAAGACAGAAGCCATGATGCCTCTTCCCTGAGCCCTTTGCCACTAAAAAACCCCAAAAATAAAATAAATAAATAGATAAATAAGTAATTTCTTACTTTGACTGCATCCATTATGGGAGGAGCCAGTGTCCCCGCATCTTCTCTCAGAATATAACTTTGAATTATTCTGTAATCGATTAATTAGTTAATAATTTAATGACGTCATTATTTTAACCTTGTCTTTTTCTTTAATTCTTCGGTCAAATGTTGAATGTGTCCCTCGTAGAATTCAATTTTCTCGTCCTTGCGCGCATGCAAACCTTGAAGTCGACAAATTCGATCCACAAGTATCGTCTTGTCTGTATCCATCTCTTTCAAAGTGCCCGGATATACAATGGAAACCCGCTGCTGTTGCTGATGATTCAGACCACCATCCTAATTAAATTAATTAATCTAATTAATTTAATTTAATTAATTGAGTAGTTACAAGTTCGTCGGATGTTTGAAGTCCGTTTCCGTCTGATGATCCTTGTGATGATCCTCCACTTCCGGATGTCATCATAGTTTGACGATGATTTTCGTTTGCTTGTGATTGGGCTTCTTGTTCTTCTAGTCGTTTTTTCGCCTGCTGCAATTGCCTCGTCAAATCCTAGCGAAAAAAGATGTATTGAAAATTTTAATTCGTTATTGATTTATTTGCCTTGATTCCGGACGTGTTTTTCTTCTTGAGAACTTTGATTTCGTTTCTCTCTTCTTCCAGCATCAAAGTCAATTGTTCCACTAGAAAAATTTACTTAATAAATAAATTCACGGATCTTTATTTATGTGTGCACCTGTGAGAGTTTTGTCCGCAAGTTTCAACGTCATTTCCTCCTCGAATTTCTCACTCTTCATTTTCACACAATTCAAATCATCTAGCTACAAAACAAACAAAGAAATTAATTGATTAATACAGATTAAATATTGGTACTATTATACCAATTTGACTAGATTCATTTCCTGTGATGACGTTTTCTCTTCGAATTGAGCAACAACTTGTTCCAATGACTCAGTCTATAAATTAATATTATGTATTTTTCATTAATTAATATCAATGTACCTTGATAGTGAGAGCCGATAATTCAGATTGCAATTCCGCATTCTTTTTCGTCACTTTTCCCATATACTCCAACAGCTCCCCTTTTTTGTCACGTGACTCATTCAACTCTGCTTCCAATTCCCTCATCGTCGCCCTAGCAACGTCAAACTCCTCTTTCAACTTTTTTCCCTCGCATTCCGCTCTAAAGAAAATAATTAATTATTTAATTACGGCATCCGGGTTCTTCTCTTACGTTTCCAAGCGATCTTTCACTAGCAACAAATCCTCGTACTTCTCCTTCAAATCCCCGTATTGTTTTCCCGCCTTTTCTGCGTCCCGTTTCATTTCCATGACAACCGTTTCAAGTCCCGTCGTCTTTTCTTCGAATTCTTTGGCTTTCTCTCGCAATTGAGTGGCTTCGCGAAAAAGTTCTTTGTGCGATTCTTTCAACGTTTCCAATTCCTTCATTTTAATTTGAAACACTTCCTGTTGATCGAGCAACTCCTGTTCGTGATGTTTCAATTCTTTCTCCTTCTTTTTCAATTCCGAGTCCAACGACGCCGATTTCATTTCTTCCGATTCTTGATATTGACGAATCATCGCCTGACAATCGCGTCGAATTTGTTCCGCTTCTTCTTTCGTCTCTTTCAATTTCGCCTTCACACCAGCCAATTTAGATTTCGTTTCCTAAAGACAAAGAAAAAATTTATTTATTTATTTATTTATTTATTTTTCTTTACCTTGTGGCCTTCTGTTTCGGTTTTCAATTTATTTTGTGCCCATTGGACTTTGATTTGCTGCGACGAAATTTCCTCGCGACTCTTCTCCAATTCCTTTTTCACATCCGCTATGGCGCGATCCTGGAATCAAAAATCAATAAAATTATTAATAAATATATTTATTTATTTACTTTTTCTTCACAAGCTGTCTGCCACTTTGCTACGTCCACTTGCAAGTTCTTCATCCTTCCCTGTATTCTTTCCAACTCCTAAAATCAAAATCAATAAATGTATAGATCTATATTTATTTATTTATCTCTTACTTTTCCCTGCTCCTTGATTTTCTTCTCTCCACGTTCCTTTGATCCAATCGCGTCTTTTCTTTCGATATCTGCTTGAATTAATTGTCGCGATAAACTCTCTTTCTCCTTCATCGCATCCTCGTACATCCCGTTCAACTTTTCAATTCAATTTCGGATAAATATTAATTATTAAATGAGAAGATTTCACCTTTTTTGTTTTCGCTTCTGATTCCATTTCTAAAGTTTTCATCGCCTCTTTCACTTTCTCTTCTTGAGATTTTAATTTTGTCTCCATTCGTCCCAATTCCTCCCTTGTCTCTTCCAACTAAAAAACCCACAATATTTATAATTAATTAATCAAATATGTGAATCCTACTGTAGCAACTCTAGACTCCAAACTCTCAATCTTTAAAAATCAATCAATAAATACCATATCACGTGATCAATAATTTTCTCATTACCGTTTCTAGAGATTTCTTTTTAATTTGATCCAATTCAACGATGGCTCGATCCCTGTCCTCTCTCATCCGGGCTATTTCAGCTTGACATTCCTCGCTCATTCTAAAAAAATCATGTGATAGAAATGTTTCATACGGGAATGTAGCTCTTCTTACGTCATTTTCTCTTTGGCTAATTGATCTCGTTCTCCTTCTAATTCGCTTAGTCTCCGCTTCAAATCGTCCGTTGCGCGTTCCACGTCGGCGCGACGACATTCTTCCGCTTCGCGAAGAAGCTGCGTTTCCTTTTCCAGCTTCTCTGTTTTGCTGAGAAGAGCGACGCGCGCTTTCAGCGATTCTTCGAGCTCTTTTCGCACTGAAAGCACATCCTCTGTCGAAACAGCGCTATTCGGTGTCCCTTTCGGATCTTCGCAATGGTCCTCGTCATCAGCCATGGCCTAGAAGTCAAAGCATTCCGCGTAACGGCCAACAAAACCCGAAGAGACGCTTGCAGTGAACGGGACTTTGTTGTTTTGTAACACACGTGATCAATGACATCACAAAACAAGGAACCCCGCGCACGTTAATCGCACCGCGATGACTTCCTTTCGAGCCGCTGTGCCGCGTCTTGCGCCACCGCCTTATCTATTTTATCCTGGACTGGAGCGTCGTTGGAAAACCGTAGTGGAAGCCAACTCGGACGTCTCCCTGGCAACGTTCACCGTAGCAACTTACAACGTTCTTTCGGACGAACAAATTCGTTTGAATCCCAATCTTTATCGCCACTTACCCCCATGGGTACTTAGCTGGGAATATCGATTTCGTCATCTCCTGCAAGAAATCGCTTACTTCAAACCGGACATCGTCTGCTTCCAAGAAATAGACAATAATCACTATAACACCTATTTCGAAAGACATCTAGGAAGCCAAGGCAATAAAAAATATATATCTATTGATTTTTAATTTCTTCTATATAGGCTACGAGGGTTGTTACAAACGCAGAACGGGTGAAAAACCGGACGGTTGCGCAATCTTTTGGAATCGACGTCTCTTCGAACGTCATCTCGTCCATCCCGTTGAATTCAAACGCGACGGCATAGCAACGTTGGATCGCGACAACGTGGGTCTCATCTCAATTCTAACCACGCCCACCACCCACCACCGCCACGCCCTCTGCATTGTAAATACCCATTTGTTATATAATGAAAAACGGGGCGAAATTAAATTGGCTCAGCTCGCACTCCTGTTGGCTGAAACCGATCGAGCGTGTAGCCACTTTCGTAGAACGCATCCGGATCGTCATCTATTCACTATCCTATGCGGGGATTTGAATTTGATGCCATTTAGCGGCATTTATAATTTCATTCATCGACAACGCATCGACTATCACGGCGCCAATAGAACCATGTTATCCGGGCAATCGAGACGAGCATCATCCGGGGAACCAAAATCTAGCTACATTCTCTCCTCTCCTCTCCTACCAAAATTATTAACATCCGATTGTAAGTTCATAGAGAAAGAGGAGGAGGAAGAGGAGAAGGGACCACGCCCACTCGTACACTCCTTTCCCTTTGTTAGTGTTTATGGGCACGTGTCTGAAAGGGGAAACCCGGAAGTGACGACGTATCTTCTCAAGGGGACTCAAGAGACAGTCGACTATATATTCTATACGCCGCATTCGTTTTCTCCTCCTCTTCCTCGTCGCCCAGGCAACGAAGGGGAGTGCTATCTCCGTGCCAACGCGAAACGCGCGCTAATCGACAGGGATGCACTTCGCTATCACGGCTATTTACCCAACGTTTATATGCCATCGGATCATCAATTATTACAAGCTCAATTTAGCATTGTATCAAGAAGAACGTATAGGGGAAGGGGAAGGGGGCGTGGTTGGTCAAGAAAAAGGGATACATAGTAGTAGTAAAAGAAAGTCAGGTTGGGTTTTTTTCGTTTGTTCTACGCTTGTTGTGTGATTGGTGTATCGATTGAAACGCTTCCCGTACAGTCATTTACCTTGAATATTCCGATCATTCGATTGGACAATTCAAACATGTTTGGTCGAAGACTGATGATGACGAATTGAGCGTTCTTTGTTCTTTCCTAAAACACGATCACGTGATGATTATATGAATTTATCAATAAATCAATAAATGTTACTTTGATGTAGTGTCCCACAATGGAGACGTTTTTGACGTCGAGAGCTGCGTCAATTTCGTCCATGACGTAGAGAGGACTTGGTTTGTATTGGTGCAGAGCAAAAACCTATATGTAAATCATTATTATCATCATTATCAATCATGTGATCTCTTTACCAAAGCCAATGAACTCAACGTCTTTTCTCCGCCAGATAAATTGCAAATGCTCTTCCAACTCTTCTTGGGCGGACGAACACTATGTATATATGTAGCATTATTAATTAATTAATTATTAATTATTTACCTGAAGACAATTCCCTCTGAAAATGGATCCAAACTATCGACAAGTTCCAGTTCCGCGTCTCCACCCAAAGTAATCATCTATTTAATTATTATTAATTATTATTAATTCTATTTGTATTTTATACCTGATACATTTCCTTGAGTTTTGCTGTAATAAACGTGAATCCTGCCATGAAGGAATCGAGTCGTTTCTTTCTCAATTCGTCGTGTTTTTGTCGCGCGAGATCGCGTTCTTTCGTCACGCCCTCCAGTTCTTGAACACGTGACATGTACACTTGCTCCTAAATTTAATTAATTGAATTGATTATTTTAATTGGATAATTATTACTTTTCTTCTGTATTCTTCTATAGCCGCCATATTGGGGTTCATGTCCTTTTGTTTGGATCGAAACACACTCACTTGATACTTTTAATTAAAATAACACACGTTTATTTATTCATGTGAGATTAAATAATTATTTACCTTCAGAGAATCTTCGTCTATTTGAGCCAATTCGTCTTCAGGCAACCAATGAAATTCTTCCACTTGTTCTCCCTCCAAAGTCAAAGATTGCAACGTCATTTTATCAATCTATCAATAGTAATTAATGACGTCATTGAATTGTCTCTCACACTCACCTCCTTCTTCCACATTTTGATTTTCTTCTGACTTTCCGATACGCGAGCCTCGGCTCTTTGGAGGTGATGTTTAATATCAACAAGTTGCTTACTGATCTGGCTCTCCGCTTCTTCCACAGCGCTCAGCTCTTTTTGCATTCTTTTCACACGCTCTGCATAAACACCAAGCTCTTTCTAGAATTACATTTAATTAATTCAATTAATCAATTAATTAATTATTATTTACTTGAGCTGTTTCTGCTTGATTCAAAAGCGTTGTTGCTTCGCCATCCAACGCTTTGATTTCAGTCTAATTATATAATTACTGTATGTTAATTCGTTTTCAATTATTTTTGCATACCTGAAGTTGTCTTATTTTTTCCGTTGTTTGTTTGACGTCATCTCCCAACGATTCCACTTTCTTTTCCGTCTTTATTAAATTTCTACACAAGACACATTAATTTCATTAATTAATTAATTAATTATAAACACCTTTCGGCTGTTTTAATGGCAACTCTGGCTTTGGTTATTTTGCTATTTGCCTCGTCAATTTCTCCACTCACGTGATCCACTTTATCCTATTAATTAATTAATCCAATTAATTAAATGAATAATTCAATTTTTCTTCTACCTGTTGAGATTTGACTTGCGTGTGTGTGATTTCCATTATTTGATCGTGAATCCTGCGTACTTCCGCTTTGACGACTCCCGCATCTTCTTCCACCACGTCCAATTCTAATTCATTAATTAAATGAAGAAATCAAAGATATTTATTTATTTATTTATTATGCCTTGTTTCAATTTCTCCACATTCTTTTGCAACGTTTTAACTTTTTTCGGATCCGGAACGAGTTGCTTCAATTCCGCTTCCATTTCCGGGACGCGTTTCTTCAATTCTTTCACTTGAAGTTTAGAACCCTAGGGGGGAAATCCCTATACATATTATATATAAACAGAAATTACAATCTATTACATTGATGTCAATAGCACATTTCTTCATCTCATGCTCAATTCCTTGAACTCGATTTTTCAATTCAACGAAACGACGTTCAAGTTCCTCTTTCCTTTCATGCAAACCCTAAAAAATCAATAATAATAATTATTATACCAGATGATGATATACGTACTTCAAGTTCTTTGGCGTCCGTTTCTAATTGAGTTTCCATTTTTCTGACGTCAGCTGCAGAAAATTCCGATTGAACTTTCGAAGACATTCTCCCCTTGGAAACTTTTTTCCCGCCACCAGACATCGTCCCTAAGAAAAAAACAATTATTTAATAATTAGGATTTGATTTTATCCGGTCACCTGATATGTCAATGAGTTCTCCTTTCAATGTAACAACTCTGTAGCG
Source organism: Oscarella lobularis (assembly GCF_947507565.1). Lineage (NCBI taxonomy): Eukaryota > Metazoa > Porifera > Homoscleromorpha > Homosclerophorida > Oscarellidae > Oscarella > Oscarella lobularis. The sequence goes on along the minus strand of NC_089177.1, from coordinate 102,185 downwards.
CTGATTTCCCTAGAGATAATTAATTAATTAATTATTAATTATTAGTGTTGTGGTTACTTTGTATGCAATTCGTGTGGCTTGTTCCAAATCCTTTGCCACAAGTGTATCCCTCAATCCGTAATAAAAAGCGGGCGCAAATTGGCGATCTTTGAAACGAATCAAATCAAAAAGACGAGGAACATTTTCCGGTCTAATTAAAAAATCCAATAAATCAATAAGATTATCACTCACTCACTCACGTGTTAATTTTCTGCGAAGCTTTTCCCGCCCATTTTCCCATTTTATCCAAGCCAATAAACGTAGCAATTCCAAGCTCATGTTTCTTAAGGAAATCCACACATTTCACTGCAACATCCATTGTATCCACAACAATAAAATCCAAAGGACCACAAGCTGTGCTCACAGCCACGTCATAATCATCATCAATTGCGCCAAGATCACCCTTTAATTAAAAAAAGAAAATTCATCTATTTATTTAATTAATTAATTATTGAGATATTGCCAAGCGTCCGTGAATTCCGGCGATGTTTCCCAATCGTTTTTGTTCTAATAAAGATTTCAGGACTTTGTTTCTAATTAAAATAAATCTTTAAATCAAATATATTTGAATTTTTTACTGACTGGCTTTGAGATGCTTGCATGGAAGATTTTTCTTCTTGAACTCGAATTCGATTCGTTTTCACCTTAATCAAAATTGAATTTTTGAATTCTTTTTGTTTGGGGGTGTACTTTGGCTGAAAGTTGTTTTTCTCTTTGGACTACACCTGCCAATTCTCTTTCCGTTTCTTCAAGCTGTCTCTTACATACGGGAAACTCGTTTTCAAAACGCTTCAAATCCCTTATTATATATGAATCACGTGGGGTGTGGTATGCATAACTCAATGTACTGTACTTTGATTTTTCTGTAGCCGTTTTTTCCGCCTGTTCCAAATCGTCTTTCGCCTTTTGTAGGGCTTCCTCTTGACGTCGATGTTCCCCCGTCAGCAAATCAAGTTCAGCCTTAGCAACAGTGTGCTACAATAGAAGTCACGTGATGATGAGTATTCATTTATTTATTTATTGATTTATTGATTTTTAGTACCTTGGCTCTGACTTTGTTTACAGCTTCTTCCTTTTGGAGAAGAATCTGTTCTTTAGCCTAAAATAGAATTTTCTTTATTATTATTTTAATTATTAATTCTGTATTGAATTTACGTCTTTTTCGCTTTGCAATTCCAGTGTAGCGTCTTTTAGACTGGCCAGAATTTCCTTCAATTTCAAATCTTCCCGCGCTTTTCTCTCCTAAATAAACCAAAGATTAAAAAATTATTAATTATTTATCTATCTACTTCAAGAGATGGAAGTGTTTCTTCCAATTCTTTAATTTCCCGTTGACATTGTTCAGGAACTAACTTCAATTCTTCCACCTAAAATAAATCAATTAATTAAAAATAATCATCTATTGATATCAAAACCTTAGCCGTTTCTTTCTCAAGAGCCTTCTTCAATTTCTTCTCTTTTTCTTTGCTATGCTTCAAGTCCTCAAAAAAATCAATAATTATAATTAATATTTGAATTTTTTTCTGCGTGCTTACTTCTCTCAATTTCACGTCCCTTCTTTCGCACTGCGCAAACGCGGCTTTCGCTTTCTCCACGCTATCACTCAATTCCTCATAAGCCCTGTGATCACGTGATCATCATTAATCTATTGATTTTTTTCTTGTGTACGTACTTGACGTCATTTTCATTTTTCTTTGCAATTTCCACTTTCTTTTCATCTGAACTTTTCAATTTTTCTTCCAATTCCGCTCTTTGTTTCAAAATCTTTTCCTTTGTTTCGATTCCTTGTTCTTCCTCCTTGCCACACTTGTAGCTATTCGATTCCCCCCCCCCAAAATTATTTATTCATAATTTTTATGACGTCATTTCTTTACATACATGAAATGTTGATGCAACAGGTGACGTTTTTTCGTCAATTCATTCTCCAATTTTATAAATTCGACGGCTTCGTCTTTCGCTTCTTCCAATTGAGAAATTTCCTTCTCCATCGCCTTAACCCTATTCAACTATAAGAAAAAATCAATAATTAATTAATTAATTAATTATTGATTTTTCAACCTAACCTTTTCGCCTCTCTGTTCAGCCAATTTTTCCAATTCCAAAGCCGCTTCCTCAATAGACGATTTAAACGAACTCGATCCAATTATATCTTCCAAATATTCCAACATTCCATCTTCGTGTTCAGTCGGAGCTTTGGGCTTCATCTGCGATATCAACTCAACTTCACCCTAAAAAGATAAATAAAATATTATTTTTTTCTTTTCTTTTCGGTCTTACTTGAAGAATTAGAAATCGATTGTGATCCAAATCGATTCCTTCGCGTCGCAAGAGCGCGGCGACTTCGCGAAATTGAACGCGTTTTCCGTCGATCGCGTAAAACGACGAATTATCGCGAAATGCCGTTCGAGAAACGAAAAACGAACTTTCCCCCGAAATCGTTTCGAAATCGTCGTTTCCCGGCTAAAAAGCGGCGTTTTCGAAGCGTTTTCGTGCGCGCGAGGCTTACCAGGTCACGAATCTTTGCGAAATGAACCGTTACCGTGCATTTTTCGACGTTTTTACGTCGATCTGAGTTGTGAATGAGAACTGAGACCTTTTTCGAGCGAATTTTCGACGCCCGATAGCCGAAAACGAATAGCATTGCATCGATAACGTTCGATTTGCCGCTGCCGTTCGGTCCGACGATTGCCGTGAAGTTCTGCGCGTTCGTTTTTTTGAAATTTCCGTTGGGTTCCCCGCGAGGGGGCTCACCTTGTGAAACGGTCCCAATGTGCGCACGCCCGCGTACGATTTGAAGTCTTCGTTGACGATTTTGGTGATGATAAGTCGCGACGAGTCGCTCGAAACTTCGGTTTCCGCCATCGCTTCGAATCGCGAGTGCTAATTGGTCGAGAACGTGTCACGCGACCTATACGCCAACGTTCCCGGACGCGATCATCATTCGAACGCTCAAATACTCGTCTTTTCTACGCTGTTTACTTCTTTTCTTTGTCTTTTTCTTCTTTTCTCTGCTTCGTGCTTTCGATCACCTGCTGAATTGCCTCGCTGTTTGGATCGACGCCCGGTAAATCTCGGAGAACTGACTGTAAGAACTCGGGATCATCAATAATATCACCCAAGTCCTCTTCTTCCTCCTCTTCGTCTTCTATCAAAATATATAATTTTTAAATTAATATTAATTTTTTTCTTTTTACCTTGTTTGGTATCCTTGGTGACGTCTTGAGCCATAGACATTTGCACAGCGAGAGCCAATTGCGCTTCCTCATCCATAACCATTTCCTATAAATAATAATCATTGATCACATGACCATATTTATCCCATTGTATGTACCTCTTCCTCCTCCTCTTCTTCCTCCTCTTCTTCTTCCTCGTCTTCCTCCTCCATTCCATCCGTTTCCACGGTAACCAATGTTCTCATGTCCCCAGTCACAACTGCCGGTTCCGGTTCTCCCACTCCTCCTCCTCCCGTTTCCATGGACAACGCCAAAGCTCTTTGCAAACTCTCCTCTTCGTCGTCCATAGCAACGGCCTCTTTGATTTCAACTGGTGGCTCTTGTTCCATGGGCTTTGCTTCCCCCTCTTCCTTTGACTCTTTCTCCGAACGCTGGCGCTGTTCTTCCAAAGAAACCCTCAAAGCCTACCAAATCAATAATTAATGCATTATTAATCTTTGACTTTTTTGTACCAGTGCAAGTTCCGGATCTTCGTTTGGATCCACGCCAAATTGAAAGCCGTCGAATCCGCCCCCACTCGCTCCCATGGCAACAGGCCCACTTCCGTCATCACTTGAAAGTATGGGAGACGAAACGAGGGGTTCGCTCAGATAGGGCCCAGTTGAAACAGTCACCAAATGGCTACTAAAAAATTCAAAATTAAAATTAATTACTATTGGAATGAATACTTCTTACTGTGATCCGCCTTTTCCATTCACAGCATTTACAAATAACGTTAATTTATCTGTATTGGCAACTTCTTCTCCAAAGCTAATCACATCGACGGACACATTCTCCTTTTTCAATCTCTTTGCCACAGTCGACAACTAGAGAGAGATTTAGATTAAATTAATTATTATTGACCTATTCTTTGACTTCTTTTTCGGAATTTTCAACGGGACTTCCCACAAAGAGAACGAGACGTTGTTTGTGATTTTTTGTCTGTCGATGTTTGAGAGCCAACTAGAAAAAAGAACATCAAATCTCCGCCGCCATCTTTAATTAATTAATTACCTGAGCAACCCGAATTCCAGTCAAAAAATTGAGTTTTCCCTTGGGTTGGACACCATGCATGGCAGTCAGAATCTTCCCTACTTCATTAGTCAAAGTCACCAAGACCTTGTGTCTGAATAAGATCATTCTTTTTATATAGAATCAATACCCCTAATCTCATTTTTTTCTTACTCGGATAAGGTTAGGAGGCCGAAATTGTTTTCGGCGTTCGATTTGTGCTTCGCATGACAGATCAGGTTCACTGCGTCCTGTTCGGCTTGAAGACGCGTCGGAATGAAGTCGCCGTTTCGCATGTATTCGCTATTGTCCACGCTAATGAAAAGCGATACCCCCCGCGAAAGGGGGGCCCGTCACGCGAAAGTCATCCAAGCGGTTCGAAATACCATATAATGGTCGATTCGAGAACCATGATCGCTGTCTAGAAGACGAGAACGACGCTACGGCGAATTTAACCGGGAACGTACTGTGACGTCAATGGTGAACGCCAAAATGACGTCACGTCTCTGATGCTGTTACCTGTTGCGCATGCGCCTTAGTTTTCGAAGATGAGCGCGTGCATTTCCAAAAACGACGCTGCCGCTATCCAAGCAGCGATTGAAGTTCTCTTTAACGAACACGACGTACGTAAAGCCGAAATCGCAAGTTTGAAAACCGACGTCGCCACTTTGAAAATCGATACCGCCACTTTGAAAGCCGACCTGAGTCACATGAAGAACGCTCTTCATCTACGACAATTCGCCTCTTCTTTCGTACGGGGAATCATTCGCATGTCGTTCGCCGACTCGTGGCCCACGATGTCTGAGGATAGCCGTCACGATGTACTGTTGTCTTGTCGACTTCACCATCTGGAAAGAGGCTCGTACAACCCAGACATTATCTATTACGCCGACCGATCACCGTTTCTGGCGGCACACGAAGCTTACCTTTATTTCTGTGACGAGGTGAAGGAGCGCACGGAGCTCACGCCACTTCAATTTCGTTTAGCTCTTGAAGCATTCAAAGGCGAGAGCATTATCCCAGCCCATCCAGACTTGAAGGACGGTGATATGGCTAGAATACCAGCACTAATTGGCGAAGTCTGTCAATGCTATCCCAAAGAAACCCAAGAAAACATGCATCGAGTAGTGCATGCTGCAATATTTGCAGAGAAGAGCTTTCACTGGATGGAAATGGCGTCACAAAATCTTTAACTAGATTAGGTTATTTTGTTACTGAAATTGGGTTAAATAAAATTCCTGCAACGCTTGTTTAGCGCGCGTAACTGTAAAGACTTGCAGTTATTAATTAAAAGAGGATCGATCTCCCTCCAACATCATAGCAACAAACAGCAGTTATTTATGAGTAGAAGGAGGATCGATCGTTGACGTTGTTTTTTTGTGATTTTTCGTCTGCCAATGTTTGAGAGCCAACTAGAAACGACGCAAAATCAAGATAAAAATCGAAATCTTCACCACCTCTTAACCTGAGCAACCTGAATTCCAGTCAAAAAATTCAGTTTTTCCCTTGGGTTGGACCCCATGCATATTAGCGGTCAGAATCTTCCCCACTTCATCACCAAGACCTTGAGCCTGGATAAGATAATTTTTTATAGAATCAATACCTAATCTCATTTTTTTACTCGGATAAGGTTCGGAGGCCGAAATTGTTTTCGGCGTTCGATTTGTGTTTCGCATGACAGATCAGGTTCACTGCGTCCTGTTCGGCTTGAAGACGCGTCGGAATGAAGTCGCTGTACAGTACTCGCTATACCCCGAAAGGGGGATCCGTCACGCGAAAGTCATCCAACCGGTTCGGAATACCATATAATGGTCGATTCGAGAACCATGATCGCTGTTTAGAAGACGAAAACGACGCTACGGCGAGATTAACCGGGAACGTACAGTGACGTCAATGGTGAACGCCACAATGACGTCAGTCTCACCTGTTGCGCATGCCTTAGTTTTCGTGTATGATGGCGACGAAGATGAAGGAGAGTTGGGACGCGAACAAATGCGCCTGGAAGCTAAAGGAGGCCCTAGGTAGCGGCCGATTTTCCAAAAACGACGCCGCGGAAGTTGCCGCTATCGAAGGAGCGATCGACGTCCTTTTTAAGATGGTTGACGGGCTCTACGTCGGCGAAGAAGAAGCAGCTTCGCACTTCACGGCAGCGATTCAAGTTCTGTTTAACGAAGGCGACGCATATAAAGCCGAAATCGCCACGTTGAAAGCCGAAATCGCCGCGTTGAAAGCCGACAACGCCACGTTGAAAAGCAAAGTCGCCACGTTGGAGAACGCTCTTCTTCTACGACAATTCGCCGTTTCTTTCATACGGGGAATAATTCGAATGTCGTTCGCCGAGGCGTGGCCCACGATGTCTGAGGATAGCCGTGAAGAACTTCTCATCTCATGTCGACTTCACCATCTGCAAAAATTCTCGTACAACGAAGACACCATCTATTACGCCGACCGATCATCGTTTCTGAAAGCATGCGCGGCTTACCGTTATTTCTGTGACGAGGTGAAGAAGCGCACGGGGCTCACGCAAGGTCAATTTCGTGTAGCTCTTGAACAAATGAAAGGCGAGGGCAATGTCGCAGCCCATCCAGACTTGAAGGACAGTGATATGGCTAGAATACCAGCACTAATTGGCCAAGTCTGTCAATGCTATTCCCAAAAAAGCCAAGAAAAGATGCATCAAGCAGTGAATGCTGCAAAATTTGCAGAGAAGAGCTTCTTTCACTGGATGGCGTCACAATAACTTTAACTAGAGTAGGTTATTTTGTTTGGGTTAAATGAAATTGGGTTAAATAAAATTCCTGCAACACTTGTTTAGCGCCAGTGTCGACCGGCGGAGAGGGAGACGACAACTCTGACAAACCAGTATACGACGTCTCTCAGCGTAAGTTCACTCGAAAGTTTAATTAATTAATTAATTAATTAATTAATTAATTAATTCCAGCCGCTGCTTTCTTACCCGATCCGAATACGATCTTTCTCTTGGACATGTACACGCCAGCGGACCATCCGACGTCGGGCAGCTTGTACGATTTGAGCGGAAATGACAATCATGCTCAAGTGCACGGTTCCCCGATTCTTCATCGTTGCATACATTCTCCATGCATGAATTATCTTGAATTTGCCCAAGAAGATAAACTCATCGTCAATGATTCGGCATCGCTTAACCTCACAAAACATACCACAATCGAAATGTGGGTTGAGACGTCGAATCCCCATTGCGGTTTCGTCCTGCTCAAACAAAACGCGTACGGTTTTCCCAAATTTCTGGACTGGAAGAACGAGGATACGATTTTCGCGTATTTGCATATGGAATACATCCCCCAATTTACAATTGTTCAACCCGAAGCATCGGACGGCAATTGGCACTATTTCGCCTTCACCTACGACGGAAATTCATGCGATATTTCTTCGACGGACGCAATTTACTCGAGCAAGAACTGACTGAAGCCTTTACTGCTTCAGACGACCCCATCATCATTGGACACTCGGACTATTGGAGCGGCGATATCAACTTTGAAGGAAGAATCTCCGCTATTCGCATTTCGAATCGCGCTCGCAGTTACCAGGAAATTCAACATTCACTTCGCGTCGGAAAAAGATTGCTTAATTAATTAATTAATCCCAGCCACTCCTCTCTTACCCGATCCGAACACGGTCTTTCTCTTGGACATGTACACGCAAGCAGACTTTCCGACGTCGGTATACTCCATGCATGAATTATCTTGAATTTGCCCAAAAAGAGAGCCAACTAGAAACGACGTAAAATCAAGATAAAAATCGAAATCTTCACCATCTCTTAACCTGAGCAACCTGAATTCCAGTCAAAAAATTCAGTTTTTCCCTTGGGTTGGACCCCATGCATATTAGCGGTCAGAATCTTCCCCACTTCATCACCAAGACCTTTAGCCTGGATAAGATAATTTTTTATAGAATCAATACCTAATCTCATTTTTTTACTCGGATAAGGTTCGGAGGCCGAAATTGTTTTCGGCGTTCGATTTGTGTTTCGCATGACAGATCAGGTTCACTGCGTCCTGTTCGGCTTGAAGACGCGTCGGAATGAAGTCGCTGTACAGTACTCGCTATACCCCGAAAGGGGAATCCGTCACGCGAAAGTCACCCAAGCGGTTCGGAATACATATAATGGTCGATTCGAGAACTATGATCGCTGTCTAGAAGACGAAAACGACGCTACGGCGAACTTAACCGGGAACGTAGGGATTGACATCATGATGACGTCACGTCAAGGTCAAGTGTCTTGCCATTGTTTACAATTATATGTTGTTTGTGCGGTTCACCGGTACAGCTCTGTTTATTGTCGCCATAGCTTCCGACCGCACCGACGTCAATACTTAATTGAAAACAATGGTTTGACTTCCGTTGGCGTTGACCTCTTTCTCAGGTCACCGGGTGGGAGGCTCGCCGCCGGTTTTCTATATAAACGAGCTCCGAGAAGGCAGATTCTCATACAATTCGACTCGCGGAGTCAGAATGATGATACGTTTACTGATATTGATCGCCGGCACCGTCTGCTTTGTCGCTCACATTTCGTCTGCAATGCCACCAGTGTCGACCGGCGGCGGTGGAGGCGGCGGTGGAGGCGGCGACGAGGGAGACGACAACTCTGACGAAGAGTCAAAAGTATACGAACCGACGAGTTGCTTCTTATAGGGTTATTTATCTAATTGACTTTTGTTTCGTTGACGTCAGTGTCATCTTAGCGACGCTGTCAACACATTTGCTAAACTTCAACACGCCTTAGAGAAAAACGTCCTTAGAAAAGACTTAGTCTCTCAGCGTAAGTTCACTTGAAAGCTGAATTAATTGATTGATTAATTAAATAATTAATTAATCCCAGCCACTCCTTTCTTACCCGATCCGAACACGGTCTTTCTCATGGACATGTACACGCAAATAGACGATCCGACGTCGGGCAGCTTCGTGAATGATTTGAGCGGAAAAGAAAATCATGCTCAAGTGCACGGTTCCCCGATTTTTCATCGTTGCAAAAGTGTGACGGCTGGATGCATGAATGCACTTGAATTCGCCGCAGAAGATCGACTCACCGTCAGTCATTCGGCATCGCTTAACATCGCAAAACAGATCACGATGGAAGCGTGGGCTCAGACGACGGTCAGCAGAGCCGGTTACATTATGTTCAAATCGGGAGCCTACGGTTTTCCCAAATTTGTATCCAACAATAACGTTTTCTCGTATTTGCACATGCGAGGACTGGGTGGCTTAGGCTACCCGATGTTTGTGGTCAACCAGCCCGAAGCAACGGACGGCAATTGGCACTATTTCGCCCTTACCTACGACGGAAAAGTCATTCGATATTACCTCGATGGAGAACTTTCACACAAGATGAAACTGGTTGACACCATTCGTTCTTCAGACAGAGATATCGTCATTGGACATTCGCAAGGAGCCAATACGTATCCTGACGGTCCCGTACATTTCGCTGGAAAAATCTCCGCTCTTCGAATTTCAAATCGCGCACGCAGTCCCGACGAAATTCGACATTCAGCTCGCGTCGGAAACTATTTGCTACTGAAAAAGTAGCGCGGCTGTATGAGCCAGAACTAAAAAAAACTCTTTACGAGAGCTAGCACGAGTATCTGTGTGCGCTGCTGCTGCTACTGCAAGTGTAAACCGTTAAACTGTACGCAATATCTGTAAAACATGATTTCCCGCGCAAGTATTCACTCACGTGCGCCAATACCTGCCAATTATCATTTTCCAACTCCACGTCACGATGACGTCACAAAAGCCAGCTGTTAGTCAGCTGTTGTAGTCAGCTGTTTAATTTTAGCCAGCTGGTGATGCCTGCGACCACGCCTAGCTCAGCTGATTCCAATCTGGTTCTTCTTCCGGTGAGAAATTCCTCGTCGCTATCTATATAAACGAGTCGAAACATCAGTAGTTTAGTGTACTGTTTCTTTTGTTGCCCAAATTTTGTCTGTTTACTATCAGTATGGCAGAGAGCGCCACGGGTAAGTGAAAAGACTGATAGCCGAAGCAGGACATCTACACTGTATATTACTGTGTTATGTATGCAGACGCTCTTTTCTCGCCTGATCCGGACACGGTATTTCTGATTGACATGCAGACGCAAACAGACGATCCGACGCCGGGCGGTTTCGTGGACGATTTAAGCGGAAAAGGAAACGACGCTCGTGTGGACGGCTCTCCGACGTTCCTTCAACACGACACGGGCTTCATGAATGCGCTTCAATTTGCTCCAGAAGATAAACTCACCGTTCGTCATTCAGCATCGCTTGACATCACAAAACAGATCACAATCGAAACGTGGGCTCAGACGACGAATGACCGAGCCGGTCACGTCGTGCTCAAACCGGAAGCGTACGGTTTTCCCAACTTTATATACAACAATGGCTACAATGGCGTTTTGTCATATTTAAATGTTTGAGGAGTGGGAGATTGGTCCGGACCTGACTTTGTGGTTGATCAGCCCCAAGCAAAAGACGGCAATTGGCACTATTTCGCTCTCACTTACGACGGAAAAGTCATGCGATATTACTTCGACGGAGAACTTTCACACGAGATGAAAGTAGTTGACACCATTAAATCTGCAAATACCGATCTAATCATTGGAGACTCGAATGGACAGAACACCTACTCTGGCGTTTCAATAAATTTCGATGAAAAAATCTCCGCTGTTTGCATTTCGAATCGCGCTCGCAGTTCCGACGAAATTCAACAGTCAGCTCGCGTAGGAAAGAATCTGCTGTTGAAAAAGTAGCGCGGTTGAGCCACAACTCAAAACTCTTTACGAGAGCATGAGTATTTTAGTGTCACCTTGCACATCAATAATAAATTCTCCAATACATCGATAAAGACTCTCTCCTCAATTTCTTCCTTGTTTGACGCCGTTTTTCGAGTGTATCTGAGCCCAACCAAAGCTCTTTAAAGAAGAAGAAGATTTTCAGAGAGGCCGTTCGCTCAGCTGACCAAATTCCGGTCAAAAAATTAATGAGAAACTATCCCTATTCTCTCTTTTTACTCGGCTAAGGTTAGGAGGCCGAAATTGTTTGAAGACGCATCCCCGAAAGGGGAACCCGTCACACAAAAGTCATCCGAGTAACCGGTTCGGAATACCATATAATGGTCGATTTCGAGAACCATGATTCAATAAGACGAAAAAGACGCTACGACGAGCTACGTTAGGAGTTATATCGGGGAAGCGTAGGCAACACGTGACTATCGACATCCTGGATGCATAGATACGGATGCTTATGGCTTATGGCATCCGCCTGGATGCAAAAGAGGATGCTTATGGCATCCGCCTGGACATCCACTTTTTCACTGACGTCAAATAGACTACAAACAATGAACTCTGAGACTTCTTCCGGTTAGAAATTTCGAGTCGCCATATAAACGAGTAGGAGCAAGAGAAAATTTAGTATAGTGCACTCACTGTGATTGACACTTTTCTCTCTTTCTTGGCCCAGATTTTGTCTGCTACAGTATCGGAGTATGTCGCCAAAGAGAGCTCGTCAGCGTAAGTGAAAACTGACCATGCACGCCGGACATGCATGCAGCTATAGTTACTAACTGTGTTATGCAGCTACTCCTTTCTTGCCCGATCCGAACACGGTATTTCTAATGGACATGTACACGCAGATAGACGATCCGACGCCGGGCGGCTTCATACAAGATTTGAGCGGAAAAGGAAACGACGCTCAAGTGCACGGCTCTCCGAAGTTCCTTCGTCACGACACGGGCGAAATGAATGCGCTTCAATTTGCTCCAGAAGATAAACTCACCGTTCGTCATTCAGCATCGCTTGACATGACAAAACAGATCACAATCGAAACGTGGGCTCAGACGACGTATCCCAAAGCCGGTTACATCCTGCTCAAAAAGGAAGCGTACGGTTTTCCCAAATTTGTAGACGACGATGGCAAGAATAGCGTTTTCTCGTATTTGCGTTTGCGAGGACAGGGTGGCAACCCCAACTTTGTCGTTGCCCAGCCCGAAGCAACGGACGGCAAATGGCACTATTTCGCCCTCACCTACGACGGAAAAGTCATTCGATATTACCTCGACGGAGAACTTTCACACGAGATGAAAGTGATTGACGCCATTTCTTCTGCAAATACGGATATCGTCATTGGACACTCGGATGGATGGAACAATCACGACGGTCCAGTAAATTTTTATGGAAAAATCTCCACGATTCGCATTTCGAATCGCGCTCGCAGTCCCGACGAAATTCAACATGCAGCCACCGTCGGAAAAAAATTGCTTCGGGAACGCGACGACTAAAAACTGAATGAAGCTGGCAGCGAATTGAAACTCTTTATGAGCGCGCGATTTTCTTTTCTTTCTGTTTCTCTGTGTCCCTCTACGGGGAAATGTCTGTAAAACATGATTTCCTTGCAAGCAACCTTTTTTACGCGAATCCTTTTCCGAGGCTTTGCAAGTATTCGCTCACGTGCGCCAATACCTGCCAATTATCCGTCGCCAAAGCGACGCGAGTCAAATCGTTTTCCAATTGAACTTTCATGAGAAGATGATACTTGGGCGGCAAGAAGATCGCAATCGAAAAGAGACCTCCTATAAACGAAAAAAAAATTCCACGCGAAAAAAAACTTTCTAAAACTAACTCACCTTGTACATCAATAATAAATTCCCCGAGACATCGATAAAGACTCTCCTCAATTTCTTCTTTCTTACCGCGTAACGATTGCACCGATTCTACGCCGCCGCCGTTTTTCGACGAGTGTATCTGCGTCCAAAGCTCTTCGAATATTTGCTTCAACGCGCACGCTTTCGCTTCGTGCGTCATAAAGTCGTCCGGAAGCGAAAGCGGAAGAAAAAGATTTTCGAAGGCGAGATAGAGAGGCGCAAGGCGACAAGAGAACGTGTGTCCAGCGACGTCAGTAAAAGTCGCACTGAAAGACTAAACTATTATTTATTTATTTATTTATTTTTATTTATTACGTGACGTCAAAATCGGTTGGGAGAGGTTGTTTGGGGACGAAATCGAGTCGTACATCAGATTGAGATGCTTTAGTGTCGGAAAGATGACTTAGGTAAGGAACTAGTGCATCTTGAGAAAAAATATATAGTAGGTTTTTTATTGATTTTTTTTCTCCCTCCTCACCGGAAACTGGCTCGTAATGCGGGCTCTCGCTCAAGTGCAGTTCAACTGCGAATACTTCTTGAGGAAGATCCGGTGTAGACGAAACTGAAGGACTCTATACAAAACGTACTATCTCGACTACAAAAAAACGTTATTTTTATTTTCGTACGTAATGCAGAACGTATGATATTTTGACGACAGGACGAAAGGTCGGCGACTCGAGCAAAGACCCGTATCTCTCCAATAAACCTAGAGCTATTTATGAGATTCTTAGGCAAATTCTAAATTGAATGCCTTGTATGCGAGACGAGTCTTTTTTCGTCACTGTCCAATCTCTCAAATTGCGAAAATCAATCTTTGGCTTCGTCACTCTGCATGCATGGTGAGTAGAGTGATGTAGAAGAACGCGATAGGTCACCTTTCAAGCTGTAGCAAAGGTGTAGAGATGCTTTTGAGAGGAGGAGCTGGGGGATAAGAAGGAGCCGAAAAATCGTCTATACAAATACGCTAATAATATTTATTAAACAATTATTAATTAATTAACCTTGGATCAACGTAGACAAAGCTTCGGTGCCCGTTTCAGGGGAGAGAGACAAAACGCGATGGAGCTAAAAAAGTCTCTACGTAAGACCTCACACTAATAGGAAATTATTTAATTAACCTTTTCACTTGACATGCTTGTCAACATCGTATAATAAAACCGAGCCCTATCCCTTATATCTAAGACAAAAAGGAATAATCCGGACTAATCCTCTAAGAGATCGTTGTACCAATATCAGAAAATTTCTCGGCAATGAGAAGCAAAAGATCGCCTAATTCTAAAAGGAAACATACATAAAGTCTCTCGCCCCCTCCCTCCCCTCTACCCGTGCATATCGTCGTCGTATGATGAGTCTGAAGGAGACCGCGACACACAAGCAAAACGCTATTGCCTATGTTCCAATCTCCATCGACACACAACTCAGAGGAAGCGAGTAAATGATACAAAAAGCGCGCCGTATCCTATCGAGAGAGAGTATAGGAGCGCGGAACGAGCGTTGGAACGCCGCCACGTACGGTCGGTCTAATTTGCACTTCGCGCGCCGATCGTTGCAATATGAGAAGATTATGCGTGAGATTGTCGAGTACAGACGAAAGAGGAGCCGAAACGGTTTGCTCGCAAAGCGAGCGCAGCATATCGAGCACAAGGGGACTAATAAACGAATAAACTACGCGCGCCACGCGAGGGGGAAATGTACGACGAACCTCTGTGGTGTGAGTCGACTGACGCAACGAAGAAAATCGACCGTGTGAGCGGCCAATTTTGGTCGACACAAAACGGACGTCAAAATGAATCTTTTTGACGCATTTTTTTGAATTCGTGTCTGCACTTGGGAGGGGGAATCTTACTTGAATATTTCCTTGCTTAGAGCTGATTGGTTGTGTCGTTTGTAGAAGATGTAGAGACTTCGGAATAGAGTGACTGCGTAGCCGCCAACGTAGCCAAATTGTATGGCTTTGTCGAGGATTGTGAGGCTGCCCATCAGCGCAAAAGAAGCCGAATCTTATAAGAGATATAACGTTTAAATTAATCAATTATTATTATTAGGACTTACCGGAAACGGAGCTGGGTTTGTAGCATAAACTCAATATGTCTAACTTTCGAGATATAATATCTAAAAAAGGTTATTATTATTATTAATAGAGTGAGATGAATTGACTTGCCTAAATCGTCGAATATAGACGGAAAGAAAGATCGATATTGATTTCGCGACAAATGATGAGGAATCGACGGTTCACCGTCTCGCGACTAATTAGATACCCTAATTAATTAATATTAATCAATATTATTATCTTTTACCTGAGACGGAAATTGAAGCAGCCAATTGTAGCACAAGAGTCGGTGACCCAAAGGTAGACCCGGATGCTGAGCGTTGCAAATTAATCTAAGAACCCTTATTGGCTGCGAGACCCCCAATGTATTTCAAAATTCACGCGCCTTTTTAACAAACGATCTTCGTCGCATTTTTCAAATAATTCCCTATCAAATTTTATCTAAAGTAGCGTCACATAAAAAAATTAAAAAAATTGATTTATTAATTCCTTGCCTTTAGTAGAAAAACGAGATGGAATAAGGGAAGACTTAATGACGCTATATGCCGAAGAATCTGCTGCTTAAAAGTCGTCGGCGACAAACCGGAAATTTTGACGCAATCAGCGAGCTAAAACCCGGAAACTCCTCACCCCACGATTAAATAAATCAATAATATTGATACTTGATAGACGACGGAAGTGAGACAGTGAGGCGTCATCAACGAAGCGCTGTCCATCACCCAGGAAACGGCCTTACGAAGTTCCCGGGTGTCGATAGCAAAAGGCAATTTACGTTCAGTCTAAATTTCAATAAATATGACGTCATAAATAAGAAATTCGAACCAGTTTCATTGAGATTGCAGTTTCGGTTTCATAAGTGGGAGACGTTGGAGAAATAGCAGTCTATTAATTAATTAATTAATTAGAGAATTTTATTGGCTTCGTGTTATTGATTTATTGATTTTTCTGACCCGTAAGTCTGTCTGCATGAGAAGCATGTCATTCAATTTGTTGTCCGCATGTCTGAAAATTCTATTTAATTAATTACAAAATTCGATTTTAATTTTCTACTTTTCTTTATCCTGCGTCAAATTGAGTAGAACGTGTCGCAGAACAGTAACAAAAAGCAACTATAAATAACTATTTACACTTTCTATGTATCCCAATACTAATTACCAAATAATCTTGATGAACGCTTGTGAGTTCATCTTGAGCCATGGCATAAAGAGAAGCGAGACGATTCTGAAGCAAACCCTAGACACTATCAAGATAAAAATACCCAAATCCCAGGATGTAATAGTACACAAACTGGATAAGTGATTTCTAATTCTAAAAGGCATTGGCATGCCGCCGCGCGAACAATTCGATCAGGAGAATTCGTAGTCTGAAAAATATGACGTCACATTTTTCACACAAAGATTAAATAATTTTTAATGTACTGCTATGGTTTTTGCTAGTACGTCTTTAAAAAGTAAAAGTTGATTTTCCTAAACGGAAAAAGTTTGAATTATTCCCCAATTTTTTGTATACATACCATAAATTCAAATTCCACTACAAGAACGGTCAAAGTGAAAAGAATCTGCAAAAAGTGAAATTTCAATCGAAAAAAAAGCGAAAATCTTCTATAACGTACCTGGCTTCGAAAAAAGAAAAGCTTTTCTTTTTCTAACTGATCATAAATGTCCTTTAGCGATCCGAACGTATGTTCAACGCTAGAGACAGATCGTTCGACAATGAAAAATTTCCTCGCGCGCGCGATCTCTAACGTTATTGTATCGGTGAGCAAAATCGACGGCTAATAAGAAAGATGGTGTCCGACTGCCGTAAGGATAACGAATTGCGCTTACGTATTCTTGAAAAAGACCGAGAACGTTGACTTTCGTGCTTTCTTTCTTGTTTTCCGACGTCAGCGCCTGCATTTCTGTATTAGATGCGATTTTCGATCGTTGTAGAGTGGTTTACTAGGAGGATATAGTGGACAAAGTCGCCTGCGGACGTATTTTCGGCTGCGAAGAACGTCTGAGGTGATCGACGAAATTCTGCAATCTCCTTCACCCAGTTGTCTTGGAAGAGCTGCAATCGAAGCGTAAGAGACGGTCGTTTCAGCAGGAAAAGCCGGCACTTACGTCCATCGTTGTTTTGCGTAGAGAGTTGCGCTATGCGCGTAATTGCGCGATAATTCGCGCGGATACGTAATCAGAATTTATTTATTCATCAGAACGAAAATAAAAAAGAAAAATCGCGCTGTCAATTATTTCATCCTCTTAGAATAGGATACGTAAAATTCTTCCATAAATATCGGCGCTCGATCTGTTCAGTTCAGTTCACATTTTCTTTCATCGAAACGAAGCGCGATTATTCGTCGCGATGGACGCCCATGGAGGCTCGCCAGTTCCTAGAAAGTCAAAAGAGACGATTTAGAATAGAGCGTGGCGTCGGGGTAGGCTCGTTCGATTTCGCGAAGCGAACTGGGAGAGAAACGCCGGCGTCTCTCCAAAAACGAGCGTCTAGCGCCCTTACCTAAGTTCTTCCACCCGTTGCGTGTGTGAAAGAAAGCCCTGCGGCTTCTCTAGACATCGTGATTCGTTTCTTTTCAAGGCTCTTGATCGTTCTCCGCCATCTTGAAATCGTGCGTCACGCGTCACACGCGTGCGGTAGTCTTGCGTCATATGATGCCAAAAATAAATTGCTGACTCGGCTGCCGACAAGAATACACGTCAAACCGGTTTACAAACCGGTTACGTTTCGCGCCTGCATTTTTCGGACCAATCAGAGCGCTACTTCAGCCGCACGTGACCGCAACGGACAAATGAGCGCGCTGGGCGTGGCTACGCTGTTCAAAAGCAAAGCGCACAACCGATTTGCTTCAGTTGCGGCTGAGGGTGGATGCGTCGCGGTTCGCTGCGTCTCTTCCTTGATCGGACCGGCTCGGGGGAAGACAAAAGGCAAGTCCTGGGTTGTTGTTTCAGCGTGGCCCACGGATTAATCCGTGCCGGAGCCCGTAGGCAGGGCGATGGGGGGCTTCGGCCTCGGTTTACGCACTGGGTATAAAGGTCGCCAATGTCTTATTGTTGCCGAACAAGTACGGCCCGCGCTAGGCTCGAGCGGGCACGACTTGGAGGGGGTGTTCATTACGGTCTGGTTGCCGGCACTTTTCTCACCCATGGCACGATTAGACGGAGGATGACCTGGCCCAGGAGACTTCGACTTGGGCATTGCACTGCCTTTCCTGTCGACTCCTACAAACAGTGGTCGGCCGCTTCTCCACTTCCACAAGGCCCGGTTCTTCTCAGGAAGACATACCGAAGGCTTTGGTACCAACGAGCCGGGGGACTCGGTTTCAGGGGCCGACTCTCGTCCAGGCGGTACTGATTGGGGTGGCCGAGGACCCGCAACTCGCCCTAAATTTTTGGAACGGGTGGTCATCGCTTGCGGTGGCTGCCTTGGGCTACGAAAGCGTCCAAACCTCCTCGTGGTGTAGCCTGGGTAACGCGAATATGGACGCAAATCAAAAGGTACGTAAAACGATGATTTGACAGAGACTAACCTTCTTTTTTTTAGGTGGAAACGTGGCGAGAGGAGCTGGATCAAGAGAATCGAAGACGGACATATTTTGGCTACCTAGATAGGGATTTTGCTTTTTCTACGTGTAAATATTCATTCTCAATTTATTCATTAATTAAATGACCTCGTAGGTGTCCAATAGCAGCTTTGACTTCATCTTCTACGCTCGACTTCCTAGTAGCATAACACAGTAACATCAGCCGCCGCTACTGAGTACGTGTACTAGTTTATTTCTCACAAAACAGACAATTTGAAGAGCGTGCAGTGTGCTAATTTTTCGTTCGTTCGTTCGTTCGTTCGTTCGAGTCTTCTAGTATTGACTCCGGATAGTGAAAATGAGGTAGGATAGGTTAATGAGTGCTAATCCGAGCACGTTAAATGGCCACAGGAGAAGAATGAGAACAGTGGAATATTGAGCTGCACCACCTCTTACACAGGCATCAGGAGCATTGAAGGAAAAGGCGGCGCAGAGAAAATATTCTTCAATTGCAGACTCGATGTCACCAAGCGAAAGCGTGAAAATGGAATAGACCAAAAGATTCAAGGTAAGTGAAAAAAATATGGCCACAACGTAGTAGATGTACCGATTGCTCACATAGGAAAACTCTTCGTTTTCAGCAATAACTTTCCCAGCTATTTCGTCATCAACGTCCCCTTCTTCAACGGATCGATACTGTAGAGCGACAACGTAACAAATGTTTTACGAGAGGAGAAGACAAAAGACTTACTTTTTTATAGATGAACCATGAAATGAAAAATCCCGCTAGTCCCGTAACTATTTGAACTTGAAGAATGTAGAAGAAGTAGAGAACCTGTTCGTCGAGACCCATGCAGTCGTGGCAAAAAGGCTGCAGCGTGAACGTATCCTTTCCTTTCAGTGAAAACTGAACTCCAATAAAAAAGGCGGGCAAAATCCAGGCAATGACAGATTCAAATAGGAAGAGTAGTTTCATGTTGGTCTTTGAGACGTTTTGAGGAAAAACAATAAAAAGCCATATATTAAAGGCAGCAGAAGCCCACCAGAACGCGAGAGAAATTCCACCGTATTGTTCAGTAATAGCTATTGAGGGGAAAAAGGAAGGAAAACTGTTCATAGAAAAAAGACTGTGCTATTAAATTACTTTGAACGTAGGTTCCTCCACAAGCGCCCGAGCTAAAGGTAGCCTCAAGGAAGTTTGCCTTGTTGCAGCAGAATGACGTCTCCTTGCCAATCCAATGAATAATGCACATTACAAAGGCTAGATAAATAATACAATAGCCATTGACTAATTAATTCTATGATCCTTACAAATGACGAATTGAATGACCATGACGTAATAAGGTATGACGTTGGGAAACGTTCTCCTAAAGACACACACAATCAGTTCCGTTTCAAAAAGCAAAGACTAATAATGGAACTAACTCTGAAGGAACTTTGACTAGAACGACAATGGCAATGACAATCATAATGATGCCAAGTGCAAAGGCTGTATAGAGCATCCCGTGAGCTGCCTTGATTTCCTTCGCTTCGTACCAGTCCCAGTTAGAACAGGAAAAGTAACAGCAACCTTGATCGTTATCAGGAACGGTGTCTCGATGACAGACAAGCGGACCTAATAATAATAATAAAACAAAACAACGACGTGTCGTCGTCATATCTCTGTGGACGCCAGCTATAAACCTTTCGTTCGAAATAGTTTGGTGATGACGGGAAGTCGAGTAAGAAGTTCGATGGGATGCGTGACATTAAATGCAGTCATAATGGGTCGAACGACACGAATTCCGAGAGCGATGACACGCAATAGAGCTTCAGACGAGGCGCTGGGATGACTAAAATTCGTTTCCGTCATAATGTCCAAGAGAGTGAGGAGATCATCTTGGGAAACATTATCGGCGACGAGACTCCTCACAAGAGGCTCCACATTGCGAGTCACCGTCGGAAAACACGTCTAAGACAGCGCATACTATTGCCGGTCTATGGGCACGTACTCGCAAATGGAGACCTTCTCTAACTATATGCGAGTACGAGACTGTTTTCTTTACCGGTATCGATGTTGTGCTGTCCCCTTGCGCCGCTGCTGTCGCCGAAACGGCTCTGTTTTGCGACACGACGTAAGCGAGGATGGGAACGATGATGGCGGCCAAGGCGACGACGAGAACGAGGCGGGAGAAAAGCGACGCGGCTATAAAACGCTTCGTTGACGAGAAGAATCCCATAGCGGAACTTGGCCGGCAGCCGAGCGAGGTGGACAAGCGAAAAGTGATTTGGGGGAAGACCTTATAGTGCGCGTCTCTTCTGTTGACCCGCCTACTCGCCTGGGGCACGGGAAAAAAAATTTTTGTTTGTGTATGCACAGGATCCTATTGTTTGATTCCGCCGCCCGTGGCACCTTGTCGCTCTTCTACTATCCTATCATCCATACGTTATTTATCTAGTACGATTGCTCACGGCGCTAGGGAGATCTACAAAAATCGTGCTCCACTAGTAGTAAAAAGTGTTTAAAGCTGATTAATTAAAAAGATGTCGTATTCAGAGAGGATCGCGACCTGATGTTGAGGTCGGTGGCGGCGGCGGCTTTTTAATTTGATATTCAATCAGATATGCAGGATAGGCCTAGAGAAGGAGACATTAGAAAATGTCGTCGTTTCTCCCTTCCTCCCTTCCCCTACTTGTTCTCCTCTATAGACGACGTATTCTGTAAAGGCTAATCCACCGACACTCGGTCGTCCGACAACCGAATGATGTCCTGGCGGCGCGTGAGCCATTTTCATAGCGGAAAATTGCAAGAAAACCTTTCCTAAAGCAACTCGGCAGAGAATCAGCTGTCGATGGCAAACGTAGCACGATTTGTCGCGATGTTCGGGACAGCCCGTGCCCCCGCCAATTCCGTAGACGTACTGATTACTTTTGGACGAGTTTTCAGCAAAGTAAAGACCTTGGAGGGGGGGGGGGGGGGGGGGGGGGGGTAGGTAATAATAAAAAAAGAGGATTGTTCTATTGAAAATCGACTGACCTGCGCCAAACATTCCTCCTATGTAAGCGTGGCGCTCATCAAATCCTTTTTGGACTATAGCGTTTACAAAGGGAGATCCTAGGGAAGGCAGTAAGCAATCGTTGCTAGTACAGTCGTAAGGCAAAATGCGCTCCTCCCATCTTGTTGGCACAAAGCCCGATGCTTTTTTGGAAGCTCACTCGTGTTGAATAGGTGTCAGGGGAAGGGTGTATGTGTGTGTGAGGGATGCATCTTACCGTGGAAAAGAACTCTCTCGTTGAAATTGCCACTATTTTGTTCAGCAATCTAGATTTTAGACGTTGATTTTTTCTCCCATTATTTTCTGTTGTCTTACCTCTTGTCTTCTGTAGCAGTATCTTTGCCACAATTTCGTATTGATTACTCTCTGAATCTAAAAAAATTTCCCGGCGAGAATATTAAATTAATGAAAAAACTGAACGTCTTCCTACTTTGATTATATTATATGATTTAAAAATGCCGCCGGCTGCACCGCCGTCATTGTGCTCTCGAATCGTACTTTGCATCTTTAATTAAAAATAACCAATAATAAGGAAATTCCCATTCCCGCACTTATTATTACCTCTTCTGCAGTCTGTATAAAATCACAATCATCTGGAGCCAAATTAACAAGAAGCGTTCCCTCAGTGACAGGTGGTTTCGCTACAAAAGTTCGACCTGGAAACATTAAAATGTCAATATTTATTGAGAATGTGCACATGACTTACCGGGTCCCGTGCATCGTTCCTTGACTCCTTTGATGATCTTGTGTCGGTGTCCATAGGCACGCACGCCCACTTCCTTTAGTTCTTCGTGCCCCATATCCATGAGAACATCCAAAGTAATCTATCAAGACAAAAATCAATAGATAATTAAGTATGATTTCTTCACAAATACCTGTTCATTTTCAAAAAGTTCTGATAGCAGTGGAAGCCCAATCGATTTGAGCAAATCTCCAACCGTCATATCAGCTTGATCAGCTACAAAAATCAATAATCTTTATAAGATAAATAATATTGATCATACGGTACCCTCTTTTCCAATGGCATTTGATCGTTCTACGAGCATTGGAACGAGAGGCGGCTCCAATTCGGAGCTAAGAAGCGCCGCTCCAGCGGGAGACAATCCAGACAACATATCCGCATCCGTGCTACTCAACGTGCGAACGGGCGCCGCAGGGGCAGCAGCCGAAAGCAAAGCCTTCACATCTTGAGCCTTAGAAGAAGAAGAAATTGAAGCCTTACTCTAAGAGATAGAGACACATACAGTGGCCAAGTCACATGCTGTCTGGCCTTCTTGATTTTTCATATTCACGTCAGCTCCGTGTAAGATCTAAAGAAGTTAAATATTTATTATATATTTATTATTTTTATTTTATTTCTGACTAGTAAGGAACAAAGTTGTGTTCTTCCTTTTTGCGCGGCTTCGTGAAGAGGCGTGAAATTCCACCTATCCGTCGCGTTGACGAGAGCGCCGTGTTTGATGAGAAGAGCGGCCATTTCAACATGCTAAACCCACGTGACCACACAAAATTATTTATAGTATTTAATTACCCCATATGATGATGCGTTGTGAAGAGGAATTAGACCTCCCTTGTCTTTTGCATTGACGTCTGCTCCGTGTTCAAGCAAATATTCGGCAACTTCCACTTGATTGTATCCGGCTTCGAGTGTAGTACATTTTGCGTCAATAATTTTTTCAAATAATTAAGTGGCAAACCTGCTAGATGAAGTGGAGTCGAATTTCTTCCCGCTTGATCTCGACAGTTCACATTATCAACTGTCACGAGTCGAGCAACCTTAATTAATTAATTAATTAATTAATTAATAATTATTGATTTTTTGTTTATGTTAACCCTGGCTAGGTCTCCTTTCTTTGCAGCTTCCAATAGAGCTGGATCCCCACGTAGCAAATCCTTCACATCTCCGTCTTCTTCTTTTACAAGATCAAGTGGCGAATTCCCGTCGCGATTTTTTCGAAGGGAATCGGCACCGTGCTAAAAATAGCACCCATTATATATATATATAAGGTCACGTGTCATAGATTATTACCTTGAGAAGTAATTTGCAAATTTCGTATTTTCCTTTTGCAGCGGCTTCGTGAAGTGGCGAAAATTTCCACAAATCCGTCGCATTTACATTCGCCCCATGCTAATCAAATTAATCAATTATAATTAAATTTGAATTTTCTTACCGTGACTAAAAGCTCGGCGACTTCGTAGTGACCATAGGAACAGGCGTTGTGCAGGGGAACGAGACCCCCTTTGTCTTTTGCTTGAACGTTTGCTCCACTAACAAGTAAGAATTCGACGACGGGAACTCGATTGTAGCCGGCTGCAAAGTGGAGAGGAGTCGAGAGGCGTCCTTCCAAATCGCGACAATTCACATTTTGCTGCGTGCAAAGTCGCTAACAAAGAAGACATTAATTAATTAATTAATTAATTATTGTTTTTTTACTTTGACGGCGTCGAGATCTCCGGCTTTAGCGGCTTCAAGCAATTGCTGATCCGTATCCGTAATATCACCAGGAGGCTCTAAAAAGCGCGCGTTAAATAACTCTGACGTCACAATGAAAAGCATTGCGACGTCAGGGACGCTACTATACCTAGGAGAAGTTTGCGGACGTTTTCCGGAGCCATTTGCGCTGGCGTGTATCCGTCATTTGAAATGAGACTGGCGTCGGCTCCGTTGGCGAGAAGAACGCGACACACTTGCACGAGACCTTCGCGCGCTGCTTTGTGTAACGCTGATTGGCCACTCGAGTCCACAGCATTCACCTAAAGGAAAAAATCAATAGGATAAATCAATCGCGATGCTATTGTATCTCTCACTTTGACTCCGTTCTTCAGAAGAAGTTCCATGGAATCTAGATGAGCTTTTTCCGCTGCTACATGTAACGGCGTTTGCATCCTATGTGGTGTAGAGACAAAGAAGTGAAGGAATGAAGAGTAATGAAAATGTGTCAACTCAAACTCTTTATTTTTCAAATTGACGTCTGCATTCTTTTTGATTAGAAATTCCGTGCACGCTTTTCGTTTTGGATACGATGACGCAACAGCACAATGCTTAAATTCAATAATAATTAATTAATTAATCATGTATAATTATCTGTTTCTTACCAGAGGTGTTTCCAAAGAGTGTGGATGTTGAAAATTCACAATTTCCGACGTGAGAATTTTTTTGATTTTTGGCAAATCAGCTGTTTTCGTGCTTTCGAGCAAAGAATGCGCCTTCCACTCTCCTAAATAATATAAATTAGTATAAATTCAATTAAAATTTTGAAACTTACTTGTCAATTTTTCGGCCAATTCCGGCGAAGCTGCTACATCAAGAGCACTTCGTCCATGACAATTAACGTGCGTTGGATCAGCGCCAAAACTGAGTAAAAGAGAGCAGACTTCCACCCTAACATATAATCAAGATAATAAATAGACTTTAGGGCCCACGTCACGTGCCTGTTTTTGCTTCCTGCTTCATGTAAGGGAGTGAATTGCCACAGATCCACGGCATTCACACTGGCACCGTGTTTCACAAGCAACTCAGTCACTTCATAGTGACCATACGAACAAGCATTATGCAGGGGAACCAATCCACTAAAAAATCAATCAATAAATAATTAATTAAGAGACATCGATATGTAATTTACCCTTTGTCTTTTGCGTGAACATCTGCGCCATGATGCAACAAGAGTTGCACAATCTTAACTCGATTATAGCCAGCTGCCAAATGAAGAGGCGTCGACTAGAAAAAATATATGACGTCATTAAATAGTATTATAAATTTCATTTCTTTGCCTTTCTTCCATCCGCTGCGTGGCAATTGACGTTGAGTGGAGTCAGCAAAGACATTAATTTCTCCTCATCACCACTCCTTAATTGGATTAATTAGATTAATTAATTAATTAACGTTGAGTGGAGATATTAAATCTCCTTATTAATTAGTTAATTGATTTTACCTTGATGATTCGAGGAGTTCGTCTTTTTTATAATCTCCAGTGAGAACGTTTCGACAGGAAACGTCGGCTAAATCGAGAGGAGTTTTTCCGTCAGTATTTCGAATATTTGGATCAGCTCCATGTTGTAGCAAAACTGAAGAAAAACTACTAACTAAATTTTTTCAGAAAAATTCCAATTTTCTGACCAATACAAACGTCGATTTTTCCTTTGATCGCCGCTTCGTGAAGTGGAGTGAAATTCCAATTGTCGCGCGTATTCGGATCGGCTCCGCTCGTGAGAAGCAATTGAACGACTTCGGCGTGGCCAAACGAGCATGCGTTGTGCAAAGGAATGAGACCCCCTTCAAAGAAAAAGAAAAAAAAAGAATTCTCGTCCAAAAAACGACGATAAACGATCACGATCGTAGAATTTACCGTCGTCTCTCGCGTGAACATTTGCTCCGCATTGTAGTAGGGTTTCGACGACTTCCTTGCGACCGAATCCTGGAAAGAAACGAAGGAAGAGTCATTCCCAACCCCCCGAACCACAGACACGCCCACCGAAGTAAACCCCTAACGAATGGTTATATACGCGAAGCGAAACGAACAAAGTGTTGAAAAGATCGATATAAAGTATTGGATTCGTTGAGAATTCGAATCGAATGCGATTTCGATCGTTTTCTTGAGGGGGCGTGGTTCTCTTTGTACCTGCGGCGAAATGAAGAGGAGTCGACTTTCTTCCCGCCGTGTCTCGCGCGTTTACGTTGCTCGTCGACACTTGACGTCGAACGCGCGTGAGATCGCCCGTGCGACACGCTTCGAAGAGTGCCGTATCGGTTCCACAAACGGACGGAGGCGGAGAAAGACCCAAACGTCGCGTCGCCGCCGCATCGGACGCATCGCTCATTGCGTCGTTCGATTCTTGAGTCGGAGGCGGCGAGATGGACGACGATAAGCGGAGGAGAGACAGTCGACGACTGCTCGCCATAACAAAGCCTTCCGCGCGACTGTGCGTGTCGCTGCGTAATCACTGCGTAATCACTCGCGCGACGCGTACAGTACACTGTACTTGTACGATTTCTCATCTATAAACATAAATCGTCTATAAACCTACTAGATACAGAATGTGAAACCCGCACCTACACCAGACGAATACTGATCTGTTCTTTTTTTGGTTAAAACACACACTAGCGCTAAAATAGGCCTTAGTACAGTAGAGAGCAAGTTTCTAAATTGACAGCCAAAGGCGTTCTAGCTGTTGCGAAGCAACAACATCGCTGACCGCTTTACAGGCGTCAGCCAGATTGTCCGCCTCAATAACGGCTAGCAAAGACTTAGATGAACGAATGAATTTTTTTTCTATATTGAACTTACTGTGAGCTTGATGCTTCTCCACGATTTTCAATATTTCTGAAGGTAATGTCGTCGATTTGAGGCAGATGACAATCGGATGAAGATCGACTGCTTGAAGTCGAACAATGCAGAAAGCGTTCACGTCCAAAATGCAGTGTTTGTGCTAAAAAAAGGAGAAGATTCGAGTTTGTGCTTTGCGTTGTAGTAGCATTCAATTGATTACCTGAGAGGCGATAGACCTGACGTCATCGACTCCAACACAGGAGAATCCTTCGTCAAGATGGTCGTAATCAATCAACTCCAAAGACTCGACCATTTTGTCCATTTCGGAGATGTCTTTGTATTCGTTCTCTACATCAATTCACTCCAGTTAATTAAGGAAGAAGAGAGGACTGAAACTTACTGAGAGGGCAAAGAGAAAAGCGATGAGGATAGAGTTTGAGCAACTCTTTTTTCACGTCTTTCTCTTCGTCGCCGTACAAAAGAAGGGGACGCGCAAAGTGAGCTACAAAAAAACAGTCGTTTTATTATTTATTTATTTATTTAATTAATTCGATTTCTTACGTCGTTGCAGAGCAACGCGCTGATAAGGATTAATTGAGACGACGTCGTTATTTTTCTTTTCATAAAGTTCCAAGGCCCTGGATTAGATGCTAGTAAAGTTTTTATTGAATTTTCAAGCGAGGCGTCATACTTTGTCCTATTGGGCACGGTTCCCTTTTCCACTTCGGTGCCGTCAAGATTAACTTTCCACGCCAAATAGGACGTCACTTGGCCTTCAATTTTGTGCATTGACTCGATGACGTGCAGAACGTCTCCCCTCTTCACTTTCAAGTCTTTTAACTCGAAACGAAGCTGAGACGTTTGGCATCGAATGTGAAACGAATCGAGCTGATCGCGTTGGAGATCTCTCAAGCAAGCATACTCTAAATAAAGAAAAAAGAGCGTAGCACGCAAGCGTCGCGCCCTCTCCCTTGAGTCCCTTCCCTAACTTACTTTCTGGATTGAATTGGGCCAAGACTTTGACTTGATTTGTCGTTGGATTGCGTGTGACTTTCGTAAGAGCTTCCATCACGTCTTCTTTGGTTGCCTGGCGAAGATTGCATCCTTCTAATTCGAGTAGTTGATCCATTTTCTTGAGTCCAATCGACGCATTGCCCACAGCACTAACAAATATTCCGACGGCATTTCCTCCGTTCACTTTGAAGCCCAATTCGCCCGATTCTGGCCTTTGAATGACAACTTCTCGCGGAGCGTGAACCCTAAGCAAAATTTAATTAGAGGAGAATCGCGGTGATGATGACAATCATACAGAGGATCGTGAGGCGACGGATCAGATGATAGTGGAGGCGCTGGCGTCAATGAAGGAGTAATTTTCGCTTTCGATCCCGTTGACGTAGAAGAAGACAAAGCCATTGATGATGATGAAGTGACAGTTGACGTGCTTGTGGGTCTGCTGCGAGAGACGGAGGCGGCGGCGGCGGCGGCGGCTTTCGAACGAGCCAACGTCAACGTGAAACCGTCCTTTTTCAACGACCTTTCCATTATTCTTTCCACATCTTTGACATTCGTCGCTTCGACGGGTTTTCCATTGATCTATAAAGTAGGGGGGGTATGACGTCGTCGTTTGCGTGCATTCTTTTGCTTTCTTACCTGAAGAAGTCGGTCGTATCCTTCGTCGTATGCCGCTCGAACGTTGGCTACCGTAATGTCTTGAAGAAAAAAAGACGATCTCAGTTGAAATCCCAAATCTTGAATGCCTATACATAAGACGACGGCTTAGCTAAGAAGAGATGACGACTACTTTTCCCTTCACCTTTTCCCCCCCGGCCTGCCGCAAACGACAGTTCCTTCGTCATACTAGGCATCATGCTCGTAAATTCAGAAGGACTGAGACGTCGCAACGAATGCGGTCTCGATTCTTGAGAAAGTTGAGTACTTCCCGTCGTCGATTGGGACTCGATGCTTCCTATAGCCGAGTCGCTAAGAGACGGAGTTGGCTCAGGAGCGGCAGCGGCTTGATTGACAGCCAAAACAGAGGCAGCCGCCGCCTAGAAATAAGAAAGAGAAGATAGCCATCGCATAGACGTACTTAGACCCTTTCAAATTACCTGTTGTTCTTCGTAAGACGCTTTGAGTTGGCGGACTTGTTCCTCCAATCGTTTGTTGCTTGCTTTCAGCGTATTGAATGCTTGCGATAGTCTGTCTTTGGCTTCCAACGCCTCGTCTCGTTTCGCTCGCATTGCGTTCACCGTTTTCACGGTTTCGCCTAATTTTTGATTTTCGGCGAGAAATTTTTTGTTTTCTTCCATGAGCCACTCTTTCTTCTGATGCGTCTGCTCTAAATCCAATTGCGCCGCCTCCAAAAGCCGACACATTTCCATGTATTTTTCCGTTAGAGCAGCTTCTTCTTTTTCGCTTCGTTTTGTCGCCGTTGTAGCACTTCCGCCTCCTTCTTTCAATTGCTCTAATTCTTTCGTCAACGTTTCCTTTTCTTCCTTCAAGCGTTTCTTCTCTTCTTCGGCGACTTTCGCTTCTTCTTTCAGCGCAAGATTTTGAGCAACAGTCGAATTCATCTTATAGAAATTGGCCTGCAAATGACGATACAAGACAACGGCTTGAAGATTCCAACGCGCGACTAATTTCAAGAGAGTCAGACGATCGCCGTGAAGACTTTTCAGTTGTTTCTCGTCGCTATTTCGTTCGCTTTCGAGTCGCTCCACCGTTCGCGATAACAAATTGTATTCGGCTTTCAGTCGCTTTTGTTCGTTGAGCACTCTCGCATATTCGTTACGTTCAACTTGCGCTCGATGACTGCGAATCACTTCTTCGATGCATTTCTCTTCGGATTCGGCGTGATGAACGCCTCTTGTCGCCTGTTCGGCGGCTGGAGGCGCCGCCCTTTCTTCTTTGGAAATAATCCGGCGTACGGACATCGTAATAGAAGCAATGCAGTCCGAAGCGCGGATCTTTGAAGAGGCCAATGTGTCGAGAAGATCGTCAATTGAAGCGCTCGCTGATTCGTCCAATCTGAGAAGAAGAAAAATGAACGATATATATTTTATGTCTTTTTCAAACCTTTCTTGGATTTTTGTCATGCATTCTGCCATGTGAAAGTGACCGTGAGCCTTCGCTATTTCCGCGGGCGCCACTCCGTTTTTGTCAGTCACTTTGAGTAAGGAATCGACGTGGGGCAATTGAAGTAATAAACGCATAAGTGACGGAACGCCAAGGCGAGCAGAAAACATCATCAATTTAGACGCGGAGGAAGACGGAGACTTTGCTGCTTCGCCTTGAACGCCGCCTCCACCTCCGCCTCCTTGTAAGGCAGAGAGAGAAATGCCTCCGCCGCCGCCGTCACCGACACCCGTTCCACTTCCGCCGAGAACTTCTCCGAGTAAGAAATAGAGTTGGGATAATTGATCGTGAACGTCGCCTGTTAGAAAATCGCTGAGAGAAGGACTAGCGTCGTAATATTCGAATTGGTCTTCGAGGACTGGTTGGCCGTTGACGATGACGTGTAAATTGACTATTTCCGGGTGAGAATGAGCTAGTAGAGAATAAAGAATCAAGATAAAGAGAGTATGTATGAAGTAAGGCAGACCTGGTATGATAGCCGTGTAATTGAAATCGTTGGCACGGCAAAGATCGAGTCGTTTGTATTGATGAAGAGAAACGGAGTAAAAAACGAGCGTGATTTGACCCTCGGGAATCGGTATGCTTCCAGACGAAAAAACGTACAAAGGTTCACCACCCTAATAAATAAATAAATAAATGATAATGATTTCTATATATAGAACGTACGGCAGTCGAACTTCGTTTAGGCGAAACACCCAAGCACAGTTCGTCCAATTCTAAAGTACGAGAGGTGAAAGGTCAAAGAGAGTAAGTACAATGGTAAAAGAGAGAGGAGAGATGGCGATGATATAGTGGTTGTGGTGGTTGTGGTTAGGTTTGTGGTCAAAGAGGGAAGTGCATTCTAATTGTGACGATCATCTCTTTTTATTCTTCTTAGGTAAACGGCAACTTAAATATAACTCTGAACTAAAATTGGATAAGTCTGCCTTTCGTTGTGCTCTCATCTCGCTCTCTTGAAAGAAAGAAAGAAAGCCATTCGCCGCGAGCTCATTCTTTAGCCAACAATTGGCCAACGTGCATGGAACCAACACCACCACCACCACCACCACCAAATTTCCACACTACAAAAAGTGGTGTTTGTATACATATAGGACAATAAATAGTAGAAAGGACTACTGCGCTACGAGACCGACTACATGTCATGGAAAAAACTTACGAGGCTCATAGAATGGAGGCTGAGGCTGCTGTTGCTGTTGCTGTTGCTGTTGCTGTTGCTGTGACGACGGCGGTGGCAACGGATGCCCAAATTGTTGCTGTTGTTGCTGAGGAGGAGAAGAAATGAACTCAGATGGAGACGTGACCCCAGTCGATGTGAGATTATCGTGAGAAGATGAAGTAATGGGCGGAGTATTGGCGTCAAAGAGACCGTGGCACGTCGCCGCCGTCACGACGGGATCGTAGACGTCGGACGAAATAGCGATATCAGTAATAGCGGAAACAAAGGGCGTATTGACACGCGAAAAAGGAGACTAGGAAGATCCAAAAATGGAATAAAAAAAAAACACTTTGTTGTCGTTGTTGTTGTCTTACCCCAATCGATCCACTGCCACTATCAACACTTGGTTGATGACTTTGAGAAGGACTTCCAATCTGAGTCATAGGAGAAAAAGCTAGAGAGGCGAGTTAGTACTAAAAAGAATCACGATTTTTTTTGTTTTTACTTGAAGTCAATAGATCGCTCGTTGCAGCCACGGATTCGACAGCACTATCGACATTACAACCGTTATCAGCCAAGGTATGAATCGTAGATGACGATTCGACGCGACCCAATTGAGCATCGACAAGAGAAACACCACCAGGACTGGGAGTATGACTATTGTACGGAGTCGCTTGTTGATGAGAAGAAGAAGAACGCTGTTGTTGTTGTTGTTGTTGTTGTTGTTGCTGTTGCTGTTGTTGAAAAATGCTTGATACGGAAGCAGCGTAAGGATTGTTATATGGGATGCCAGCGCTTCCATCGTAATAGCTTCGGAAAGGGGGAGGTGGCATTGGAGATTGTTGAAACTGTGTCGTCTATATTAATCAAGATAAACATGATTTGTTATCATTGCGAGGCGGCGGAATTCAATTACGTTGTTCATCAAATGTTGTGGTGAATAGAGGGTCGGTGACGTCAGTCCACCGAAACCAAGACGATGAAGATGTCGATGATCTTCGTCGCCGGAACTAGGACTTTCCTCGTCTTTGATGACGTCTCCTTGAAGAGCGCAGCGCAAAACATCTAAGAAAGAAAATGAACGGATGTTGATAGGAAGGGGGCCCCCCTCCCGTTCCCTCGAATTCTTTACCGTGTAAAAGTGAATCGGGTGCCTGAAAAACGCGTTTGATGTATTGGGTTCCGTCTCGAACCGCTTCGCTTTTGACTTCGAATAGACCGGGGAATGCGCGTGGTAATCCTTTGCGTAAAATGCTCGTTGCGTCCGTTATGTCCGAATCGCGTTTCTTTTCGTGATACCACTCCTGCGCGACTTCTTGCCAATTGCACAGTTCGAATTTTCCTTTCGATATGTCGATCCAATTGGCCGATTTGCGATGGTGAAGATGATCGATGATGAATTGGGCCATTCGCGCTCGTTTGCGCTGTTTCGACCAGATCGCCCATCCGTTTTCCCACAGTTCGAACGGTATGTCTTGTAAACCTGCGGAGAAAAGCGGCGAATCGTAGAGGGAAGGACGAGAGCGAGGACGAAAGACGAAAAGACGAAAAGGGGGCCCCTCGAGCGTTGCGTGCCTTTAGGGGAAACGGCTGACGCCATCCTACACTTCACGTGTTCTGTCTAATGCTAGAGTCGCGACTTCGAACGCTTATATGCTTGAATAACAGAACCAGAACTTACCGAAAGCCACTCCAATCGACATAGTGGAAGTACGATGAGGGGCGTGGCAATGCGCTACACGTGCGCACTCATAGTTCCAGTCACGCGATCATTCGCTAATCGAATTTGCCGCGGCTGTTACAGTACCAGTATCATGGAAGTCTCCTTACCGGGATTTCTGCTTTCTACCTTCTTTCTAGACGCTAACGGTCGCGATCAGTGTGACGCGGTATTGCGAAACTCGCTTAGAACGCGTTCAACGGAGCGAAAAGTGTTCGTTTTAGGAGGGTTTCTTTTTGGGGCGACTCGATTGCGGCAAAAACCAAAAAACTGCAGGTGCGTACGCTTCTAAAGAGGGCTATTTAAAGCACTTTGAACTTAGTAATCGACGAAATCGTATGTTGCGAGCGTCTCTTCAGGTTCAATAATTCGCCAATTTTAATAAATCTATTGTCACTTCTTTTATTCTAGTTTCTATAACAGACTAGGAGAGGTGCAAATCGATGACGTCTATCGACTGACGAAGGGAAAGTTTGACGTACGTTCCACACACACGCACGCACGCACGCACGCGCGCGCGAGTTCTAGGTCTAGGTCTAATTAATTAATTAATTAAACTCTCTTGAAGAGTATTATAGGCTGGTTTCGATTGAGGCGAAACACAGTTCTGCGCGTCTCTCTGCGAGAGAGAGCCGTGCATCAGTCTCTTCTTAACTATCTCACTCATTTGAACCGGGCCGGTGAGAGAGAATCAAGGGTTGGGGGGAGGGAGATTCTCATCTCATCTCAAACACGTTTTTAGACGTTCTCTTTGGAGCGTTTACTGGTTCGTCTTCTCCCAATGACGATACCAAATCGTTTGACTATTCGATATGGACGCTCAATGGGGCAGCTCAAGGGTAAATTATTAATAACTATTTCTAACTAGTGCACTATTTGATTTTTAGGCAATTTTTGGCTCGAAAAGTGACTATTATTAATTTGGGTCACACAGCAAAAGATGCGTATGAATGCAGTCTTTTGAAAGTGACGTCAGATACGCTCACACGCGTCCTATCAGAATTCAAGCAAGATTTGTTTCGCGCCCACGTGCACTTTATACAGAGAGAAGAAAATGATTTTTTAGAAGTGAAGACTCAGTTAGTCAAATAACTCGCGTCTACGAAACGATTTTGGGAAAGTTAGAGGTAAGTTGGAACTAACACTATGAGAGAGAGAGAGAGAGGGGCCCGGGGGGAATAATGTTTTTCTAAGAGTTTAGGCAAAAGCGTCAACGAATCGCAAGACGAAATCGATCGACTTCAAGAAGACATAAAGAATTTACACGAAGCAATTGAACTAAAGAACACTAGTAGTCGCGATGAGCGCGAAAAGGAGACCCAGGCCCATTGAGAATGCGCATTACGTATATATGTTTGTACTTAAAGCGTGTCGTCTATAGTCTACTTTCAAAACTAGTTCTAAGTGTACCTGAATAGGACGGATAGGGTGCTTCATAAAAGGGACGTCGATGTCGACGTCCTTTTTGTCTTGACGACATTCCTTTGAGCATGATCTTCTTCTCACTTTGGAGTTGTTTGGGCGCCGGCGCGGACACTGACTGTCCCGTTTTCGTTTCCGAAATAGGCTTTATGGGCAAGATTGATGAAAAGCCCGGTTTCCACCACGCCTAACGACAAACGACGTCACGTCACCGACCACACAGAACTAGAACTAATAAGACGGGCGCACGCAGTTCCAATTCTCATTAGAAAATGCTATGCAATAGACGTAGGTCTGGGGGTCTGTGCAGGGGGAGGAGTCGACACTGGAACTAATTATCCGCGGCGCGAGAAAAGGAAGGAAGGATGTTCCCAGGTCACTCACCGGGAATTCCAATGAGTCGCTCCTCCATCGCTTTCCAATCGTCCACCTGCGCATCGAATATTCCAATCCATGCATCATCAACCAACTATTTTATTTATTACTTTATCAAATGTTGCATCGACGACAAAGTTGCCGTTGTCAGTAACGACGGGACCCTGCCAAAATGTTTCGTTTCTCTATATTCGTCGTCTGAGCACTGACCGCCTTTTGCTTTGCCATTCGAAGTATTGGCTTGAGGCCAAGACGAGATATTTTATTCATTACAGAAACGTAAGCAATTGGCATCACTTCGATAGGAATACCCTGTTTCCACTAAGAAAAGGAAAAAAAGAATTAATGCCATAATAAATGAATTGGAACAGCAACTTTTTCTCCGAGACAAGCGGAGTTCTTCCTAAGGAGGAGGAAGAAAAACACTCTACATTATCATAGCCAAATAAGTAGGGTCAGACGACCTTTCATCAGCAATGACAAGAAAGGTTTTTGCACATGATGCGACAAGTTTTTCCTGTGTTTGACATCCTCTAGGAAACGAGTGGACCAATCAACATCTGCACGTGCACAGCGGCATGTCAATTACCCACCCGCCACCCTTGATACAATTCAAATGCAAATCGACTTCGTCCGCTCCGTCAATGGCAACATCTAACTAAAAAAAGCCCCCGTATATTGGAAGGAACCAATCCGCGCTCGTTTACTTCCGGATGCTGATTTAAATCACTAAGAAGTAGACCCGCTTCTCGAATGAGCTGACGAGCCTAAATTATAATACAGTGAGTACCACCTATAGTCGTACTATTGTACCTGAAAGGACGTCGGAACGCAGATTAGATCGGTCAGTTTCTTTTCCTTGACGAGTTCACCTACAATAATACGTCAAGTTTCCTATGAGTAAGCTAAATCGTCGATCTACCGATTCTTTCGACTGCATAGACAATCGTCGATCCGCTTCCAATTCCCAGTTTCTGACCGCTCTGTGAACGGAGGAGAGTGTTTAGGGGGACTCCGATCGATCGATGCATTCGCGACCTTGACGTTCTCGTCGACGGCACGATAAGCAGCGGCACGCTTCGCTTTTGCTACGGCGTCGTCTCCCATCGATCGAGAAAGAAGTCGGAAGCTGAAGAAGAAGAATGACGTGCGCCGAATCGAACGCAAATACACGAGCGGCATGACGTCACAGCGAGGAACGTTAATGAAATTACTGCCCGGATGCCAACGTACATTCTACTACTGGCGGCGTTCTCTTTTGAATTTCGTTATCACCTTTTCAAGTCTTTTCAAAAACGAGTCTACTTCCGGCTTGGTGAGTCCAATCGCTGCTGCAGCTGTCAAATATGGACACGGATATTCATCGTTTAGATGAGAACCCCAATTTTGGAATGTGTGAAGTCCAATTGTATTTGATTTCCCTGGTACAATGACTCTAAAAACACAGCCCCCTCTACTAGTTTACTAAGAAAAACCGGCCGTTGCACATACCTTGTGCCAGATACAAATCGAGTAAAAAGCATACTTCCTATCTCAGTAGGGTCACGTTCCAATGAGGAAGACGACACTTTTAGAGCTTCTGCTTTAATGCTTGAAAGGCTCATGGCTAAAAAATAAAATAATAACACGGAAAAGAGAAGAAGGAAGGACTCACCTAATGAAATTTGATTCTTTGTTGTAGCCAAGACTTTTTCTCCGTGTTTTTCTCCTAACTTACGTAAACCATCAGCCAAATATTTAAACAACTCCTTAATTAAAAACAAAGCTAATGTTGTTTTTGGTCTGATTGCTTGCTCTCTTACTCTACGATCTGAGAGTAACTTGATGTAGCCTTGCACTCCCATTGATAGCAATGTGATAAATACGTCAATGGATGGAGTAGCCGAAGCTCTTCCTTCAAAATCAATCAATTCAATAGAACACCTTTGGAACTACACTTCTTTGTATACCTGGATACGTTTTAGCCACAAGATCAATAAATTCCTTATTAAATCCAGCGACAATTGCACCACCAACGGGAACGAGAAAATTCTTGTCTGTGCTTTGAACGAAGGCATCAATACGTCCTAATCGATTGCCCTAAGAAAAAGATTCTCTAGTCTTCTCTATTTGTTCCTCCTCTTACTTCCTCTAAGAGATGAATGCATTTGGTTGACTGAAGTCCATAGGCGTTATTAACAACGTGCGGTATTCCATATCGTTTGCATAAAATCGCAAGTTCAACTATTCTAATAAGAAAATTGATTCGTCGTGGTTCCCTAAGCCCGCGCCGCCGGGGTTTCTTTTTTACTTATCAGGGACTCTTGGTGCAAAGCAACTCGTCGTCGAATGAAGGCACGTTATATTTTCAGGTCCCAATTCGAGAATTTTTGCCTCTACGCTCGTCAAATCAGTCGTTAATTCATCTCCATTCAATAAATTTTCAATGACAATCGGTTGACATCCTAAGTGAGTGACTAACTAACTAATTGCTCTTTTTCTTTCTATACATTGTATATAATACCGGCTGTTATCATGCATTTAAAGCAGGACTTTTGATCTATGCGTGGCCATAATATATACTTGGAAGAAGGTCTTGTTGATTTGAGTGTGAGAAAGACTAAGACCAGACTCATGCCTGTAGCCATAGGAAGTAGCAAGCACGCTCCAGCAGACCGAATTCCTTACAGAGAGAGAATTTAACAAAGACAGAGAAGAAGCAATTAATTAACCTATTTGTCTAAACAAGTCTAATAGAAGACAATTAGTGATTTTTGCCAATAATGATGATCCGGCCGCTTTGGGTTGAACGGCAGTGACGTCACCTGATCTTCCAATTCCATGACCAAGACTGAGAAAAGGAATAATGTTAACTTTTTCCAAATAATTTCAATGAAACCGGAAGTGACGTTGCGATACGAGAGTGCTATAGATGCGAGCTTCTCGCTCTCCCACGCCAACATTTCCTAATAATTATATAATGGAAATCAATATTTTTTTCGAACCGAACCGGGAAAATTATTGCTGTCCATCTGTGCTAAATCGCGCAAGAGCATCTCGATCATGTCGTCTGTCCAACCTTCTAGTGGCAATTTTCGCTGTTGTGCAAGTCACGTGTCTACGGGGCAATGATTCCTTTTTCTCTAGTTCTTGTGCACCTGTTCCAATAGGTGTCGAACTAGAGCTTCTCTTGCCGCTTTAGCATCGGATGCTTGACGGAGATAAGCGGCAGGAATGATTCCGCGAGCGGTGTCGACGTTCATTGTCACCTACACTGTACGTGTACGGGACACCAAGCACACTGTAAGAATCCCGGACTTGGCAACCGTCGAATGTATTCGAAGCACAAGTCGATAACGCTTTCCAATGGAAGCGTTTCGTTTCTATCGAACAACTTATCGGCAGTCGAATTGCCCGAAACGAAATCGATTGGTTACGCGACCGTACACAAATCGTCGGTTCGCATTTCTCACTTTTCGACGACCGAATCCCAACCAATATCTCTTAAAACTGTCACTCCAGTCGAGCAGCAACCCGGATCGAATATGGGAACAAATGTCATGCAGGCAGGAAAAAATAATTAATTAATTAATGACGTCATAATTAATAATAATTGGTTACAAGGTCGCCTGGTGTCCTCTCAGTACGGGAAGACTTATATTAACTGTCGCTTTTACAAAGGGAATTCAGGTTAGGGTGTACGTAAAAAGTATTACTTACTAGAGTAGTGTATCTAGATGTATGAAAACAATGGGACTCTTCTTCTCTTTTCTTTTCAAATGCCTTTACTCTATGAGAAGCAAGGTGAGAAAAGAAAAGTAAAGAGGAAGGGAGGGAGGGTCTTGTTACTCTTTCTTCGTTTAGAAACAATGTTTGCTAGAGGAATTTGTTCCATTGATTCTCATATTTGCATTGGTGACGTCACATTTTATTTGTTATCGATTTCGTTATTGATTTTCTAAAGGAACGTCAATGGGCGATATTTACACTTTTCAAATTCCAGACAAGGGAAAGGAAATATGTGAAAGCGAAACATTGAAAGAGCACAACTATCCCGTATGTGACGTCACAGCTTCAAAAACGTTTTTGGGAAGTTGTGACGAAAATGGAAAAATTGTCGTATGGGATAATCATTTTCAAAAATTAAAAGTGATTCAATCAAACAAGGACAAAGGGTGATGATGATGATGACTCAAAAATTAAATAATTATTGAATTTTCATTATCTTTAGTTCCTGCTGTTCAATATCAATATGGAATGATTTAATTATTGGCGGTTACGAGACGGGTCACATTCAAATATTTAGCATTGCATCGGGAAAAATCAAAATTCAAATTTCTGCTCACGCTAGGTGGATACATTCCATTGACGTTGCCACAGAAACGGGACTGGTAAAATTGAGAGTTAACTTTACTCTATTATAAATAATTAAATATGGTTTAGCTTTTGACGTCATCGGAAGATTCCTTTGTACGGGTTTGGAATCTTCCGAGATCTGGATCCAGTCAGGTGACGTCATCTAATTAATTAATTAATTAATTAATCGAATTAATTGTTTAGATTCAATTAATGTATCAAGATTCGGTAACAGATGTTCAATTAGTTGGGGCGAAGTTTAGTGACAATCAAGGTCAAATGTTTGCTCTCACTGGATACGATCTCGTTGATATCATCCAGTACAAACAAAAGTAGAACAAATCAATTCTTTCCTTTTTTTTAAATCACGTGAAGTGGACAAGGCTTTTCTCCTTCTCCATGAGCCAACTCGTAGACATTGATTTCTACTTGTCTGGCCAGCCAATCAGCAATTTCCTAAACAACAATGACCCAACCCCACTCACTCTCACTTCACTCACTCAATCACTCTTCTCTTACTCGAGTTTCCGCTTCTGCATAAACACGTACAACGTCTTCCGTTCCAGAGGGTCTACATAGTATATATTTAGTGTCACAGTCTTGCCCTCCGTCGCGCTTACCTGACAAAGGCTCTCGAATTGGGATGCTTCTCTACCAGCTCATCAATTTTCTTCTGTAAGACTAGAGGGTCGGTGACTCTTTGCTCATTCCAAGTTGTTTTCACCATTCCTCGATCAGCCACCTAATAGATTAGATACCCTAGTTATTAATTAATTAATTAATTAATTAATTAAAGGTTTTCTTACCTTGACTTTGACTTGCTTTGAAGGCAAATCCACGTAACACTGAGCCCATTCGTCAAACGTCCACTAAGAAAGGAGATTTTGAAGCGGCGGCGATGGTCTTTCTCCTCTCCCTCCTCCTTACATTTTTCTTTCGAAGAATCGTCTCAACGAGGAGCATATTTGAAATTGCGTCGCCAACGGTCTGGACGCGCGCGCGCAAAGCAGCATAAAGCGTATTCTCCTCTAATACTTGTCTACTCATTACCTGATTGGTCAAATCAATAAGATTCTTCACAATCTCCGCAGCTTCCGCTTTGTTTCTATTCAATCTAAGTAGAAGAACGTTTTTCTCTGCTTTAATTAATACCCGTCTCTCTCTTTGGCTATTTTTTCAATTTTTCTTCTCACGTCTTCCTTGACTACCATCTATTATTTATTTTATATTGTTGTGAAAGCAGATTCTCTAGACTATTTTCTCTACGTTTCCGTGGCCGTTTGCTTCAAAAGCGATTGCCACGTCAAATTCTTCGCATTTCTTTTTCAAGTGCTTTACACCAGTTGGAACAATTTCCACCCGAATGTCCTAGAAAATCAATAGCAACTGACTGGCTATTAGTGGTGACAACATTCGTTTACTTTTCCTTTCAGATAATTAATAGCATTTCCATTTGAATAGCCCGTCATTATGGCAGCTACAAGTCAAAAAAAGAAAGAATCAAAAATCGCTTTTTTGGGAATTGAATTTACCAACAGATAACCCTTCAATTTTCAAGAGAGTCAACATTTCGTGAACATAGTCAGAAAGCTAAAATAAAGTAATCGATTAATTAAAAATAGACGCGTCTCATATTCACTCTGTACCAGACATGCAATTCTATCTCCATCAAGAACTCGACATGATTCTAATTTTATTTATTGAATTAATTAATCAATACATTCGTGAGGTCACGTGCTTACGTTTGCCTTGATAAAAGAATATTATTCGATCTGCATCTCCGTCAAATGAGCAATATCGTTTTCCTTGTTTCATCACAATTCCTTGCGGTGGACATTGATTCGTTTTCACGTAGTCGGCACCACACTAATTCAATTAGATCAAATTAAATTATAAAATGCAGATTTTTACATTTTCATTGAGTTTTCCCTCTCTTCCGTCATTGCACACAATGACGTCAAATGAACATTGTTGATTTGCTGTTTTCAATTCTTCAAGACATCTTAGTAAAATGGGAATCTTGTGTGCTCCAACTCCATTGGCTCCATCAACATATAAACTAGCATTCTAGATGAATAATCAATTAGTTATAGATTGTACTGAGTTGACTCACCTCTGATGATGATGATTGGTTCAAATTATAAAAAGCAGTCACCAATTTCATAAAATAGCCACGTTCTGACGGTTCCCCGTATAGTCCATTTGTATTTAGACATCTTACAATGAAATGAACTTGAGGTGTTGTCATGTGACCTAGAAAATTCTTTACAACCCCTCCAAAAAACAAGAGAATTATTATTTTCGTGCCCAAATCTGTATATTTTCCATGAAGAGCTTTAATTCCATCTTGAATTGCTTCAGATAATTTTGGAGAGCTTGGCCTTATTACTTAATTAATTAAAGAAAATCATAATCAATGATAGATGGATACCTTGTGTCCATTCCAATGGGTATGGAAGGAGAATCAAAATCTAAATCAATTCCTTCTCTCTCAACAATTTTTGACAGTTCATCAATGAGGAGTTCGTCCCTAAGCAAATTGATTGCAATTATATTAATTAAAAGTCATTGTTTCTTCTACGTCGTATTTGCCAAATCTCGAGCATATGATTCCCATTCCATAGTCAACATTTCTCCCATCGGATCAATAAGTTTAACTCCATTGTCCTTCAAAAACAGAAAAAAAATTAAATCGTTTCGCTCTCCTCCCCTATATGTGTACGAGTGTACTTGAATGGGATTGTGCGACGCTGTGACGACCACGCCCACTTCCCCTACAGACGTCTTTTTCTTCCACAGAACCGTGTTCGTGCAGTACTATTTATTATTACCTTTAGTCGATTTGGCTCTTAAAACGGCTAATAGACCCATTCGAAACATCACTGAATCGAGGTTTTCAGCTCTTCGTGTGAAAAAGGAAACGATTTTTTTTCCCCCGCGATTTTTCGCCTCAATCCTGCTCACATACTTGTCGCGAAAGCCCGCTGTTCCATAATCAAACTTCTTGGACAGCGTTTTCGGGTGCTTCGAGGCCGCCGACGCAACGGAAGGAGAGAATCTTTTCATGTTCTGCGTTGTCGAAAGCCCGGATTATCGATTCAACTAACTTGACGTTAGACTGAGTTGCAGTAGTAGGAATCTATAAGTCCTCATTGCAGCCTTGCCTAAGGAGGGCGGGAACGAGGTCTCGGAGCAACGGTGCGTCAGTGATTACTTAATTAAAGCTTGTCACACATACTATCACATAATTTCACATAATTTCATTCCTTTGTCAGTAGAATATTTCTAGTTGGAAAAGAGCATTCTGTAGATTTTTGCTTTGTACCCTGCGAGGAAGTACAAATCATGCTGTGGCTGTAGGGTAGAGGCCGGTAAAGGGGGACACCCCCTAATGGGGGACATAGGTTTTTAGCACGTTTCCCACGCTGCAAACGCTAAAGAGTTGGGCCAACTGGTTACTTAGTCGAAGCCTCAGCGACCTTGCTTTGGAGTCGTGTCGTCGCTAGTTCGATATCAACCGATTCGCTGACGTTAGGACCTCCTCGGCGATTTCGAAACTTTGGGGCGTGGCAACTAGTACCACACAGAAAATTTGATCACTTTCGCTGCTCCGGTGATGTGCTCTAGCTTGGCAGTAACTGGTTGCACAGCATCCAAGACTTTAATTTTCGTGGTCATTTTTAGTACGTTTATGCACGTGGAATTAGAGTAGTGGTGCTGTAACTATAACGTTATGTAGCGCTAGTAGTTGGCAAAAACGTATTTGATGCGTTTTGTGCAGAAAATCGGGCAAAAATCGGGCAAAAACGCGAGTGTCCCCCTTTAGGGCCCGGACAAATATCAACCCCCCAATAGTGACATCACTAATTGGCCGTTTTTGGGCGAACGCGAAGTCGGATCGAACAGCCGATAGTTGCAAATTGAAGCTGAATAATTTCTGCTTACGACGTGTTTTGTTTCATTTAGATCGAGCACGTAGTTCCGCTGCAGCACGACGTCAAAGTTAGGTGTCCCCCTTATGGGCTCTCTACCCTATCCCCTCACCCTGCCAAAAACGGTCGACTAAAGAACTTTAGACGGCGTTTGTGCACCTTTCTCCGAATCTCGCGCACAAGATTAGCTTGTGGAGAGACTTGGAACGCTTCCAAAC
Source organism: Oscarella lobularis (assembly GCF_947507565.1). Taxonomy (NCBI): domain Eukaryota; kingdom Metazoa; phylum Porifera; class Homoscleromorpha; order Homosclerophorida; family Oscarellidae; genus Oscarella; species Oscarella lobularis. The sequence goes on along the minus strand of NC_089177.1, from coordinate 59,106 downwards.
GAAGCGATCTAAGCACAGTGTGATGAAATAACACACTGACGCACTTTTCTGATCACAGTCGCTGCGTGGTGACCGACGCGAACGACTAACACGGGAAAAAGCGGAAAGTGGCCAAACCGCGCCTCAAATTAGAACAGCAGTGCCTTAGTAGTTTCAATTTTATATGTCGTTTGGCGGTCACTTGTGTCCACGAACGGCGAGAAAATGTAGAAATCGAAAAAAGAAACCCAAAAAACAAAAACGCGGTAAAATGTCTGTTTGGCTGTCCAGAGCATCATACTTTGGCAGCAAGGCATTTACCGCTTTAGTTAAAAAAGTGTGACGATTTTTGCTTCTGCCCCTGTGACGTCATGCATATGCCCTATAATAAATTGATTTTTCTTATCAAAAAGCACAAACGCACGCAACCCATGCCATCCTACTAGTCTACTAACAGTATTGTCTGTCTACTTTACCCGGTTAAGCTGGAGTTTCTAGCTGAATCGATCGTTTTTCAATGTACTTCCTAGTAGAATTCATCCTATTGGATTCCCCACAAGTCACAATCAAACGCTTACCTTCTTGCATCTTCTAAAAACGCCTTTTTTCTTTCCTGAAACGACAAATGACGATCTTGAGCAGATTTTGAAAAGGAAACGCCCCCGCCGCTGTTGCTAGGAGACAACGATGGCGATGGCAATTTTTTTCGTTTTGAAGAGTGAGGAGTATGATTTTTCTCTTCTTCCGGCGGCGGCAGCTTCGAATAATTTCTCTCCGGAATGAATTCAATTGTTCCTTCGAGAAAATTGGAAATTGTCAGATCAACGGAGTGAGTCCGAGCTAACAAAGAAATAAAAAGCAGCTCTTATAAAATTAATTAATTAATACGTACCAAGATCTCTCTGAATTGCTTCCGTTGGAACGTGAGGAAGAACTTCTTTCACTTGATGAACCAATTCCGAATCAAAAGAATCAGACGACGTACGATTCTCTCCACCGCCCTTTTGAAGAGTCTCTTTATCTTTTGCTGTGTAATCCGTCGCACAAATGCCTAGAGCTTTGGCCATGGCCTAGAAATAAAAAAGGAAGAAGAGCTCTCTTCAAATTGGCTACAAAATAAAACTAGTACTGTTTGAGTTCTTTTAGCAAAATCTTGCGGAGTTTCACCGCTCACCGGATACATAATTTCAAGTGTCCTAGACCCAAATAATAAATAATAATAATCATAAATTAATGATTTAATGAGTAGTGCTGACTCAAAGTGATAAAACGTGATTGGAACAAAGAGAGCCCAAAGAAGATCGGTGAGCCACCACGAATCCAATAGGGACTATAGAGTATGTACAATGATTAGTATTGAGAAGCAGTGTACTGTACTTACAATTGCAACGGAAAAGAAGGGTCTTTCGGCACGTACAACAATCTAGACGTAGAGAGTATTATAAGTTTTAATTTTTCTAGATGCAAGAGGAGGATACGAACGGGTTGAACAGGTTGATCCACTTGAAAAGCTTCTTGAGAAAAACTAAGTAAACCATATGATCCGTTTGTCGTATGACCCTCAGGAAAAAAGAGCAAAGGAGGAGGAAAAAATCCTAAAATGAAATTCGCGAGTGTTTGCTGAATTAGAAAACTTTTTTATAAACCTGGCCGATTACAATATTCTCTTATTCCATCAAGAATGTCTTCGACTTTGATACTATTGTTGCCAAATTTTTTGCATCGCCAAAACCACGTGAACGTCGAATTTGAATCGAGATTTTCCACCTGAAACACCATGGATCATGTTTCACAAGAGTCACGTGACGTGGGTCAAAAGCCAAAACCTCATAAGAAGCTAATACGGACTCTAAAGCGCAGTGATCCATGACAGACACGTGATTGGAGACTAAGATCTAAAATTGTCTAATTATTAATTAAATTAGGAGAAACCTATTTCCACAGACTTTGGCCTTGGAATCGCGATTTTCTTTTCCCTTAGCCGAGACGGATATGCCAAGAACGTTGTAAGTCAACTTGAAAAGGCGTCTAAGTATACGTAATGATGAATTTATTTTTTTTTTTGGCCCCGGCTTCTTCTACCGCTTGATAGGACATTGTTTCGGTACGAAACAGGAGAAGAGGAACAATTGAAAGGCTAAGCTGAGACGGAGAAGAATGAGAAGAATGCCGAGAGGAGAATAGAGAAAAAGGAAGAACAGACGCCAATTGATAAGCAATCTAGTGCAAACCGCTTCTTAGATACAAAGACAGTTGGTTTTCTCTTCTTTCAAACCGATAGCGATGGAAGAGAAGAGCGATATCAGACGAATTCGACGGCATCGTGCAATTTGTGATTGTTTCTAACGCGCGTTCCTCTCGTTCTGTTGCTGCTACGTCGTGGTCTCGTGACTCCCTTGTACGCAATGGGCAGCGTTGTCGTTCCTTTCGCCGTTCTAACGATCTTCTGGCTCTCCTTTGGAGGCGTCGGTTCGTTCATCGTCTACTGCGGAAACAAGCGCAGATTGTTCAACACCGATCCGAATACGGGGTAAGCGTCGAAAAGGAAGAAAAAGATAGGAAAGACAGCGATCTTTTTAGCGTCATTCTCACGATGCTCATCCTGACGTCTGTTTGCTGCTGGCTCTTGTATGTCTCGCGTTGCGACGGGAGAGGGGGGCCCCCTTATAGGTAACCGTTTTTCGTTTCAGTTGGTTTCTTTGCTACATGGCTCAATTGAATCCAATGATTGGACCGACGCTATCAGCTGAAGTAGCGGCCGTCATTAGCTGTCAATGGGGCGACAATTGCATACCGTGTGCACCCAGATATGCGTCACATGATGATCTCGTTCCGGCTTCTTCATGCAATCAAACTCACTAATAATAAATTGCTCTTTGCTACATTGCACGTGTTGTCAAACCTATTCTATTGTCTAATGTGAATTCCACACTGACACATACCGTACGCCAGCCCCAAACACGCATATCAAAATAGATCTACACTATTTTCTCCATATTACCATGATGCTATTGATGAATATGTTGGAATTTTTAACTTGATGACTGCGAGTGCATCCTAAACAAGTGCAATAATTAGTTAATAAAATCTCATGGTCTTCATCATTTCTTCTTTCCTTTCCTCCGTTGACTTCAAGTTGTTGAAGAGTGCTAGCCACGCAGTCACGCATATCTTTCTCTAACATTCGTTTTGAAATCTGAAAACAGAACGAAATATAATAATATAGAATATTCCTTATTAATAATTAAACTTGCTGGAGATAGAAGAGACTTGAGATGAGGATTAAGAGACTCGCGAACCGAATCGCTTAGCTGACACAGAGCAGTCAAACCAGCTCGAAAAACATCCGCTTTAGAACTAATCTAAAACCCTAAATAAATATGTATATCATATGATATAGTGTTAGTGTACCAAGCAAGCTCGGAGTGGAGCAATGATCTTTTCCAGAAGAGGCTTTGCTTTGACGTCAGCATCCGATGTCTTTAGTAAATCTCGAAAGGCTTCGCGAGCAACAAACGGATATGGATGATCTGTCTCTCGAAGACCCTTAATAAATAATTAATCAATTGACTAATTATAATGATTTTCAGATCATACTTCGGCTAACGTAATGAGCAATGGATCAAAGACTATTGTTTCAGGATCAATGTCCCAATGCAACTTATGTTTCACCGATCCGTGAACAAGTCTAAATTATGACGTCATTTCGTCATTATCAATTTTCTAAGCTAACTGACCGACACGGTATTCCTCCGCTCGAATAGATTACGGAAAACATGGTTTTCGCTTTCTTTTTCTCGTTGAACTACACAACACACAAGGAAGTCATTTAAATGTATTAGAGACCACGCCCCCACGCGCCCCAACTGTCAACAAAGAAGGAAATCGCCCATTTTTACGTTCGTATGAGCCGTCTTACCGGATCTATTGTCTTTGGATTTAGTCTTTGCGATGGTTTCTGGCTGAATCGTGCCGCTCTAGCTTCGTTTTGAGACGGCGATTTTCTTGCTGCCGTTGCTGGAGCAATTCCGACGAATCGACGCTGCTTTGGACTTTTTCGATTTGAAGGCGAATGATTGGGAGCTCTTTCTGCACGTCGAGAATCTTGAATTGACTTTTCCTTCGATGATGATGATGATGATGATGACATGCTAAACTCGATGTGTCGCTTGTGTCGCTAACCCCCCTAAGGTAACGCGCGTTAAACAAAGTTGCACGATCGTGTAGCTGGGCGGCGAATATCGCATAATTTTTTAAACTTTCTTTTAAAAGGAATCGATATTCTCTTATTTCCTATCAAAGCGCACATCTTTCTAAATTGCCACGTGACGAAAGCGTTGGCGATGATTGGCCAATCGTAGCGTGATATCCCTGCGTCACCGCCCAACTTCGGGGATACCAAAGTCGGCGATAATCGGAGGGCCTAGCGTCCGTATTCGTTCTTTCTGACAAGTGGATCGGCAATGAATACTCTAGTGAAAGGTCAAAAAGTCCTAGTTTCCGTCGAAGAGGCGTTGGAAGACGTTGTTGTCGTGTCGCTGAAGCGCGGGTCAAAAACCCTGCGCGGAGTCCTTCTCGATACATCGAAAAGGTTGGCGGGAAGAGAGTGCAATGTCATTCGACGATCACTTTCGCTAGATATGACTTTCTTGCCACAATGGGGCGCTAGTGTCCTTAGAAACGTGCGACGCGCATCTGCGCACGTTCTTAGCGTACGATGGGGCGGACGGGGCTCGTAGCCATAAGTAGAACGAAGAGGACGCCATCGTGCTCACTAGACGGGCCCCCTTTAGGGATCGTAGTATCTAGCACGTGCACTTTCGATGAAAAAACCCTCTTTGGGTTCGCGAACGATAAACTCTTCCATTTTCGCCTACGTTTTCCTTCCAAACATTTCGCGCCGTTTCCGGCTGACTTTTTCGCTTCGATCCTTCGTCGTTCGTCTTCGCCGTCGTCGTCGCGATGACGAAGACGACGCGAAAAAGGATCGCTAGCTAGGCGCTAGGTGGCCCATTGCAAAAAACGCTGAGAGACTCGTGGGGTTGAGAAAAGGGGGCGTGGCCACGGGGGCAATGTCTCCTCCTCATCCATTCTTCATCGTTTTTTAGACTTCGCGAAGCGCAGAGCGAGTTGGACGCACAACGAACAAGTTATAGCATCACAGCGGGATCGAATAGAAAAAGAAAATTCGAAGCCGAAACGTCGGATTCGCCGTTACGAAGAGAAATGTCGTCTTCGATCGGCGGCGGCGGCGGCGGAAGCGGAAGCAAGACGGCCGTCGCCGCCTCCGCCGCCTCCGCCGCCGGCACTTCTACTTTCACTTTTACGGAGGAAAAATCGCGTCCAGTTCAGTCGGATCATTCTCATTATATTCATATTCAATCGTCGCGATCTTTTTCCTCTGCGAGACGTCGTCGACTCGGAAAATCGGTTGGTGGTCGTCCCAGAAAATATTCTCATCAAAATTCTTCGTCATCGTCACCTGCTGGCGGGAACTCTTCTACGATGATGAATTTCAATTTTTCATCGCCTGTTTCCGGTTCCGCCGGTTCCGCCGCCGCCCACTCATCGCAACAATCTGGAGGAAATATCTATAAGCGTCATTATAAGCCATTGGTTCATTCTGGCGCTCGATCGAGTCTTCGTACAGCAATGCTCAACTCTCTTCAACTTGAAAATGAAATCAAGACGACAACAAAGGACCCCAAATCTGCATCATCGACGTCAGTCGTAGCGACGACGACGACGGCGGCGGCGGCGGCGGCGGCGGCGATGGCTCCGATGAAAGTTGCGGCGATTGGCGCTTCATCCGTCGCCGCTCTGGGTCCGCCTCTCAAATTTCACGACGTCAATCAGATTTTTAGCAATTCTTCATCTTCTGGAGGCGGAGGAGCGGCGGCAGCAGGAGAAGAGGGAACGGGAAGAGGAGGAGACAAACAGCGTCAAAAAGTAGCAAAGGCGGCGGCGGCAACGGCTTCACTTTCTGAAGCGGTTGTCATTCCGCCAATGTCTCAAACGTGGATCAAATTGCAGTCGGGTTTTCATAAGACTCAGACTCTTACAGTGCCACTCTCAAGTCCAAAAACGGTCTTACAAAAGATCAAGACCGTTGACTCGGCCGCCGCCGTTGCCGCCGTTGCCGCCGCCTCTGGACGACGTAAAGAACGTCAAACACAACCAGAAAATACTGAGCAGATAAAAGAAGAAGAGGAAGAGGAGGAAGAGGAGGAAGATGACGATGATGAAGAATCAATGAACACTTCTGTTGAAGAATCAATGAATACTTCTGTTGAAGAACAAAATATAGATCAAACGCCAAAGAAGAAGAATCCGCAAGAAGAAGAAGAAGAAGAAGAAGAAAAGTCACCCCCCGTGGCGCCGCAATCCTCCACAACGTGCGCTCCTCTCGCTGAAGAAAACAATATTAAGAACGATGATGTGGTGACGGCAGAAAAGGTGACAGAAGTGGCAAAAGAAAGCGACGTCGTCGACGATGAAACGACGACGGTGACGGCAGAGGCGGAAGCGGAAGTGGCAATGGCGGTCGATTCTCCGCAATCAGAGGAAATCGACGTTCAAAAAATTGACGATTCTCCGCCTCCTCTATCTTTATCTTTCGAAAAGAAGGATGAAGAAAAGAAGGAAATCGAAATAATTCCCGTTCGCAGAACGACTCGAAGAAGTCGTCCTCCTCTTCATCATCCCGCCGATCTTCAATTAGAACGCGCAATTGAAATTTCAAAACGAGATCGTCAAAGCGACGAAGGACGTGGAGGAAGCAGAGGAAGACGATCAGGTGGCGGCGGCGGCGAAAGCGTCCAATCAACGTCGGGGGCGACGGATCTTGCGTACGAGCCACGGCCTTCGCAGAGTCGAGGATCGCGACACGGAACGTTTTATGGTCCTCAATTTCGTCTCTTTCAAGTCGTCTGGGCGAAGATGGTCGATTGGCCGTGGTGGCCAGCGACTATTCTTTCGTTTAAAGACGAAGAGGGAAAATCGTCAGGTATGGTGAGCGCGTCCGTCAAATGGTTCGGTAGACCGTCGTCTTGCACGTCCATTTTGCCATCTGCTCTTCTGTTTCCTTTCGAGGAAGGCTTTTCTTCTTATTATCTGCCGAATAAGAAGAAAAAAACGTACAGGAGAGCCATACAGGAAGCGTTGGAAGCGATCGGACGTGATCCAAACGATCCCGATGCACTTCTAAATAAAAAAACCGCCGCCCAGCTTCGAACGTAGATACTAGTACTTTTTTTTTGTATGCGGGGTATGCGAGGGGAATTAAGGGGGGCGATCGAGAGCGTGGAAAACATTGAAATGCAAAAAAAATTAAACTTTCTTTTGTCGCGCTCGGGTTTTTTATTATTGCTTTAGTAGTGTCGTAACGCGCACAGTTCCGTCGAGCGATCCTGTGAGACAGGCGCCGCAATGTGTTGCCGTCGACCAATCGACGGCAACGACAGGTTGCGAATGACCACCGAGAGACATGGCTACTTCGAGGGAAGCATCCTCTAACTGTAGCATATGGGGAAATGTGAGTGAGAGTAAAAACGTATCATCATATGATATGTACTACTTTGTAGACGAGACCGTTTGAAGGACCGCACGTGATGAAGTATTGGCCTTCGGAATCGAAGGCAAAAAGTCGACCGCGCGGTATTGTATCTGTTCCGGTATAGCCGGCCGCTTGTAAGGGATTTGTCGCTTCAAGTGGAAGCGACAAATCAGCGATTCGCTGCCCAATGTGGTGAAGACTCCACTGTAAAAACTACGGGGGGTGGGGGTCGTACGTAGAAGAGAGAACGTATTTACGGGGGGAAGGGGCCGGGTATAAGGGTTTAGGACCCACTTTTCCATCTTCTCCCGCACTAAAAACGGTCGTTTCGTCGCAACTAAATTCGACGGCGTAAACCTCGCCAATGTGACCCTGCCATCCCATGAGAACATCCCACTGGGTCATGTCTTACATATCACATAGAGTTAGAGTAGAGAGAGAGAGAGAAGGGTTGACTTACCGTAGAGTCGAATCATTCCATCAGCTGCACCTGTCACTAATAAATTACCGTTGTGATTAAATGAAGCACAATTGATTGCCGTCGGTCCTGGATCGAGAGTAAGATTTCTCTAGAAAAGGAAACAACAACCCCATTTTGATTACATCATCATTATATAAGATTACAGACTTCTTCCTTCATTGCCTTTATATCCCAGCAGACAAGTGCCCCGAAATAATCGGATTTGCTGAGAAGTTTCGTTCGAATTGATTTTCCAGGAGATATTGGATTTTGGGCTGAAGGTGGCGACGATGGAGGAGGAGGCGAAGGATATTTGGACGCACAACCGTAGATGAGATATTGACCATTGGGACTCGACGTGAGAGACACAATACGAGGATATTGAGGCTCGCTCTCAATTTCACAGTAGATTCGTTTTGATTCGATATCAAAAAGACGAATGAGACCGTTTCCGGTTCCAATGAAAAGCTACGCGGCGATCAATTAATTAATTAATTAATTAATTAATTAATTAATTAATTATTACCATTCTATCGATTCGATTCGCCCAATTGAGAGACAAAACTTCAGCTGAAGTCGTCACAGTCGCTTTTGTTTGAATTGGGGCAAAAGACCAAATTCTAAACACACTTATCTGTATCTCTCTCTCTTTCTCATCATTGTTATCCTACTTGACTATTCCTTCAGTATCAGCACTAGCAATTAGAGAACCCGTTGATGAAAAGCAACAGTGCGTCACATGACCACAATGTTCCTCATAGAAATCCTAAAACGAATTTTTTCCTAGAAATTTAATATTTGAAAATAAAGTCAACCTGGCCCAAGACCAAAAACGGCTGATCGTCGTCAGAATCTTATTAACAAAAAAAGAACCAAATGCCTTCCTTTGTTTTTTTAGAAGAAAGAAACTCTATTGTTGTGTTACCTGCCAGCATTGCACCAGCACCAGTCGGTTTCAATGACATCAATGCTATTGGAGATTCTACTATAGCAGTAGAAGCAGAATAAGGAGGTGGTAGATCTATTGGTGGTGCAGCCAATTTCCAATCTGTTTTCTCTGGCGACGGTTTTGTGACTTTTGGTGCCGTCGCCGTCGCCGTTGCCGTCGCTTTTCCTTTGTTTGACCTATCTCCCCCTCTGCTAAGAGATGATTAAGAGATTGAGTAGAAAGATGAATTGTACCTTTCGGCTGAATCTGTTCCGCCGCTGCCTTCTGTTTTCTTTCGGATTTCTTTGACAGCCGGTTTTATAGGCAATTTCATTTTGGACATTTTCTGCGCCGTGGCAGCTGTTGTGAGGGCACGCACTTCATTTTGCAAACTTCGTTTCTCAACTTCCAGCTCGCGAATTTTTTGTTTTTCTGCTTCAAAATTCAGCAAAGCAGGAAGAGGTAAATAAAGAGAGTGAAGGAAGAGACAAGAGGAAGTAATTTCTACTACTACTACTACATGTATAATTATAATTAATTAGGAAAAAGATATGCATATGCTGAAAAATGACGCTGAGAAAATTGTAGAGAGACACGGTGAACGTATCACACCAAGACTTGGTAAAATAGGCTTCAAAGATGGGATGTTGCTCGGCATTTTTAATATACGGGAGTACTAGTAATGAAAAAAATAATACATTAACCGTGGATTAATATTTTTTTCTCTTACTGAACCAATCTTTCCATTCGGGTTGATTTTGCAAATCGGGAGACATTTTTTCAAAAAATTCCGTGACTTTTTCCACTCGTCCATTTTGTAGATTATGAACGAGATAGAGACGATAAAGACACGTTTCGAGCGTGTGAACGGCATTTGATAACGATTGATTGAGTCGCGAAAAGAAACGACGATGCAAATGCTGCCAAAAATCGCGCAACGACAAAAGATCGTGATTCGTCACGTGAGAGAAGAGCTGTTGAATCACTCGATCGACCTAAAATGACTTGAAACGATCGATTTTTCATCGTTCGTCGCTCTTGCCTTGAAACTCTTGTCTTTGTCTGACTTTACTTCAGCTTCGAATGCTTTCAATGTGCTCGTAAAGCCTCGAAAGAGGAGATATTCGCGTATGTAGTCGTCGATGGCCGATGTAGCTGCAGCCATAATTGACGTCACAGACCACGTGACGTAAGTGCGTGCAGTCCCGTTCGTCGTCGCGTCGGTGTCAAATGGAGAAGAAAGACGACGAAAGCCGTCGTCTATCGACCAATATCGGTCGACGAAAGATTAGTCGATCATCTGAAAAAGAAGGTGGCGAGGGAACACTGTTTCCCGAGGCGATAGCAGGAGAGACGACACCAAACATTTACGACGAACTAAAAACGCTTCATCGACCCTTCGCACTATCATCGACGACGACGATGACGACACCATTGGCGGTGGCGGCGGCGTCGGCGGCGGCGGCGTCGTCGTCCCGTCCGTCGTCTCGACAAGGGAGTTATTTAGCCTCCTCTTCAACGTCCGGGAAATGGACGTGTCATTCGTGTACGTATGAAAATTGGCCCAATGCTAGTCGATGTACTATGTGTCGAGCGATTCGTCAACGTCCATCGAAACGATCGTCTTTGTCTTCGTCTTCGTCTTTGTCTTTAATTGGCGCAGTCGCTTCCGCCGCTTCCGCCGTCGCCGCCGTTTCGCCGTCGTCGCCTGAACCTCCCCCGCCCCCGCATTCGACACCTTCAAATCAAAAGTGGACGTGTCACGTGTGCACATACGAAAATTGGTTGAAATCAAATCGATGCACAATGTGTCAAACTTCCTCCTTTGATCGTCTAAGTCCCAATTTAGAGATGCGGCAGCCTACTTCTCCTCCACTTCCGCCACCTTCTCAACATCATCATCATCATCATCACCGTCATCATCTTCATCATCGTCGTCGTCATGGTGACGAATTTCCAGTATCAAATGAACAACGGAAAGAGACAGGGCTTCAAATTAGACAAATTCGAAATCGTTTAACAGACAATGATTGGCTCTTTCTCAATGCGTGTCAAGGTATCCTTGACAACGACGTCAAAGCTGTGGAACCATTTGTTGAATCGGGTGGCAACGTTGCTCGTCAATTGACTGCTGATGACGTATTGATATTAAATCCTCGATTGACGTCAAATGACGTTGGAAATAGTTTAGTTCATATTGCATTGAGGTTGCAACGTGACGTCATTCTCGCTCTTCTTCTCAGTCCCGTCGTTGCTAAGGACGCTCTAAAGCGGTTGCCATGTCACGTGAACGCAGATTTAGCATGCGTTGCTAGGAAACACGCTGCAAATTGTCTACGACAAAGAAAAGGAGATTGGCAATGTCAATTTATGACGGAAAACGTTCTCTTTTCCTTGCCTAGTGGTAAGATAAGGAGCCAATGAATCGTGTGTACAGTATATGTTATGTGGGAAATTTTTTCTCTTTGCGCAAGAACTGAGGTGTCTTAGTAAAGAGGCTCACGAATGCGCGCTAAACGACATTATTGATCAAAATGTTCAACAAGGTCAATGAATCCCTTAGGGAGGAACCCCCTTTTTTTTTGAAAATATTCTTCTTTTTTTCAGTTCTTGAAGAGAGTCCACCTGTAATCAATTGGTCACGTGAAGTGAGCAGATTCTATCCTCTATGGAATCGTACGGCGGGCGATTGTCTTCTCGATTCTCTTCTCCAATCGACGTGGGGTATTTTGGATCAAGACGGCGCGTTGAGAAAGGCACTCGATCGCAGTCTCAAAGACGATCCAGGATCAAGGTAATTAATTAATTAAATAAATAATTAATTAATGACGTGTTGACTCTTTCTCTTTAGATTCTATAAGCGTTGGCTTGAGTGGGAGAAGAGCCAAGCAAGTGCTCTCAATTATGAAGCAAGTGACTATCAGTGGCAACAAGATTGGCAAATGATCGTTAAGAACGCTCGTTCTCCCGGCGTCGCTCTCGAACAAATTCACGTCTTCGTCTTGGCGCACATTCTTCGTCGTCCAATCATCATATACGGAGTTAAATATGTTAAGAGTTTTCGAGGGGAAACCCTCGATTTGGCTAAATTTGAAGGTGTGTCATTGATTGAGTACGGTAGTGTGAGAGTCAAGACAATTAATTGGATTCTTCTCTTTTGTGTTTTAGGAGTGTACCTGCCTCTTCTGTGGGAATCGAGTTTTTGCTTCAAAAGTCCCGTCGCCCTTGCATACACGCGAGGTCATTTTTCCGCTCTCGTCTGCATGGATGGTGAGTCACGTGGTGACGAAGAAGAGGGTGAAGAGGCAGCTGAAGCGGCAGTGAGCAGCGACGATTGGTGCAATCATCGAGGCGGAGGCGGAGGAGGAGGGGGAGGAGGATCCACTCATCACGTTCATTGGCTTCCTTTAGTCGATCACGAACGAACTCTACTTCCTATTCACTTCCTTTCCGCGTCAGAGGTAGAGAAAGAGAAGGCGCACTTGGTTATTATTATTATTATTATTATTACTATTTTTCAGTGGGGCCACAAAGAGCTTTTATTACGACAGTGGCTACACTGTCACAGATCTCTTCCATCGGGGCTGTTGATTGCGAGACAGAAGCGTTCGTGTCCCAATATTGTTGCCGAATTGGTCGACGAATGGATGCAGAAATATCGACAAATAGATTTATCAGAATGACCTTTATAATGATGGCCAATTGGGTGCCTCTGCCTATATACACATATGAATATAAGAGAAGCAAATTTCGTGGAGTTTAGGGAGGGAGGGATAGTAAAATATTGAGTGTATAGAGGTAGGTACACTACTATATCAGACCAAAATAGAGATAAATGAATTAGTTGGCTTTGATGAATGACTTTGCCACGCGATCGTAGCGAGATCGACACTGTAACATTCTCCATAGCAAAGAGCTTTCAATTTCTTGACCTATTGCTGCTTCGTCTTTCTGGATGCTACTTGTAGCAATTCTGGTTCGACGCGAAGGCGACAAGGGAGCGCCGAGAGAAGAATCATTGTAGGGATAACAAAATCGATACAAATGAGCTGAATCGGAAACAAAGTGGCCTTCACATCCGTCGAGAGGAGAAATGATTTTGCTTTCAATGAGACGCCGACAAATTTCCAACGATGACGACAATGATGACGACAATGATGACGACAATGATGACGACAATGATGACGTATGGTGGTCAGGTGTGGGAGGTGTGGCATAGCCTTCCTCTCGATCTCCTTGGATATTAGTGACTTGATCTATGAGTTCCTTACCGGTAAAACATTTTCTTAGGCTATGAAGATTTTCTCGAAGATCGGCAAGGGAGGACGGCGAGAGAGGGCGTTCCGTCGTCGTCGCTGCCGATTCGGTCGAACGCTGTCGTTCGTTTTCATCTTGATACGACGACGAATCCAATTTCATCCGTTTGTAGATGTCGATTAGAGTTTTGGAAGGTAAAACGAGAAGTTCCAATACGTGAAGGACGTAGCTCTACAAAAAACAATTACGATAACTGTATTGTATAGTTTTCATTTCCTTTTTTTTCTTTTCTTACAGCGCTTTGAACAAGACTGTCCAAATCGAGACCGGTTCCATTGGCATGAAAAAATTCAATAAAACGCTAAAGAGAAACGACACAGACAAACATTGATCCTAGGTAAATAATTATATACATGTATAGTCTCCTCACCGCAATGGTTCGCAATGCCAACTGAGCTTTTCCAACGCCTGATGCCTCCTTGCACTCGACTATTTCGTCGGAGAACTCGTGAAAAGTCTATATACAATATATATACAAGTGAATGTGATGTGATCAATGGATGAGCAGGTGTTGGACCTGAACGAGATTTGACCAGAGACATTGAAGAAGCGGCGTGAAGCATTGGGGATATAAACAATCGGCGAGAGCCGACAAATGTCGCGTCAGATATTGAAGAGTGGGATTGAGCCGCTTCTCGAGAGGATACAAATGTTCTGGCAGGTCGAGGGAGAGCAAGGCGTGAAGACAAGGTTTCAAAAAGCGATTCATCTAAACAACAAAATTAATAATTGTATTTCAGTATTTATTTATTTATTTTCAAATACCCTGAAACACATTAATCGAATTTGACATTTTTGAATTTGAGCGAGATGAGAGGCAATGTGACTCAATACTGGATTTTCAACAACGCTGACACTCGAAGCAGAACGAGACGACTGGCTACTAATCGTCGTATCGTGTGCCGACGTTGGCGGAGCAGAAGGACTCGTCGGACATCCACTGTCGTGCGGCGGAGTTGCGATGACCATTGGCGCAAGTTTTACTCCGGTGGCGGCGGCGGCGGCGGCGCAGGTAGTCGCCCCAGCCGCCGCTATTCGAGTTAAGTGATCATATAAGGCCGGAAGTACGCCGAGGAAAGCGGCTACATTGTTCACTCGTACGCACATCTTTTTGTTTCGAAAAAAAAAAGATTAATTATCTAGATGTAGATGATGACGATGATGAGCACTTACTTCAAACGTGACTCGTTCAAATTCGGATATGGCCGAATTGGAGTCGCGCAATTTCTCGCAATCCGGAAGCGAGTCAAAACGTCGTCGTTTGAGCGGTTTCATGTGTCGACAGCCCCAGATGAGCTGATCGGAATAACTCTTCTTCATTCGCTCAAGTAGCTATAGAAAGACAGACAGTAGAATAGAAGAATGAAGTAGTGGGGGTGGGTTGACCTACTGTACCTCTTTTTCCATTAGAGAAAGTGCAGTTGCTTCACTAATTCCACACAAATCTGAGCAGAGCATGTTATCACCGTATAATAACGCAACTCCTTCAAATGCCTAAAAACACAATTAATTAATTAATTAAATATTCATTTATTATATTTCGTACAGATGTCATTCTCTCTAGCAAAGAGCCAGGATTTTCTTTTCCTTCCGGAACGGGAAATACGATTGACGTCAAAAGTTCGGTTGCTTTTGCCAGTCTCAAGAGAATAGCTAAAAGGTCAACAACGGAATTGGAGATTGGCAAAAAGGGCAATTTTGACGGCATTTCGCAATGAATAGGACTAAACGTTCCTTCTGTAATTACTTCCATACTTTCGGAAGCCCAAGAAAGAGAATCGGTCGCCGTTGCAACTCCCAAATTTCGAACGGGCGGAGGTGGCGGAGATGATGGCCCACTACTTGCAACTGTTTGAATAGCTGATTGATGGCCAAATTTGACAGAAGAGGGAATAGGATTTTCAAGGGAACTTTTTTGTTTTTGAGGAGTAAGAGTGCGTCGATTGAATTTGGGAGTTTGATGACGTGACCAGGACGACGAAGAAAACGTAAGAATGCTACTAGTAGATGTGCCGCCGCCGCCGCCTCCGCCACTTCCGCCGCCTCCGCCGTCATCAGAAAGAAGAGAAGAGGTAGTAGAACGAGTGAGAAAGCGTTCAGCAAGGCCAATTTCAGAAACGTCTTCTAGAGATGCCATGAGCTGCTCGGACTCTTGATCGTTTTGGGTCAAACGCGATTTGATGCTGTCTATACTACTACTCGTTGATTGTTGCCACTCTTCTCGCCTGCTGCTGCTGCTGCTGCTGCTGTTCAAATGAGTTGCTCCTCCTCCTCCTCCTCCTTCTCCTCCTTCTCCCCCGTAAGGAGAACGAAAGGCCGACGATGAAATGAGCGTAAAAGCCGATCTATGAGAGGGAGATAGTGTAGCAATGGGACGGGGGAGGGAATGAGATGACAGAGGAGAAGGACTAGTAAACGATGACGGATCGGCGGCATTTGTTTGGCCACTTCGAGCCGGGCGTTGGCTGTTTGGAAGAAGCTGCAAAATTCGCCACTAGAAAAAGATAAAGAATGAAGAGAGGCATATGTCTTGTCTTCTACTTACTTCGTCTGATCCGGCGGCTTTGATGACGAATTTGACTGCGTGATCTCCAAGAATGTCGACCCATAATTCGGCTTGTTTGGCAAATTGATGACGCCACTCCTGATCACTAGATTATTTAATTGAAGGCATGACGTCACATTTCCTAACCCTTAATTAAGAAAAGAAAAACTTACTTGAGTCGAATCCACTGCAACCAATCTCGATCCAATTCGGTCAATCGATAAGCAACGCTAATCATTTCGTAGTCGAGTTCTCTCGAAGACTAGTGATGATGGAATAATCAAAAATCTCATTGATCGAGGAGACGGATACCTTGTCGACGGACGATTTCAGCATTAAATTGACATCCTTCACCAAAGCCTTATAGAAAAATAGTACAGCCAATTCAGAGACGTTGAAATATCTTAGAGACAAAGAGTGAATCAATGCAATGTCGTGTCGTGTCGTGTCGTGTCGTGTGATTGATTTACTCGATGAACGTCTCTTGGAAATATTTTGCATACGTCTCAACTTCATCACGAACAAACCAAATAAGGCTGTTCACCTAGAAATGCGAGAGGAATGAGAGCCTCTCTCTCTCTCTCTCTCTCTCTCCCCCCTGGGCCCTCTCTCTAACCAATGCTGGCGTCACAGAATGAGTTACAGACATCAAATTCATTTCTGCTTGAGCTATCGTTTTGTGTCTTTCGTAACTCTTATCAAAGCCGTCCTAACACATGACAACATACAGTAGAAAATAGTAGTACGGTAGTAGTATATCAATCATTTGCTTACTGTTAAATAGTTTTGTAAGCAATTCGAGAGATTTTGAGGAACCTTATTGACGTAAGGATAGGCACGAAGTACGGCAACGAGAAGATCAATCAGAGATGCTAGCAAGATCATTAAATAAATAAATAAATAATTAATTAATTAAGGTAGGCGTGTTTTTACCGAGGCCTCCCTGAGGATCGTTTTCAGGAAAGAGACGTTTGATGCGAGTCAAAGAGTGCTCCGCTTCTCCGTGAAGTTGTTTAATAGAACGGCCAAGTGTTTCAAGCTGAGAAAAAATGATTGAGAGTGAGCGAGTGAGTGACATTACAATGGGGTACTTTTGGTGTACAGTACCTCGTCATTGGTGATAATCATTTTGCTTGAATCGGTTGGAAGCAAGTCCAACACCGTATTCAGAATTGTCGTTGTATGACGAACGTACCAAACGTCATTTTCAAAATGCCTAAAAATGATTAGTAGTAGAAATCAAAGTTTCTTCTACTGTACGTACTGAGCCAAATAATTGAGATAGGCAAGACTTCGGTAAAGTTCGCCCTAACGGTAACCCACTTCACATTTAATTAAACTTCATAACAGGTGGGATTTTTACAATTCCATATCGATGTCCAAATTCTCGTAGAAGACGCGAAGCAACGTTGGAAAGAGGTCGAGAAGGTGCCACGTCTTTTAGAACAGGATGCCTTCGTTTTTCTCTTGTCTCAAAACTAATAATATCAAACGTACATATAGTATATAGTACGATATTTATTGTCTCTTCTCACTCACCTAATTATTTTTGAAAGAAGAACTTTATAGGCTGCATGATAGTCCGGCCTTCGTTTTGGATGTCCTGGATGGGGCAGTGTATACGACCAGAATGTGGCAATGGACTCGTGTATATTTTGTTTTTCCCACTGTTGCCATTGGTCATAAGCGTGCTTTGTCTACAACACACAGAACATTTGTAACCCCCTAAATCACTGCCCACCCACAGGAGAGGATACGTACAACAAAAGCATTGGGCCTATAGTAGGAATGTGAATTTCTCTCAATAATAGCCAATTGCGTGACGAGTTCTCGAACGAGCAACTAGACGTGACGTCATCATAGTATGTTAGGTTAGGGTTACATGTATACATGTATAGAGTACTGTACCTCAGCTGGAATTCTTCGTCGATTCATCTCTCTCAAATCGTGTTCGTGACTCGATTGTTGAACTGTGCTCTGCTGAAACAAATGTCGCACGTACTCCCTCATGACGTCCGTATTGACAATGCAATCGTCTTGTGTTAAAGTTCCCACGTGCAACGGTGACGAACTAAACGCTTTTGGAACGTCGTGCGACAAACCCTCCGATGGACTCGGAATGCAAAAGGGAGGACGAATTGGTTTATTAGGAATTGGTATGAGATAAGAGGCTTCTTGTCGAAGAACATATTCTCCCTGTTGCTGGATTGGAGGCAGGCTGCTATTGGTGGGAGGAGAGACGTCTTGGGCGACGGTTGTTGGAAGAAGAAGTGAAGAATAGGTGGGAGAAGGCGGCGATGGAGCGCACAAAGCCGGATAATGAGCACACATGAGAACGTATCGATACAAAGCCAATTCCTCAAAGAAGAAAGAAAGAAAGATCATCATCATCACTTGTCTCCTAAGTGTACTACTTCACTTACTTCTCCGGCAAGAATGACCGTTTTTTCGGGTTCATAATAGCGAATGTCTTCGCTTCCGTCTCCAGCTCCGCCCACTTGAACCTAAGCGCAACCCTTGTGTCCTTCTGTCTTCTAAAACATTGTTTATTCTTACCACACGCATGTTATTAAATGTTCGTGGATTTCCCAAATTCAACAGCAAACGTCGTCGACTAAATTAATTAGAAACAATTTACGTTTTTCATTTTTACTTCCTGTGTCATCGTCGACGTCACTCACTCCAACATGCGAAAATATTTGTGCACTTGGTTCACGATTTGCGCGTGTCTTGAAGAAAGAAATAAAGAAATAAAGATAGAGAGAGTCCCCCTTGCGGAACCTAAGTCAGCCTCACTCGATTATGCAGTTGTCCGAGACAGTTTGCACGACTGTGCGCACTTCTAAACACTCTTCGGCTTTTGGAGACTGCATTTCGTCGTTTTCGTCGTCGCCCTTTGCATCAGCGACGCCAATTGCTGAAAGATTCCATTTGTTCTCTTCGGAGCGCACAATTTTTGGAAGAACAGACGCCAGAGAAACGAGCTGGATCGCTTCGCGCTTGGCGATCCACGACAGCGCTCCTCTTTCTACTCCTCCTCCTCTTGGAAGAGCCGACATGTTTGCAAGGGAGTCTGCGCCTAGCTGTCACGTGCTTCGTTTTCTCATTTTTCACAAAACGCCTGTACAAGTTTGTGCAGACTGCATGGAATCATCAGCCGTCTTTTCTTCGTTTTCTTCTCTAACTATTTCCATGCCAATTCCACAGACAGCTACAATGTTTCCAGCATTGGCTTTCCTATGTGTGTGAAACATTCATTTCATTAATTAATAATTATTATCAGATTAAATACCACGTGATGAGGCTAGATATGTCAGCGATACTTGTAACGATTTCTTTTTCCAATTTCCATTCACACCTCTCCACTCGCCATTTTTTAATTCTCTGGTCAGCAGATGTCGAGAAAACAAGTCCACTTCCGCCAAAGGCCACACCTCAAAAAGAAATACAGCAGTAATAGCAATTGTCTCCTTCTAAAAAAACCACCCGGGTACCAGTTATGGAAGAAATGTGAGCATTCGTTTCCAAACATTGGTCAGTAGGAAGAATTGCCAATGGTGATGATAAATTGAGACGAAACGTCGCTGCATAAAGAGCGTTGTCATCTCCACCACTCACCAGCAAATAATCATCACTATCTATCATCCCTAAGATTAATTTATTGATCAATTATTTACTGACTGTACTACTTTTTCGATATTGAACAGCAAAATCGTTAACTCCTGATTGGTGAGCCGAAAACCTGTGTAAGATGGTAGGCTGCTTTCGTTGTGGCGGTTCGTCGTCATCTCCTCCTCCTCCTCCTCCTCTTCCTCCAAGTAGGCAAGTGCAATTCCATAGAGAAATGCAGCCGTCAGTTGCACTTGTAAAGAGAAGAAGAACGCAGTTGTCACCGTTCTTCACAATTAAACGGTCTATAGCGAGAAGACATCGTCCATAAGGAATTGACTCGAGCGCGACAGAAAATTGTCTTGACGCTTCTGAAAACAGATGAAATCTAATAAATAAATAAATAAATAAATAAATAAATAAATAACCCCAATCATTTTAATGAAGCAATGTGCCAGTGTACTTGATTAGTCCATTTGACCATCCAGAAATGACAAAGTGCTTCAAATGAACAAAAAATGTTGTCAACGCCATGCAACGAGCTGCGGCGGCGGCGGCGGCGGCGGCGGCGGCGGCGGAAACGCCGTCGTCTTCCGCACTTCGCCGTCGTCGCCGCCTCCGTCGCCCCTCCGCATTCAAGCTTGCAATTTCGTGACAAGAAACACTTTTGACGTCATCATCGTCGTCACCATTGGTGGAAATAAGCGACGCCTTGAGTGAATCTCGTCCTCCGCCAGAAAAGAGAAGGTATGCGGAGCCGTCGCCGTCGATCCGCCGCCGCAGATCGTGCGACGAGGCCAAACATTTGACACTTGAAGTATGACCTTTGCATGTAGCCATCTCTTCAAATCGAAACTGAAAGTGGTCGCTTCGATCCACTGAATCGCCACATAAACTGTACGTACGTATAGTCTGAATTTTCTACCTTTCCATACTTTTATTTCACAGTCTTCACTGCCACTAAGTAGCAAAGCCTTCTCACCTAAAGACTCATAATTAATTAAGAGGAGGAAGAAATGAATGAATGAATGAGACTCTATATGTGAACTGACCAGTTTGTTCGTGAGACCAAAGAAGAGAAAGACACGTCGCTTCTCTCCCATGAAAACTTGGCTAAAAGAAGTAAGTCAGTGGACTAATAGTCTGTAGTAAGAGGGATGATGTGGTGCAGCTCTTCACCTGAAGAAGGGTGGACGACACTTGTCTCCACATTTTCTGATATACAAAATTGATTCTACAATTTCTTATATAGGTAAACACGACCAAGCCTTTTTCCCAATCCTAGTAAATGATTAGGTAGTAGAAATAAATAAATAAACTACAGAAGTATACCATGCTCATATCCCACGATCGATGAGCACCACCGCAATCCCAAGACAGAAGCGTTTCATTTGAGTCGAGCCCCCAAACGACAAAATAAGACTAGTAGAGAAAAGAAAGGAAAGGAAGAAGAGTCGTTTGAGGATACACTACTAGTAGATTCTATTACAGACCGAGTGAAAGCCAGAAACGAAGAGATGATGATGATGATGATGATTATCGTCATCGTCGTCATTAACAAAAATCAGTCTTTCAATCCAATCCATTCCTTTTATCGTCTAAAAGAGAATTAACGTTGGTCTAACCCAAATTGGGAGTTGGTTTAGGGTTAGAACGTTTTCTGTGACAATTTCAAGAAGATTTCCATTCCACGAGTATTTTCTCCAAACTCCATTTCGTCCACAAGACAAAATGAAGTGATTTCCGCCATTTTGTCGTCGTTCAACGATATCGCTAACCCCATGTTTGCCATGAATAGAATGAAACGTCTGCTCAGGTTTCTTTAATTCAACGAAAAAAATAAGGTGTTACTGTAGTTAGAAGCTCGAGCATATTTGTATATACCTTTATAATCATCTTTGCTGCTTCGCCGTCACCTAAGTCGCGTTTTTCCATTGTAAACACGTGTAAAGATCCACTTCGATCACCGCAAACAATCGTCAGAAGATGTGACGAATTTTTTTGACTGCTGACAAATTTGACCGTTGTAAGCCATCGATGTTTGCAGGGTGGCAATAGCAATGTAGCAAAACGAATAGCAGCAGTTCCACTATCATCTACAGCCCAGCAAATCATCTTACCATCAGGCCCACAAGAGAACAAATACAACGAAGATGATACATCATGATCTATTGTTACGTGTTACACAAGTATGGCGAATATGAAACAAGTATCTAAACTAACCTTCGTCATCATGTTCATTAGTTGCCCAGAGCAAGCTAAAAACTTTTCCTTCAAAGCCTGTAAGATGAAGGATGAATTTTCCTTCTAATAAAAGAGACGATGATTATTGACGTCATCATGATACTGCACTACTGTTAACAACCTAGAGTAAGAATTTTGATTTTTCCGCGAAGATTTCCAATAGCAATCAGCTCCCTTTCTTTAGAAACGTCTACGACGCTGTAGCCTGAAAAGTCAGTATCAAAATCGAGAAATGTCCAATCAGACGACGACGACGACGACGACGAAAAGTCTCCTTCGCAGTCAACGTGAAACAAAAAGAGAAAACTAGCAAAGATAACAAAGGCGGTTTAGAGAGTAGTCAATGAATCAATGAATAAATAAATGAGCGCACCCTTCATGCGTCAATACAAGAACTCTCGACGAGTCAATTTGCTTCAAAGAACGAGGAAAATCCTAAGAGAAGAGAAGAGACACTCCTCCATATACATGTATACATATTTACATGATGATGTAGAGATCTAATAAGGTACTACATATAGTACCTTTGGTGAACATCTTTCAGCGGGTAATTGTCCAAGTAGAATATGTGCTTCAAATTGTCCAGTCTCGTTCAAATCCAAAGGCCACAAACGAATACTGCTGTCTCCTCCTCCCGTCACCTACGTAACACATACAAAAGTAGCACGTATACGTATAGGGAAAAGAAATTCTATTTACAGCAATGTCTCTCTTTCTATCAAACGCCAAACTCCATATGCTTCGCCCCTAGAAAAAAAAAGAAACAATCTCTAGGACCGTCGTCGTCCACAATAAATAACAGCAGCAGCAAATGACTGCCAGGAGTACAGTACCTTGTGACCTTTGTAGACTTTGGTGCACCTGTGCAAATTGAGATCCCACATACGACACGTGGAGTCCTCTCCAATGGAAATGAGCCGATTTACGGTTAGAAATTGAGCATCCCACACTCTTGCAGTGTGACCAAAGAGAACTGACAGTTGTGGAAGATCAGCAATTTCACTACCCCTAGTAAATTAATGTATTATTATGATGATGATGATGATGATCATCATCATCATCATCATGACATTGAATGACTGACCGTGAATGCTTCGCAAACGCTAGTGACAAATCCCATATTCTCACTGTTCTATCGTCAGAAACGCTGCACATACGATTTCCCTTCAAATCAAATTGAATAGAAAAGATAACTCCCTAAAATGAAATTCAAATAAAGTGAAGAAATGTATCTTTCCTCCTCCTCCTCCTCCTCCTCCTCCTCCTTCTCACTTTATGTCCTTTTGCTCTTGCAACAATCTTGCTACCATTAAAGGGCTTCCATAGAAGAATTTGATTAAAAACAGTGCCACATGCTGCAGTGAGGACGTCCAATTCAGCGAATCGAAATGAATACCTATATACATATATATAATCACCATATAATTAACTCAGAAAACGGTTCAGTTTTAACAAGATTGATTGGACTTCACAGTCGCGCAATTTCGTTATTTCTCGGCTTTCAATGTTGCATGTATAAACGGAATTGTGTGCTGTGGCAATGGCCAAGAAACTCTGCTCAAAAATAGTTACTGTATGATCAGCAGGTAATCATTGTCGTAGGTTGTTACAGAGTTAATGAAAAAGTGAACATCTAAAATCCAATCATCCAAATAGCAAGGCTTGCCAACTTTCCTAATCAAAACAATAAAGATGATGATGATGATGATGATGATGATGATGATGATGATGATGATGATGATGATGATGATGATGATGATGATAATCATCATCATCATCATCATCAAAATCTTTCTAGAAATAAGCATACGTGACATTTTCGTGTAGAAGAGCAAACTGAAAGCATTTTTGCCCAAAGAAAACGAGAGACGCTTTCTCAACTCCACTCCCTGTAGCGAAAAGTCACGGAAGAAGAAGTAATTCTAAGCATCATCGTAAGTACCTCTGCGTATTCCGTGAACAACTCCTCGTGGTAGAACGGGCTCCTTTTGTACGACGATACCATCGTCAAGGCTGTGAACATGCGCATTGCGACCGCTTCCTAAAACAATCGCCGTTGCAGAGCCAAGGTGACGAGAAGAGCGAACCAGAGATGAGAAAGTCGTCGAAAAAAAGTAAGGCAGTCGATGGAACACGAAAAGACATGACGACAACAACGTAAAACGCGACGACGAGCTTTTTGCTTGAAACGCGCGCTAAGACATCGCGAAGAGATCGTATCGCCTCGATGACGTATCCTTTTCGGGCAAGCGGGCCCCGCAATGGGGTACACGAACCAAAATGAGGCCCCTCGTTGGGATAATCGCCTCAAAGTCAAGGAAATGAAGCTCCAAGGCCTATTTCGCGAATATCGTGCCAACGCTGAAGGTAAAATGAACACTAGCACCAAGCAATCGCCTCGAACAATCACTCAAACGTCGCGAAACATGAAAACGCTCCAAAACGCCGCCGCTGTCCTCGCGTAAGTACTTCACTCGGTCCAGAAACACCGCCGAACTCTTCGCGTGGCGCGGTAAGTCGCTTTCGCACCCGAAAAACAGCCCCTCTCGCAAGAACGCGAAGAACGAGCACGTGGTTGAGGCCCCCACGGGTGAATCGGAAACGAAGAAACCGTTTTTACGCCACATTCGCGCAGCGAAAACAAAACTAGCGGCAAGAGGACGAATAAAAAATGACAGCGGAGCCAAGGGTAATGCGCAAAAGCGTGAAAACGAACGAAAAAACACAGTCATCTCTCGAAATCGCTCCAAACGCTTCCAAAAGCTAAACGGCGCTCGCGCTTTCATTCCCTTCAATGTAAAATGCCTTCTTTCAGCAGCGATCGCGTTCGAACGCCTCTCAAATCATCGGGACACCAAAAAACAAATGGAGAATGGCGCGAAATCAGACGATATAGAAAACGATTCAGCGAACAAAATCCAGAATAGTTCACTTAGGGTTAGGACTAGGGACAATTTATCCTGGGGACAATTTGTCCTGGGGACAATTTATCCTGGGACAATTTGTCCTGGCACAATTTGCCCTGGGACAATTTGTTCTGGGGACAATTTGTCCTGGGACAATTTGTCCTGGGGACAATTTGTCCTGGGGACAATTTGTCCTGGGGACAATTTGTCCTGGGACAATTTGTCCTGGGACAATTTGTCCTGGGACAATTTGTCCTGGGGACAAATTGTCCCTCGTCCAATCTTCGCAAAACCGCTCTGTACGTGTTGCCGTGCCATTCTATAGGCGTAGAAATGTGAAACCCCGATTGTTAATAGTTTATTTATGACGTCAATATGTTAAACCGGTGAGGTCACGTGCGTATGTTAGCGCGCGCGTCTCGTTTCGAAGAAACACGGTTTCTGGCTCGTTTTCGACGATGCGAATGTCCGAGCGACGTCAAAAGGTAAGTAGTAGATAGTTACGAAGCAGTTATAGAGCGTTCGTCGCCCGCGGAGCGCGCGTACGAACGCGTCGCGTCGCCAAGTGGTGGCGCGAGCTTCGAATAGTGAATTTTTCGTTTCGAATGGCTTCGAAACAAAGGATTCGAGACGGTTTAGAACGTTTTGCGACGCGAAGCGTCGCTTTCGGCGTCGTTTTCGCCGAATTAATGTGTCCGTAAAAGGGGGCATGTTCCCTTTCTTTCACACGTGCTCTACGGCAAACGGCGACTCGGATGCCGTCGAGTGGCGGCAATTTGTAAACTGCACCATATGCCCTCTCGATCGACGTGCCGCTTATCGTCGTACGACGCGGTGTCGCGGAGTGGCGGCACGGTTAAGATGGTGTCGTTTACGGTGTACGCGCGTAGGCGTATTGTTTGTTTCGCTTTATTTTATGTCAAAAATTGGCGAAAATCGGTAAACGTGGTACCAGGTTTTATGTGTGAGACCACGACGAATCGAATGGCACCGGTGCGGTGCTCGTGCGACGTCTCCTTGCAGAGTTGTGCGCTTTTTCGCGAAACGAGTCGCGAATTGGAAAATCGATTTTTGTCCTTCGATTTTCTGCGCCGTGCAGTCGCTTCTGCTGCCGTTTTTTGGTTTTTTGAGGAGGATTTGGGATGGCTGAAAGGCACGAAAAGGTTTTTTTCGCGTGCGATCGAAATTTGGTCAAAATTTCGCATAATCCAACTTTTGCGTTTCGGACTCGTTTCGAACGTCTCGTAGACGTCTTTCCCTTCGTCGTAGAGCATTGTGGTTTGGAATTTGGCCACAATTTGTCCTGGGGACAATTTGTCCTGGGGACAATTTGTCCTGGGGACAATTTGTCCTGGGACAATTTGTCCTGGGACAATTTGTCCTGGGGACAATTTGTCCTGGGGACAATTTGTCCCCAGGACAAATTGTCCTGGCACAGATTGTCCTGGCACAATTTGTCCTGGGGACAATTTGTCCTGGGGACAATTTGTCCTGGGGACAATATGTCCTGGGGAAAATTTGTCCTTGGGGCAATTTGTCCTGGGACAATTTGTCCTGGGGACAATTTGTCCTGGGACAATTTGTCCTGGGACAAAT
This sequence comes from Oscarella lobularis, assembly GCF_947507565.1. Lineage (NCBI taxonomy): Eukaryota > Metazoa > Porifera > Homoscleromorpha > Homosclerophorida > Oscarellidae > Oscarella > Oscarella lobularis. Next base: position 32,967 of record NC_089177.1, on the reverse strand, counting down.
TGTCCTTGGGACAATTTGTCCTGGGGACAATTTGTCCTGGGGACAATTTGTCCTGGGGACAATTTGTCCTGGGGACAATTTGTCCTGGGGACAATTTGTCCTGGCACAATTTGTCCTGGGACAATTTGTCCTGGGACAATTTGTCCTGGGGACAATTTGTCCTTGGGACAATTTGTCGTGGGGACAAATTGTCCTTCACAATTTGTCCTGGGACAATTTGTCCTGGGACAATTTGTCCTGGGGACAATTTGTCTTGGGGACAATTTGTCCTAGGGACAATTTGTCCTGGAACAATTTGTCCTGGGACAATTTGTCCTGGGGACAATTTGTCCTGGGACAATTTGTCCTGAGACAATTTGTCCTGGAACAATTGGACAATTTGTCCTGGGGACAATTTGTCCTGGGACAATTTGTCCTGGGGACAATTTGTCCTGGGGACAATTTGTCCTGGGGACAATTTGTCCTGGGGACAATATGTCCTGGGGAAAATTTGTCCTGATGACAATTTGTCCTGGGACAATTTGTCCTGGGGACAATTTGTCCTGGGACAATTTGTCCTGGGACAAATTGTCCTTGGGACAATTTGTCCTGGGGACAATTTGTCCTGGGGACAATTTGTCCTGGGGACAATTTGTCCTGGGGACAATTTGTCCAGGGGACAATTTGTCCTGGGGACAATTTGTCCTGGGAACAATTTGTCCTGCCACAATTTGTCCTGGGACAATTTGTCCTTGGGACAATTTGTCGTGGGGACAATTTGTCCTGGGGACAAATTGTCCTTCACAATTTGTCCTGGGACAATTTGTCCTGGGGACAATTTGTCCTGGGGACAATTTGTCCTAGGACAATTTGTCCTGGGACAATTTGTCCTTGGGACAATTTGTCGTGGGGACAATTTTTCCTGGGGACAAATTGTTCTTCACAATTTGTCCTGGGACAATTTGTCCTGGGGACAATTTGTCTTGGGGACAATTTGTCCTAGGGACAATTTGTCCTGGAACAATTTGTCCTGGGACAATTTGTCCTGGGGACAATTTGTCCTGGGACAATTTGTCCTGGGACAATTTGTCCTGGGACAATTGGACAATTTGTCCTGGGTACAATTTGTCCTGGGACAATTTGTCCTGGGGACAATTTGTCCTGGGGACAATTTGTCGTGGGGACAATTTGTCGTGGGGACAAATTGTCCTTCACAATTTGTCCTGGGACAATTTGTCCTGGGACAATTTGTCGTGGGGACAATTTGTCTTGGGGACAATTTGTCCTGGGGACAATTTGTCCTGGAACAATTTGTCCTGGGACAATTTGTCCTGGGGACAATTTGTCCTGGGACAATTTGTCCTGGGACAATTTGTCCTGGGGACAATTTGTCCTGGGGACAATTTGTCCTAGGACAATTTGTCCCCAGGACAATTTGTCCTGGGACAATTTGTCCTGGGACAATTTGTCCTGGGACAATTTGTCCTGGGGACAATTTGTCCCCAGGACAAATTGTCCTGACACAATTTGTCCTACGACAATTTGTCCTGGCACAATTTGTCCTGGGACAATTTGTCCTGGGACAATTTGTCCTGGGACAATTTGTCCTGGGGACAATTTGTCCTGGGACAATTTGTGCTGGGGACAATTTGTCCTGGGGACAATTTGTCCTAGGACAATTTGTCCTGGGACAATTTGTCCTGGGGACAATTTGTCCTGGGGACAATTTGTCCTAGGACAATTTGTCCTGGGACAATTTGTCCTGGGACAATTTGTCCTGGGACAATTTGTCCTGGGACAATTTGTCCTGGGGACAATTTGTCTTGGGGACAATTTGTCCTAGGACAATTTGTCCTGGGACAATTTGTCCTGGGGACAATTTGTCCTGGGACAATTTGTCCTGGGACAATTTGTGCTGGGGACAATTTGTCCTGGGGACAATTTGTCCTAGGACAATTTGTCCTGGGACAATTTGTCCTGGGACAATTTGTCCTGGCACAATTTGTCCTGGGACAATTTGTCCTGGGACAATTTGTCCTGGGGACAATTTGTCCTGGGACAATTTGTCCTGGGACAATTTGTCCTGGGAACAATTTGTCCTGGGGACAATTTGTTTTAGGACAATTTGTCCTTGGACAATTTGTCCTGGGGACAATTTGTCCTGGGGACAATTTGTCCTAGGACAATTTGTCCTGGGACAAATTGTCCTGGGGACAATTTGTCCTGAGGACAATTTGTCCTAGGACAATTTGTCCTAGGACAATTTGTCCTGGGACAATTTGTCCTGGGGACAATTTGTCCTGGGACAATTTGTCCTGGGACAATTTGTCCTGGGTCAATTTGTCCTGGGGACAATTTGTCCTAGGACAATTTGTCCTGGGGACAATTTGTCCTAGGACAATTTGTCCTAGGACAATTTGTCCTGGGGACAATTTGTCCTGGGGACAATTTGTCCTGGGGACAATATGTCCTGGGGAAAATTTGTCCTTGGGACAATTTGTCCTGGGACAATTTGTCCTGGGGACAATTTGTCCTGGGACAATTTGTCCTGGGACAAATTGTCCTTGGGACAATTTGTCCTGGGGACAATTTGTCCTGGGGACAATTTGTCCTGGGGACAATTTGTCCTGGGGACAATTTGTCCTGGGGACAATTTGTCCTGGGGACAATTTGTCCTGGCACAATTTGTCCTGGGACAATTTGTCCTGGGACAATTTGTCCTGGGGACAATTTGTCCTTGGGACAATTTGTCGTGGGGACAAATTGTCCTTCACAATTTGTCCTGGGACAATTTGTCCTGGGACAATTTGTCCTGGGGACAATTTGTCTTGGGGACAATTTGTCCTAGGGACAATTTGTCCTGGAACAATTTGTCCTGGGACAATTTGTCCTGGGGACAATTTGTCCTGGGACAATTTGTCCTGAGACAATTTGTCCTGGAACAATTGGACAATTTGTCCTGGGGACAATTTGTCCTGGGACAATTTGTCCTGGGGACAATTTGTCCTGGGGACAATTTGTCCTGGGGACAATTTGTCCTGGGGACAATATGTCCTGGGGAAAATTTGTCCTTGGGACAATTTGTCCTGGGACAATTTGTCCTGGGGACAATTTGTCCTGGGACAATTTGTCCTGGGACAAATTGTCCTTGGGACAATTTGTCCTGGGGACAATTTGTCCTGGGGACAATTTGTCCTGGGGACAATTTGTCCTGGGGACAATTTGTCCTGGGGACAATTTGTCCTGGCACAATTTGTCCTGGGACAATTTGTCCTGGGACAATTTGTCCTGGGGACAATTTGTCCTTGGGACAATTTGTCGTGGGGACAAATTGTCCTTCACAATTTGTCCTGGGACAATTTGTCCTGGGACAATTTGTCCTGGGGACAATTTGTCTTGGGGACAATTTGTCCTAGGGACAATTTGTCCTGGAACAATTTGTCCTGGGACAATTTGTCCTGGGGACAATTTGTCCTGGGACAATTTGTCCTGGGACAATTTGTCCTGGAACAATTGGACAATTTGTCCTGGGGACAATTTGTCCTGGGACAATTTGTCCTGGGGACAATTTGTCCTGGGGACAATTTGTCCTGGGGACAATTTGTCCTGGGGACAATATGTCCTGGGGAAAATTTGTCCTGGGGACAATTTGTCCTGGGGACAATTTGTCCTGGGGACAATTTGTCCTGGGGACAATTTGTCCAGGGGACAATTTGTCCTGGGGACAATTTGTCCTGGGAACAATTTGTCCTGCCACAATTTGTCCTGGGACAATTTGTCCTTGGGACAATTTGTCGTGGGGACAATTTGTCCTGGGGACAAATTGTCCTTCACAATTTGTCCTGGGACAATTTGTCCTGGGGACAATTTGTCCTGGGGACAATTTGTCCTAGGACAATTTGTCCTGGGACAATTTGTCCTTGGGACAATTTGTCGTGGGGACAATTTTTCCTGGGGACAAATTGTTCTTCACAATTTGTCCTGGGACAATTTGTCCTGGGGACAATTTGTCTTGGGGACAATTTGTCCTAGGGACAATTTGTCCTGGAACAATTTGTCCTCGGACAATTTGTCCTGGGGACAATTTGTCCTGGGACAATTTGTCCTGGGGACAATTTGTCCTGGGACAATTTGTCCTGGGGACAATTTGTCCTGGGGACAATTTGTCGTGGGGACAATTTGTCGTGGGGACAAATTGTCCTTCACAATTTGTCCTGGGACAATTTGTCCTGGGACAATTTGTCGTGGGGACAATTTGTCTTGGGGACAATTTGTCCTGGGGACAATTTGTCCTGGAACAATTTGTCCTGGGACAATTTGTCCTGGGGACAATTTGTCCTGGGACAATTTGTCCTGGGACAATTTGTCCTGGGGACAATTTGTCCTGGGGACAATTTGTCCTAGGACAATTTGTCCCCAGGACAATTTGTCCTGGGACAATTTGTCCTGGGACAATTTGTCCTGGGACAATTTGTCGTGGGGACAATTTGTCTTGGGGACAATTTGTCCTGGGGACAATTTGTCCTGGAACAATTTGTCCTGGGACAATTTGTCCTGGGGACAATTTGTCCTGGGACAATTTGTCCTGGGACAATTTGTCCTGGGGACAATTTGTCCTGGGGACAATTTGTCCTAGGACAATTTGTCCCCAGGACAATTTGTCCTGGGACAATTTGTCCTGGGACAATTTGTCCTGGGACAATTTGTCCTGGGGACAATTTGTCCCCAGGACAAATTGTCCTGACACAATTTGTCCTACGACAATTTGTCCTGGCACAATTTGTCCTGGGACAATTTGTCCTGGGACAATTTGTCCTGGGACAATTTGTCCTGGGGACAATTTGTCCTGGGACAATTTGTGCTGGGGACAATTTGTCCTGGGGATAATTTGTCCTAGGACAATTTGTCCTGGGACAATTTGTCCTGGGGACAATTTGTCCTGGGGACAATTTGTCCTAGGACAATTTGTCCTGGGACAATTTGTCCTGGGACAATTTGTCCTGGGACAATTTGTCCTGGGACAATTTGTCCTGGGGACAATTTGTCCTGGGGACAATTTGTCCTAGGACAATTTGTCCTGGGACAATTTGTCCTGGGAACAATTTGTCCTGGGACAATTTGTCCTGGGACAATTTGTGCTGGGGACAATTTGTCCTGGGGACAATTTGTCCTAGGACAATTTGTCCTGGGACAATTTGTCCTGGGACAATTTGTCCTAGGACAATTTGTCCTGGGACAATTTGTCCTGGGGACAATTTGTCCCCAGGACAAATTGTCGTGACACAATTTGTCCTACGACCATTTGTCCTGGCACAATTTGTCCTGGGACAATTTGTCCTGGGACAATTTGTCCTGGGACAATTTGTCCTGGGACAATTTGTCCTGGGGACAATTTGTCCTGGGGACAATTTGTCCTGGGGTCAATTTGTCCTGGGGACAATTTGTCCTGGGGACAATTTGTCCAGGGGACAATTTGTCCTGGGGACAATTTGTCCTGGGAACAATTTGTCCTGGCACAATTTGTCCTGGGACAATTTGTCCTTGGGACAATTTGTCGTGGGGACAATTTGTCCTGGGGACAAATTGTCCTTCACAATTTGTCCTGGGACAATTTGTCCTGGGGACAATTTGTCTTGGGGACAATTTGTCCTAGGGACAATTTGTCCTGGAACAATTTGTCCTGGGACAATTTGTCCTGGGGACAATTTGTCGTGGGACAATTTGTCCTCGGACAATTTGTCCTGGGACAATTGGACAATTTGTCCTGGGGACAATTTGTCCTGGGACAATTTGTCCTGGGGACAATTTGTCCTGGGGACAATTTGTCCTGGGGACAATTTGTCCTGGGGACAATTTGTCGTGGAGACAATTTGTCCTGGGGACAAATTGTCCTTCACAATTTGTCCTGGGACAATTTGTCCTGGGACAATTTGTCGTGGGGACAATTTGTCTTGGGGACAATTTGTCTTGGGGACAATTTGTCCTGAGGACAATTTGTCCTGGAACAATTTGTCCTGGGACAATTTGTCCTGGGAGAATTTGTCCTGGGACAATTTGTCCTGGGACAATTTGTCCCCAGGACAATTTTTCCTGGGGACAATTTGTTCCCAGGACAATTTGTCCTGGGGCAATTTTTCCTTCTACAATTGTTCCTTGAAATTCTAAGTTAATTCAGAATAAATTCTGCATTAATGCAGAATAAATTCCCGATTTATTCTGCATTAATTAAGAATTAAATCTGCATTTATTCAGAATTATTTCTGGAATAATTGAAAATAAATTCTGCATTATTTCGGAATAAATTCTGCATTAATCTAGAATAATTTCAGAATAAATTCTGAATTAATTGAGAATAAATTTCGCATTTATTCTGCAATAATTGAGAATAAATTCTGCATTAATTCAGAATAAATTTTGCATTTATTCAGAATAAATTCCGCATTTATTCTGCATTAATTTTGAATTTATTTTGCATTTTATCAGAATTAATTCTGCAATAATTCAGAATAAAATCTGAATTAATTCAGAATTAATTCTGAATTAATGCAGAATTTATTCTCAATTAATGCAGAATTTATTCTGAATTAATGCAGAATTTATTCTCAATTAATGCAGATTTTATTCTGAATTAATGCTGAATTTTATTCTGAATTAATGCAGAATAAATTCTTCATTAATTCTTCATTAATTCTACATTAATTCAGTATAAATTCTGAATTAATTCAGAATAAATTCTGAATTAATTCAGAATAAATCCTGCATTAAGTCAGAATAAATTCTGTGTTTATTCAGAGAATGTGAGATTTTTTCGCGATGTTTTAGCGCGCGTTACACTCGAAAAGCCCTGCTCGTCGTTCGTCTCAAGTGCATCGCTTAGCGAGCGAGTTTGAGGTTCTTGATCGACTTCTTGTCGTGTTCCGTCACTTTCTGAACGGTTATTGCTAAGTTTTTCGTCGTCATGGCGTTTCGGGGTGTACGAGCGATCTTTTAGAACGATCGCCGACGTATCGTCGACTCACGACGGAGCGCCTGTCGTTTTCTTCACCTTACATACGATCATGGATGCTTCATGGCAGCATAGCTCTCGTAAAGAATATAGAATGTTGAAAAGAAAGCTGAAGCACCTTGTCTACGTAAGTTCACGATCTTTTATTCTGCATTAATTCAGAATTAATTTTGTATTAATTCAGAATAAATTCTGCATTAGTTCAGAATAAATTCTGCATTAATTCAGAATAAATTCTGAATTAATTCTGCATTAATTCAGAATAAATTCTGCATTAATTCAGAATAACTTCTGCATTTATTCAGAATAAATTCTGCTTTAATTCAGAATAAATTCTGCATTAATTCAGTATAAATTCTGCATTAATTTAGTTTAAATTCCGCAATTATTCAGAATAAATTCGGCATTAGTTCCGAATAAATTCTGCATTAATTCAGAATAAATTCTAAATTAATTGAGAATAAATTCTGCATTAATTCAGAATAAATTCTTAATTAATTCTGAATAAATTCTGCATTTATTCAGAATAAATTCTGCATTAATTCAAAATAACTTCTGCATTTATTCAGAATAAATTCTGCATTAATTCAGAATAAATTCTGCATTAATTCAGAATAAATTCTAAATTAATTCAGAATAAATTCTGCATTAATTCAGAATAAATTCAGAATAAATTCTGAATTAATTCTGCATTAATGCAGAAATTATTCTAGATTAATGCAGAATAAATTCTGCATTAATTCAGAAAAAATTCTCCATTAATTCAGAATAAATTCTGCATTAAGTCAGAATAAATTTTAAATTTATTCGGAATAAATTCTTCATTAATTCAGAATAAATTCCGCATTTATTCTGCATTAATTCAGAATTAATTCTGCATTTATTCGGAATTAATTCTGCATTTATTCAGAATTTGTCTTGGGTACAATTTGTGTCCAGGACAAATTGTCCTGGGACAATTTGTCTTGGGACAATTTGTCCTGGGACAATTTGTCTTTGCCCTGGGGACAAATTGTCCTGGGGACAATTTGTCCTGGGGACAATTTGTCCTGGGACAATTTGTCCTGGGACAATTTGTCCTGGGACAATTTGTCCCCAGGACAATTTGTCCTGGGGTCAATTTGTCCCCAGGACAAATTGTCCTGGCACAAATTGTCCTGGCACAAATTGTCCCCAGGACAATTTGTCCTGGGACAATTTGTCCTGGGGACAATTTGTCCTGGGGACAATTTGTCCTGGGGACAATTTGTCCTGGAACAATTTGTCCTGGGACAATTTGTCCTGGGGACAATTTGTCGTGGGGACAAATTTGTCGTGGGGACAATTTGTTCCCAGGACAATTTGTCCTGGGGCAATTTTTCCTTCTACAATTGTTCCTTGAAATTCTAAGTTAATTCAGAATAAATTCTGCATTAATGCAGAATAAATTCCCGATTTATTCTGCATTAATTAAGAATTAATTCTGCATTTATTCAGAATTAATTCTGCAATAATTGAAAATAAATTCTGCATTATTTCGGAATAAATTCTGCATTAATCTAGAATAATTTCTGCATTAATTCAGAATAAATTCTGAATTAATTGAGAATAAATTTCGCATTTATTTTGCAATAATTGAGAATAAATTCTGCATTAATTCAGAATAAATTTTGCATTTATTCAAAATAAATTCGGCATTTATTCTGCATTATTTTTGAATTTATTTCCATTTTATCAGAATTAATTCTGCAATAATTCAGAATAAAATCTGAATTAATTCAGAATTAATTCTGAATTAATGCAGAATTTATTCTCAATTAATGCAGATTTTATTCTGAATTAATGCTGAATTTTATTCTGAATTATTGCAGAATAAATTCTTCATTAATTCTTCGTTAATTCTACATTAATTCAGTATAAATTCTGAATTAATTCAGAATAAATTCTGAATTAATTCAGAATAAATCCTGCATTAAGTCAGAATAAATTCTGTGTTTATTCAGAGAATGTGAGATTTTTTCGCGATGTTTTAGCGCGCGTTACACTCGAAAAGCCCTGCTCGTCGTTCGTCTCAAGTGCATCGCTTAGCGAGCGAGTTTGAGGTTCTTGATCGACTTCTTGTCGTGTTCCGTCACTCTCTGAACGGTTATTGCTAAGTTTTTCGTCGTCATGGCGTTTCGGGGTGTACGAGCGATCTTTTAGAACGATCGCCGACGTATCGTCGACTCACGACGGAGCGCCTGTCGTTTTCTTCACCTTACATACGATCATGGATGCTTCATGGCAGCATAGCTCTCGTAAAGAATATAGAATGTTGAAAAGAAAGCTGAAGCACCTTGTCTACGTAAGTTCACGATCTTTTATTCTGCATTAATTCAGAATTAATTCTGTATTAATTCAGAATTAATTCTGTATTTATTCAGAATTAATTCTGCATTAATTCAGAATAAATTCTGCATTAATTCAGAATAAATTCCGCATTTTTTCTGCATTAATTCAGAATTAATTCTGCATTTATTCAGAATAAATTCTGCATTAATTCAGAATTAATTCAGAATTAATTCAGAATAAATGCTACATTTATTCAGAATAAATTCTGCATTAATTCAGAATAAGTTCTGCATTAATTCAGAATAAATTCTGCTTTAATTCAGAATAAATTCTGCATTTATTCAGAATAAATTCGGCATTAGTTCCGAATAAATTCTGCATTAATTCAGAATAAATTCTGCTTTTATTCAGAATAAGTTCTGCATTAATTCAGAATAAATTCTGCATTAATTCAGAATAAATTCTGAATTAATTCTGCATTAATTCAGAATTGATTCTGCATTTATTCAGAATAAATTCTGCATTAATTCAGAATAAATTCTGCATTAGTTCAGAATAAATTCTGCATTAATTCAGAATAAATTCTGCATTAATTCAGAATAAATTCTGAATTAATTCTGCATTAATTCAGAATAAATTCTGCATTAATTCAGAATACCTTCTGCATTTATTCAGAATAAATTCTGCATTAATTCAGAATAAATTCAGAATAAATTCTAAATTAATTCAGAATAAATTCTGCATTAATTCAGAATAAATTCTGAATTAATTCTGAATTAATTCTGCATTAATGCAGAAATTATTCTAGATTAATGCAGAATAAATTCTGCATTAATTCAGAAAAAATTCTCCATTAATTCAGAATAAATTTTACATTTATTCGGAATAAATTCTTCATTAATTCAGAATAAATTCCGCATTTATTCTGCATTAATTCAAAATTAATTCTGCATTTATTCAGAATTAATTCTGCATTTATTCAGAATTTGTCTTGGGTACAATTTGTCCCCAGGACAAATTGTCCTGGGACAATTTTTCTTGCGACAATTTGTCCTGGGACAATTTGTCCTGGGGACAATTTGTCCTGGGGACAATTTGTCCTGGGGACAATTTGTCCTGGGACAATTTGTCCTGGGGACAATTTGTCCTGGGGACAAATTGTCCTTCACAATTTGTCCTTGGACAATTTGTCCTGGGACAATTTGTCCTGGGGACAATTTGTCCTGTGACAATTTGTCCTGGGACAATTTGTCCTGGGACAATTTGTCCTGGGGACAATTTGTCCCCAGGACAAATTGTCCTGACACAATTTGTCCTACGACAATTTTTCCTGGCACAATTTGTCCTGGGACAATTTGTCCTGGGACAATTTGTCCTGGGACAATTTGTCCTGGGACAATTTGTCCTGGGACAATTTGTCCTAGGACAATTTTTCCTGGGACAATTTGTCCTTGGGACAATTTGTCCTGGCACAATTTGTCCTAGGACAATTTGTCCTGGGGACAATTTTTCCAGGGGACAATTTGTCCTGGGGACAATTTGTCCTGGGGACAATTTTTCCTGGCACAATTTGTCCTTGGACAATTTGTCCTGGGACAATTTGTCCTGTGGACAATTTGTCCTGGGGACAATTTGTCGTGGGGACAATTTGTCCTGGGGACAAATTGTCCTTCACAATTTGTCCTGGGACAATTTGTCCTGGGACAATTTGTCCTGGGAGAATTTGTCCTGGGGACAATTTGTCCTGGGGACAATTTGTCCTGGGGACAATTTGTCCTGGGACAATTTGTCCTGGGACAATTTGTCCTGGGACAATTTGTCCTGGGGACAATTTGTCCCCAGGACAAATTGTCCTGACACAATTTGTCCTACGACAATTTTTCCTGGCACAATTTGTCCTCGGACAATTTGTCCTGGGACAATTTGTCCTGGGGACAATTTGTCCTGGGACAATTTGTCCTGGGACAATTTGTCCTAGGACAATTTGTCCTGGGACAATTTGTCCTTGGGACAATTTGTCCTGGCACAATTTGTCCTAGGACAATTTGTCCTGGGACAATTTGTCCTGGGGACAATTTGTCCTGGGGACAATTTTTCCAGAGGACAATTTGTCCTGGGGACAATTTGTCCTGGGGACAATTTTTCCTGGCACAATTTGTCCTTGGACAATTTGTCCTGGGACAATTTGTCCTGTGGACAATTTGTCCTGGGGACAATTTGTCGTGGGGACAATTTGTCCTGGGGACAAATTGTCCTTCACAATTTGTCCTGGGACAATTTGTCCTGGGACAATTTGTCCTGGGAGAATTTGTCCTGGGACAATTTGTCCTGGGACAATTTGTCCCCAGGACAATTTTTCCTGGGGACAATTTGTTCCCAGGACAATTTGTCCTGGGGCAATTTTTCCTTCTACAATTGTTCCTTGAAATTCTAAGTTAATTCAGAATAAATTCTGCATTAATGCAGAATAAATTCCCGATTTATTCTGCATTAATTAAGAATTAAATCTGCATTTATTCAGAATTAATTCTGGAATAATTGAAAATAAATTCTGCATTATTTCAGAATAAATTCTGCATTAATCTAGAATAATTTCAGAATAAATTCTGAATTAATTGAGAATAAATTTCGCATTTATTCTGCAATAATTGAGAATAAATTCTGCATTAATTCAGAATAAATTTTGCATTTATTCAGAATAAATTCCGCATTTATTCTGCATTAATTTAGAATTTATTTTGCATTTTATCAGAATTAATTCTGCAATAATTCAGAATAAAATCTGAATTAATTCAGAATTAATTCTGAATTAATGCAGAATTTATTCTCAATTAATGCAGAATTTATTCTGAATTAATGCAGAATTTATTCTCAATTAATGCAGATTTTATTCTGAATTAATGCTGAATTTTATTCTGAATTAATGCAGAATAAATTCTTCATTAATTCTTCATTAATTCTACATTAATTCAGTATAAATTCTGAATTAATTCAGAATAAATTCTGAATTAATTCAGAATAAATCCTGCATTAAGTCAGAATAAATTCTGTGTTTATTCAGAGAATGTGAGATTTTTTCGCGATGTTTTAGTGCGCGTTACACTCGAAAAGCCCTGCTCGTCGTTCGTCTCAAGTGCATCGCTTAGCGAGCGAGTTTGAGGTTCTCGATCGACTTCTTGTCGTGTTCCGTCACTTTCTGAACGGTTATTGCTAAGTTTTTCGTCGTCATGGCGTTTCGGGGTGTACGAGCGATCTTTTAGAACGATCGCCGACGTATCGTCGACTCACGACGGAGCGCCTGTCGTTTTCTTCACCTTACATACGATCATGGATGCTTCATGGCAGCATAGCTCTCGTAAAGAATATAGAATGTTGAAAAGAAAGCTGAAGCACCTTGTCTACGTAAGTTCACGATCTTTTATTCTGCATTAATTCAGAATTAATTCTGTATTAATTCAGAATTAATTCTGTATTTATTCAGAATTAATTCTGCATTAATTCAGAATAAATTCTGCATTAATTCAGAATAAATTCCGCATTTTTTCTGCATTAATTCAGAATTAATTCTGCATTTATTCAGAATAAATTCTGAATTAATTCTGCATTAATTCAGAATTATAATTCTGCATTTATTCAGAATTAATTTTGCATTAATTCAGAATAAATTCTGCATTAATTCAGAATAAATTCTGCTTTAATTCAGAATAACTTCTGCATTTATTCAGAATAAATACTGCATTAATTCAGAATAAATTCTGCATTAATTCAGAATAAATTCTGAATTCATTCAAAATAAATTCTGCATTAATTCAGAATAAATTTCGCATTTATTCTGCATTAATTCAGAATTAATTCTGCATTTATTCAGAATAAATTCTGCATTAATTCAGAATAAATTCTGCATTAATTCAGAATTAATTCAGAATTAATTCAGAATAAATGCTACATTTATTCAGAATAAATTCTGCATTAATTCAGAATAAATTCTGCATTAATTCAGAATAAATTCTGCATTAATTCAGAATAAATTCTGCATTTATTCAGAATAAATTCGGCATTAGTTCCGAATAAATTCTGCATTAATTCAGAATAAATTCTGCTTTTATTCAGAATAAGTTCTGCATTAATTCAGAATAAATTCTGCATTAATTCAGAATAAATTCTGAATTAATTCTGCATTAATTCAGAATTGATTCTGCATTTATTCAGAATAAATTCTGCATTAATTCAGAATAAATTCTGCATTAGTTCAGAATAAATTCTGCATTAATTCAGAATAAATTCTGAATTAATTCTGCATTAATTCAGAATAAATTCTGCATTAATTCAGAATACCTTCTGCATTTATTCAGAATAAATTCTGCATTAATTCAGAATAAATTCTGCAATAATTCAGAATAAATTCTAAATTAATTCAGAATAAATTCTGCATTAATTCAGAATAAATTCTGAATAATTCTGAATTAATTCTGCATTAATGCAGAAATTATTCTAGATTAATGCAGAATAAATTCTGCATTTTTTCAGAAAAAATTCTCCATTAATTCAGAATAAATTCTGCATTAATTCAGAATAAATTTTACATTTATTCGGAATAAATTCTTCATTAATTCAGAATAAATTCGGCATTTCTTCTGCATTAATTCAAAATTAATTCTGCATTTATTCAGAATTAATTCTGCATTTATTCAGAATTTGTCTTGGGTACAATTTGTCCCCAGGACAAATTGTCCTGGGACAATTTGTCTTCGGACAATTTGTCCTGGGGACAATTTGTCCTGGGACAATTTGTCCTAGGACAATTTGTCCTGGGACAATTTGTCCTGGGACAATTTGTCCTGGGACAATTTGTCGTTTGACAATTTGTCCTAGGACAATTTGTCCTGGGACAATTTGTCCTGGGGACAATTTGTCCTGGGGACAATTTGTCCTAGGACAATTTGTCCTGGGACAATTTTTCCTGGGGACAATTTGTCCTGGGACAATTTGTCCTGGGACAATTTGTCCTGGGGACAATTTGTCCTGGGGACAATTTGTCCTAGGACAATTTGTCCTGGGACAATTTGTCCTGGGGACAATTTGTCCCCAGGACAAATTGTCCTGACACAATTTGTCCTACGACAATTTGTCCTGGCACAATTTGTCCTGGGACAATTTGTCCTGGGACAATTTGTCCTGGGACAATTTGTCCTGGGACAATTTGTCCTGGGGACAATTTGTCCTGGGACAATTTGTCCTGGGACAATTTGTCCTGGGGACAATTTGTCCTGGGGACAATTTGTCCTAGGACAATTTGTCCTGGGACAATTTGTCCTGACGACAATTTGTCTTGGGACAATTTGTCCTGGGACAATTTGTCCTGGGAAAATTTGTCCTGGGGACAATTTGTCCCCAGGACAAATTGTCCTGATACAATTTGTCCTACGACAATTTGTCCTGGCACAATTTGTCCTGGGACAATTTGTCCTGGGGACAATTTGTCCTGACACAATTTGTCCTACGACAATTTGTCCTGGGACAATTTGTCCTGGGGACAATTTGTCCTTGGGACAATTTGTCCTAGGACAATTTGTCCTCGGACAATTTGTCCTGGGGACAATTTGTCCTGGGGACAATTTGTCCTAGGACAATTTGTCCTGGGACAATTTGTCCTGGGACAATTTGTCCTGGGACAATTTGTCCTGGGACAATTTGTCCTGGGGACAATTTGTCCTGGGGACAATTTGTCCTAGGACAATTTGTCCTGGGACAATTTGTCCTGGGGACAATTTGTCCTGGGGACAATTTGTCCTAGGACAATTTGTCCTGGGACAATTTGTCCTGGGACAATTTGTCCTGGGACAATTGGACAATTTGTCCTGGGGGCAATTTGTCCTGGGACATTTTGTCTTTGGACAATTTGTCCTGGGGACAAATTGTCCTTCACAATTTGTCCTGGGACAATTTGTCCTGGGACAATTTGTCCTGGGGACAATTTGTCCTGGGGACAATTTGTCGTGGGGACAATTTGTCCTGGGGACAAATTGTCCTTCACAATTTGTCCTGGGACAATTTGTCCTGGGACAATTTGTCGTGGGGACAATTTGTCTTGGGGACAATTTGTCGTGGGGACAATTTGTCCTGACACAATTTGTCCTACGACAATTTGTCCTGGCACAATTTGTCCTGGAACAATTTGTTCTGGGACAATTTGTCCTGGGACAATTTGTCCTGGGGACAATTTGTCCTGGGATAATTTGTCCTGGGACAATTTGTCCTGGGGACAATTTGTCCTGGGGACAATTTGTCCTAGGACAATTTGTCCTGGGACAATTTGTCCTGGGGACAATTTGGCCTGGGACAATTTGTCCTTGGACAATTTGTCCTGGAGACAATTTGTCCTGGGGACAATTTGTCCTAGGACAATTTTTCCTGGGACAATTTGTCCTGGGGACAATTTGTCCTGGGGACAATTTGTCCTAAGACAATTTGTCCTGGGACAATTTGTCCTGGGGACAATTTGTCCTGGGACAATTTGTCCTGGGACAATTTGTCCTGGGGACAATTTGTCCTGGGGACAATTTGTCCTAGGACAATTTGTCCTGGGACAATTTGTCCTAGGACAATTTGTCCTGGGACAATTTGTCCTGGGACAATTTGTCCCCAGGACAAATTGTCCTGACACAATTTGTCCTACGACAATTTGTCCTGGCACAATTTGTCCTGGGACAATTTGTCCTGGGACAATTTGTCCTGGGGACAATTTGTCCAGGGACAATTTGTCCTGGGACAATTTGTCCTAGGACAATTTGTCCTGGGACAATTTGTCCTTGGGACAATTTGTCCTGGCACAATTTGTCCTAGGACAATTTGTCCTGGGACAATTTGTCCTGGGGACAATTTGTCCTGGGGACAATTTTTCCAGGGGACAATTTGTCCTGGGGACAATTTGTCCTGGGGACAATTTTTCCAGGGGACAATTTGTCCTTGGGACAATTTGTCCTGGGGACAATTTTTCCTGGCACAATTTGTTCTGGGACAATTTGTCCAGGGACAATTTGTCCTGGGGACAATTTGTCCTGGGGACAATTTGTCGTGGGGACAATTTGTCCTGGGGACAAATTGTCCTTCACAATTTGTCCTAGGACAATTTGTCCTGGGACAATTTGTCCTGGGAGAATTTGTCCTGGGACAATTTGTCCTCGGACAATTTGTCCCCAGGACAATTTTTCCTGGGGACAATTTGTTTCCAGGACAATTTGTCCTGGGGCAATTTTTCCTTCTACAATTGTTCCTTGAAATTCTAAGTTAATTCAGAATAAATTCTGCATTCATGCAGAATAAATTCCCGATTTATTCTGCATTAATTAAGAATTAATTCTGCATTTATTCAGAATTAATTCTGCAATAATTGAAAATAAATTCTGCATTATTTCGGAATAAATTCTGCATTAATCTAGAATAATTTCAGAATAAATTCTGAATTAATTGAGAATAAATTTCGCATTTATTCTGCAATAATTGAGAATAAATTCTGCATTAATTCAGAATAAATTTTGCATTTATTCAGAATAAATTCCGCATTTATTCTGCATTAATTTAGAATTTATTTTGCATTTTATCAGAATTAATTCTGCAATAATTCAGAATAAAATCTGAATTAATTCAGAATTAATTCTGAATTAATGCAGAATTTATTCTCAATTAATGCAGAATTTATTCTGAATTAATGCAGAATTTATTCTCAATTAATGCAGATTTTATTCTGAATTAATGCTGAATTTTATTCTGAATTAATGCAGAATAAATTCTTCATTAATTCTTCATTAATTCTACATTAATTCAGTATAAATTCTGAATTAATTCAGAATAAATTCTGAATTAATTCAGAATAAATCCTGCATTAAGTCAGAATAAATTCTGTGTTTATTCAGAGAATGTGAGATTTTTTCGCGATGTTTTAGCGCGCGTTACACTCGAAAGGCCCTGCTCGTCGTTCGTCTCAAGTGCATCGCTTAGCGAGCGAGTTTGAGGTTCTTGATCGACTTCTTGTCGTGTTCCGTCACTCTCTGAACGGTTATTGCTAAGTTTTTCGTCGTCATGGCGTTTCGGGGTGTACGAGCGATCTTTTAGAACGATCGCCGACGTATCGTCGACTCACGACGGAGCGCCTGTCGTTTTCTTCACCTTACATACGATCATGGATGCTTCATGGCAGCATAGCTCTCGTAAAGAATATAGAATGTTGAAAAGAAAGCTGAAGCACCTTGTCTACGTAAGTTCACGATCTTTTATTCTGCATTAATTCAGAATTAATTCTGTATTAATTCAGAATTAATTCTGTATTTATTCAGAATTAATTCTGCATTAATTCAGAATAAATTCTGCATTAATTCAGAATAAATTCCGCATTTTTTCTGCATTAATTCAGAATTAATTCTGCATTTATTCAGAATAAATTCTGAATTAATTCTGCATTAATTCAGAATTATAATTCTGCATTTATTCAGAATTAATTTTGCATTAATTCAGAATAAATTCTGCATTAATTCAGAATAAAGTCTGCTTTAATTCAGAATAACTTCTGCATTTATTCAGAATAAATACTGCATTAATTCAGAATAAATTCTGCATTAATTCAGAATAAATTCTGCATTAATTCAGAATAAATTCTGAATTAATTCTGCATTAATTCAGAATTAATTCTGCATTAATTCAGAATAAATTCTGCATTAATTCAAAATAAATTCCGCATTTTTTCTGCATTAATTCAGAATTAATTCTGCATTTATTCAGAATAAATTCTGAATTAATTCTGCATTAATTCAGAATTATAATTCTGCATTTATTCAGAATTAATTTTGCATTAATTCAGAATAAATTCTGCATTAATTCAGAATAAATTCTGCTTTAATTCAGAATAACTTCTGCATTTATTCGGAATAAATACTGCATTAATGCATAATAAATTCTGCATAAATTCTGAATTCATTCAAAATAAATTCTGCATTAATTCAGAATAAATTTCGCATTTATTCTGCATTAATTCAGAATTAATTCTGCATTTATTCAGAATAAATTCTGCATTAATTCAGAATAAATTCTGCATTAATTCAGAATTAATTCAGAATTAATTCAGAATAAATGCTACATTTATTCAGAATAAATTCTGCATTAATTCAGAATAAGTTCTGCATTAATTCAGAATAAATTCTGCATTAATTCAGAATAAATTCTGCATTTATTCAGAATAAATTCGGCATTAGTTCCGAATAAATTCTGCATTAATTCAGAATAAATTCTGCTTTTATTCAGAATAAGTTCTGCATTAATTCAGAATAAATTCTGCATTAATTCAGAATAAATTCTGAATTAATTCTGCATTAATTCAGAATTGATTCTGCATTTATTCAGAATAAATTCTGCATTAATTCAGAATAAATTCTTCATTAGTTCAGAATAAATTCTGCATTAATTCAGAATAAATTCTGCATTAATTCAGAATAAATTCTGAATTAATTCTGCATTAATTCAGAATAAATTCTGCATTAATTCAGAATACCTTCTGCATTTATTCAGAATAAATTCTGCATTAATTCAGAATAAATTCAGAATAAATTCTAAATTAATTCAGAATAAATTCTGCATTAATTCAGAATAAATTCTGAATTAATTCTGAATTAATTCTGCATTAATGCAGAAATTATTCTAGATTAATGCAGAATAAATTCTGCATTAATTCAGAAAAAATTCTCCATTAATTCAGAATAAATTTTACATTTATTCGGAATAAATTCTTCATTAATTCAGAATAAATTCCGCATTTATTCTGCATTAATTCAAAATTAATTCTGCATTTATTCAGAATTAATTCTGCATTTATTCAGAATTTGTCTTGGGTACAATTTGTCCCCAGGACAAATTGTCCTGGGACAATTTTTCTTGCGACAATTTGTCCTGGGACAATTTGTCCTGGGGACAATTTGTCCTGGGGACAATTTGTCCTGGGGACAATTTGTCCTGGGACAATTTGTCCTGGGGACAATTTGTCCTGGGGACAAATTGTCCTTCACAATTTGTCCTTGGACAATTTGTCCTGGGACAATTTGTCCTGGGGACAATTTTTCCTGTGACAATTTGTCCTGGGACAATTTGTCCTGGGACAATTTGTCCTGGGGACAATTTGTCCCCAGGACAAATTGTCCTGACGCAATTTGTCCTACGACAATTTTTCCTGGCACAATTTGTCCTGGGACAATTTGTCCTGGGACAATTTGTCCTGGGGACAATTTGTCCTGGGACAATTTGTCCTGGGACAATTTGTCCTAGGACAATTTTTCCTGGGACAATTTGTCCTTGGGACAATTTGTCCTGGCACAATTTGTCCTAGGACAATTTGTCCTGGGACAATTTGTCCTGGGGACAATTTGTCCTGGGGACAATTTTTCCAGGGGACAATTTGTCCTGGGGACAATTTGTCCTGGGGACAATTTGTCCTGGGGACAATTTGTCCTAGGACAATTTGTCCTGGGACAATTTGTCCTGGGACAATTTGTCCTGGGACAATTGGACAATTTGTCCTGGGGGCAATTTGTCCTGGGACATTTTGTCTTTGGACAATTTGTCCTGGGGACAAATTGTCCTTCACAATTTGTCCTGGGACAATTTGTCCTGGGACAATTTGTCCTGGGGACAATTTGTCCTGGGGACAATTTGTCGTGGGGACAATTTGTCCTGGGGACAAATTGTCCTTCACAATTTGTCCTGGGACAATTTGTCCTGGGACAATTTGTCGTGGGGACAATTTGTCTTGGGGACAATTTGTCCTGGGGACAATTTGTCCTGACACAATTTGTCCTACGACAATTTGTCCTGGCACAATTTGTCCTGGAACAATTTGTTCTGGGACAATTTGTCCTGGGACAATTTGTCCTGGGGACAATTTGTCCTGGGACAATTTGTCCTGGGGACAATTTGTCCTGGGACAATTTGTCCTGGGACAATTTGTCCTGGGGACAATTTGTCCTGGGGACAATTTGTCCTAGGACAATTTGTCCTGGGACAATTTGTCCTAGGACAATTTGTCCTGGGACAATTTGTCCTGGGACAATTTGTCCCCAGGACAAATTGTCCTGACACAATTTGTCCTACGACAATTTGTCCTGGCACAATTTGTCCTGGGACAATTTGTCCTGGGACAATTTGTCCTGGGGACAATTTGTCCAGGGACAATTTGTCCTGGGACAATTTGTCCTAGGACAATTTTTCCTGGGACAATTTGTCCTTGGGACAATTTGTCCTGGCACAATTTGTCCTAGGACAATTTGTCCTGGGACAATTTGTCCTGGGGACAATTTGTCCTGGGGACAATTTTTCCAGGGGACAATTTGTCCTGGGGACAATTTGTCCTGGGGACAATTTTTCCAGGGGACAATTTGTCCTGGGGACAATTTGTCCTGGGGACAATTTTTCCTGGCACAATTTGTTCTGGGACAATTTGTCCAGGGACAATTTGTCCTGGGGACAATTTGTCCTGGGGACAATTTGTCGTGGGGACAATTTGTCCTGGGGACAAATTGTCCTTCACAATTTGTCCTAGGACAATTTGTCCTGGGACAATTTGTCCTGGGAGAATTTGTCCTGGGACAATTTGTCCTTGGACAATTTGTCCCCAGGACAATTTTTCCTGGGGACAATTTGTTTCCAGGACAATTTGTCCTGGGGCAATTTTTCCTTCTACAATTGTTCCTTGAAATTCTAAGTTAATTCAGAATAAATTCTGCATTCATGCAGAATAAATTCCCGATTTATTCTGCATGAATTAAGAATTAATTCTGCATTTATTCAGAATTAATTCTGCAATAATTGAAAATAAATTCTGCATTATTTCGGAATAAATTCTGCATTAATCTAGAATAATTTCAGAATAAATTCTGAATTAATTGAGAATAAATTTCGCATTTATTCTGCAATAATTGAGAATAAATTCTGCATTAATTCAGAATAAATTTTGCATTTATTCAGAATAAATTCCGCATTTATTCTGCATTAATTTTGAATTTATTTTGCATTTTATCAGAATTAATTCTGCAATAATTCAGAATAAAATCTGAATTAATTCAGAATTAATTCTGAATTAATGCAGAATTTATTCTCAATTAATGCAGAATTTATTCTGAATTAATGCAGAATTTATTCTCAATTAATGCAGATTTTATTCTGAATTAATGCTGAATTTTATTCTGAATTAATGCAGAATAAATTCTTCATTAATTCTTCATTAATTCTACATTAATTCAGTATAAATTCTGAATTAATTCAGAATAAATTCTGAATTAATTCAGAATAAATCCTGCATTAAGTCAGAATAAATTCTGTGTTTATTCAGAGAATGTGAGATTTTTTCGCGATGTTTTAGCGCGCGTTACACTCGAAAAGCCCTGCTCGTCGTTCGTCTCAAGTGCATCGCTTAGCGAGCGAGTTTGAGGTTCTTGATCGACTTCTTGTCGTGTTCCGTCACTTTCTGAACGGTTATTGCTAAGTTTTTCGTCGTCATGGCGTTTCGGGGTGTACGAGCGATCTTTTAGAACGATCGCCGACGTATCGTCGACTCACGACGGAGCGCCTGTCGTTTTCTTCACCTTACATACGATCATGGATGCTTCATGGCAGCATAGCTCTCGTAAAGAATATAGAATGTTGAAAAGAAAGCTGAAGCACCTTGTCTACGTAAGTTCACGATCTTTTATTCTGCATTAATTCAGAATTAATTCTGTATTAATTCAGAATTAATTCTGTATTTATTCAGAATTAATTCTGCATTAATTCAGAATAAATTCTGCATTAATTCAGAATAAATTCCGCATTTTTTCTGCATTAATTCAGAATTAATTCTGCATTTATTCAGAATAAATTCTGAATTAATTCTGCATTAATTCAGAATTATAATTCTGCATTTATTCAGAATTAATTTTGCATTAATTCAGAATAAATTCTGCATTAATTCAGAATAAAGTCTGCTTTAATTCAGAATAACTTCTGCATTTATTCAGAATAAATACTGCATTAATTCAGAATAAATTCTGCATTAATTCAGAATAAATTCTGCATTAATTCAGAATAAATTCTGAATTAATTCTGCATTAATTCAGGATAAATTCTGCATTAATTCAGAATAACTTCTGCATTTATTCAGAATAAATTCTGCATTAATTCAGAATAAATTCTGCATTAATTCAGAATTAATTCTGAATTAATTCAGAATAAATGCTACATTTATTCAGAATAAATTCTGCATTAATTCAGAATAAGTTCTGCATTAATTCAGAATAAATTCTGCATTAATTCAGAATAAATTCAGAAAAAATTCGACATTAGTTCCGAATAAATTCTGCATTAATTCAGAATAAATTCTGCTTTTATTCAAAACAAGTTCTGCATTAATTCAGAATATATCTGCATTAATTCAGAATAAATTCTGAATTAATTCTGCATTAATTCAGAATTGATTCTGCATTTATTCAGAATTAATTTTGTATTAATTCAGAATAAATTCTGCATTAGTTCAGAATAAATTCTGCATTAATTCAGAATAAATTCTGAATTAATTCTGCATTAATTCAGAATAAATTCTGCTTTAATTCAGAATAAATTCTGCATTTATTCAGAATAAATTCTGCATTAATTCAGAATAAGTTCTGCATTAATTCAGAATAAATTCTGCATTAATTGAGAATTAATTCTGTATTTATTCAGAATTAATTCTGCATTAATTCAGAATAAATTCTGCATTAATTCAGAATAAATTGCGCATTTTTTCTGCATTAATTCAGAATTAATTCTGCATTTATTCAGAATAAATTCTGAATTAATTCTGCATGAATTCAGAATTAATTCTGCATTTATTCAGAATTAATTTTGCATTAATTCAGAATAAATTCTGCATTAATTCAGAATAAATTCTGCTTTAATTCAGAATATCTTCTGCATTTATTCAGAATAAATACTGCATTAATTCAGAATAAATTCTGCATTAATTCAGAATAAATTCTGAATTCATTCAAAATAAATTCTGCATTAATTCAGAATAAATTTCGCATTTATTCTGCATTAATTCAGAATTAATTCTGCATTTATTCAGAATAAATTCTGCATTAATTCAGAATAAATTCTGCATTAATTCAGAATTAATTCTGAATTAATTCAGAATAAATGCTACATTTATTAAGAATAAATTCTGCATTAATTCAGAATAAATTCTGCATTAATTCAGAATAAATTCTGCATTAATTCAGAATAAATTCTGCATTTATTCAGAATAAATTCGGCATTAGTTCCGAATAAATTCTGCATTAATTCAGAATAAATTCTGCTTTTATTCAGAATAAGTTCTGCATTAATTCAGAATAAATTCTGCATTAATTCAGAATAAATTCTGAATTAATTCTGCATTAATTCAGAATTGATTCTGCATTTATTCAGAATAAATTCTGCATTAATTCAGAATAAATTCTGCATTAGTTCAGAATAAATTCTGCATTAATTCAGAATAAATTCTGAATTAATTCTGCATTAATTCAGAATAAATTCTGCATTAATTCAGAATACCTTCTGCATTTATTCAGAATAAATTCTGCATTAATTCAGAATAAATTCTGCAATAATTCAGAATAAATTCTAAATTAATTCAGAATAAATTCTGCATTAATTCAGATTAAATTCTGAATAATTCTGAATTAATTCTGCATTAATGCAGAAATTATTCTAGATTAATGCAGAATAAATTCTGCATTAATTCAGAAAAAATTCTCCATTAATTCAGAATAAATTCTGCATTAATTCAGAATAAATTTTACATTTATTCGGAATAAATTCTTCATTAATTCAGAATAAATTCGGCATTTCTTCTGCATTAATTCAAAATTAATTCTGCATTTATTCAGAATTAATTCTGCATTTATTCAGAATTTGTCTTGGGTACAATTTGTCCCCAGGACAAATTGTCCTGGGACAATTTGTCTTCGGACAATTTTTCCTGGGGACAATTTGTCCTGGGACAAATTGTCCTGGGGACAATTTGTCCTGGGGACAATTTGTCCTGGGGACAATTTGTCCTGGGACAATTTGTCCTAGGACAATTTGTCCTGGGGACAATTTGTCCTAGGACAATTTGTCCTGGGACAATTTGTCCTGGGACAATTTGTCCTGGGACAATTTGTCCTGGGGACAATTTGTCCTGGGGACAATTTGTCGTGGGGACAATTTGTCCTGGGGACAAATTGTCCTTCACAATTTGTCCTGGGACAATTTGTCCTTAGACAATTTGTCCTGGTGACAATTTGTCCTGGGGACAATTTGTCCTGGGGACAATTTGTCCTGGGACAATTTGTCCTGTGACAATTTGTCCTGGGGACAATTTGTCCTGGGACAATTTGTCCTGGGGACAATTTGTCCTAGGGACAATTTGTCCTGGGGACAATTTGTCCTAGGACAATTTGTCCTGGGACAATTTGTCCTGGGACAATTTGTCCTGGGACAATTTGTCCTCGGACAATTTGTCCTGGGGACAATTTGTCCCCAGGACAATTTGTCCTGGGGACAATTTGTCCTAGGACAATTTGTCCTGGGACAATTTGTCCTGCTACAATTATTCCTGGGACAATTTGTCCTGGGGACAATTTGTCCTGGGGACAATTTGTCGTGGGGACAATTTGTCCTGGGGACAAATTGTCCTTCGCAATTTGTCCTGGGACAATTTGTCCTGGGACAATTTGTCCTGGGACAATTTGTCCTGGGGACAATTTGTCCTGGGGACAATTTTGTCCTGGGGACAATTTGTCCTGGGACAATTTGTCTTGGGGACAATTTGTCCTGGGGACAATTTGTCCTAGGACAATTTGTCCCGGGACAATTTGTCCTGGGACAATTTGTCCTGGGACAATTGGACAATTTGTCCTGGGGACAATTTGTCCTGGGAGAATTTGTCCTGTGGACAATTTGTCCTGGGGACAAATTGTCCTTCACAATTTGTCCTGGGACAATTTGTCCTCGGACAATTTGTCCTGGGGACAATTTGTCCTTGGGACAATTTGTCGTGGGGACAATTTGTCTTGAGGACAAATTGTCCTTCACAATTTGTCCTGGGACAATTTGTCCTGGGACAATTTGTCGTGGGGACAATTTGTCTTGGGGACAATTTGTCCTGGGGACAATTTGTCCTGACACAATTTGTCCTACGACAATTTGTCCTGGCACAATTTGTCCTGGAACAATTTGTCCTTAGACAATTTGTCCTGGGGACAATTTGTCCTGGGGACAATTTGTCCTGGGGACAATTTGTCCTGGGACAATTTGTCCTGTGACAATTTGTCCTGGGGACAATTTGTCCTGGGACAATTTGTCCTGGGGATAATTTGTCCTAGGGACAATTTGTCCTGGGGACAATTTGTCCTAGGACAATTTGTCCTGGGACAATTTGTCCTGGGACAATTTGTCCTGGGACAATTTGTCCTCGGACAATTTGTCCTGGGGACAATTTGTCCCCAGGACAATTTGTCCTGGGGACAATTTGTCCTAGGACAATTTGTCCTGGGACAATTTGTCCTGCTACAATTTGTCCTTGGACAATTTGTCCTGGGGACAATTTGTCCTGGGGACAATTTGTCGTGGGGACAATTTGTCCTCGGGACAAATTGTCCTTCGCAATTTGTCCTGGGACAATTTGTCCTGGGACAATTTGTCCTGGGAGAATTTGTCCTGGGGACAATTTGTCCTGGGGACAATTTTGTCCTGGGGACAATTTGTCCTGGGACAATTTGTCCTGGGGACAATTTGTCCTGGGGACAATTTGTCCTAGGACAATTTGTCCCGGGACAATTTGTCCTGGGACAATTTGTCCTGGGACAATTGGACAATTTGTCCTGGGGACAATTTGTCCTGGGAGAATTTGTCCTGTGGACAATTTGTCCTAGGGACAAATTGTCCTTCACAATTTGTCCTGGGACAATTTGTCCTCGGACAATTTGTCCTGGGGACAATTTGTCCTTGGGACAATTTGTCGTGGGGACAATTTGTCTTGAGGACAAATTGTCCTTCACAATTTGTCCTGGGACAATTTGTCGTGGGGACAATTTGTCTTGGGGACAATTTGTCCTGGGGACAATTGTCCTGACACAATTTGTCCTACGACAATTTGTCCTGGCACAATTTGTCCTGGAACAATTTGTCCTTCGCAATTTGTCCTGGGACAATTTGTCCTGGGACAATTTGTCCTGGGGACAATTTGTCCTGGGGACAATTTGTCCTGGGGACAATTTGTCCTGGGACAATTTGTCCTGGGGACAATTTGTCCTGGGGACAATTTGTCCTAGGACAATTTGTCCTGGGACAATTTGTCCTGGGACAATTTGTCCTGGGACAATTGGACAATTTGTCCTGGGGACAATTTGTCCTGGGAGAATTTGTCCTGTGGACAATTTGTCCTGGGGACAAATTGTCCTTCACAATTTGTTCTGGGACAATTTGTCCTGGGACAATTTGTCCTGGGGACAATTTGTCCTTGGGACAATTTGTCGTGGGGACAATTTGTCTTGGGGACAAATTGTCCTTCACAATTTGTCCTGGGACAATTTGTCCTGGGACAATTTGTCGTGGGGACAATTTGTCTTGGGGACAATTTGTCCTGGGGACAATTTGTCCTGACACAATTTGTCCTACGACAATTTGTCCTGGCACAATTTGTCCTGGAACAATTTGTCCTGGGACAATTTGTCCTCGGACAATTTGTCCTGGGACAATTTGTCCTGGGGACAATTTGTCCTGGGACAATTTGTCCTGGGACAATTTGTCCTGGGGACAATTTGTCCTAGGACAATTTGTCCTGGGACAATTTGTCCTGGGGACAATTTGTCCTGGGACAATTTGTCCTGGGACAATTTGTCCTGGGGACAATTTGTCCTGGGACAATTTGTCCTGGGACAATTTGTCCTGGGGACAATTTGTCCTGGGGACAATTTGTCCTAGGACAATTTTTCCTGGGACAATTTGTCCTGGGGACAATTTGTCCTGGGGACAATTTGTCCTAGGACAATTTGTCCTGGGACAATTTGTCCTGGGGACAATTTGTCCTGGAAACAATTTGTCCTGGGACAATTTGTCCTGTGGACAATTTGTCCTGGGACAATTTGTCCTGGGACAATTTGTCCTGGGGACAATTTGTCCTGGGGACAATTTGTCCTGGGACAATTTGTCCTGGGACAATTTGTCCTGGGACAATTTGTCCTGGGACAATTTGTCCTGGGGACAATTTGTCCTGGGGACAATTTGTCCTGGGGACAATTTGTCCTGGGACAATTTGTCCTGGGGACAATTTGTCCTGGGGACAATTTGTCCTAGGACAATTTGTCCTGGGACAATTTGTCCTGGGACAATTTGTCCTGGGACAATTGGACAATTTGTCCTGGGGACAATTTGTCCTGGGAGAATTTGTCCTGTGGACAATTTGTCCTGGGGACAAATTGTCCTTCACAATTTGTTCTGGGACAATTTGTCCTGGGACAATTTGTCCTGGGGACAATTTGTCCTTGGGACAATTTGTCGTGGGGACAATTTGTCTTGGGGACAAATTGTCCTTCACAATTTGTCCTGGGACAATTTGTCCTGGGACAATTTGTCGTGGGGACAATTTGTCTTGGGGACAATTTGTCCTGGGGACAATTTGTCCTGACACAATTTGTCCTACGACAATTTGTCCTGGCACAATTTGTCCTGGAACAATTTGTCCTGGGACAATTTGTCCTCGGACAATTTGTCCTGGGACAATTTGTCCTGGGGACAATTTGTCCTGGGACAATTTGTCCTGGGACAATTTGTCCTGGGGACAATTTGTCCTAGGACAATTTGTCCTGGGACAATTTGTCCTGGGGACAATTTGTCCTGGGACAATTTGTCCTGGGACAATTTGTCCTGGGGACAATTTGTCCTGGGACAATTTGTCCTGGGACAATTTGTCCTGGGGACAATTTGTCCTGGGGACAATTTGTCCTAGGACAATTTTTCCTGGGACAATTTGTCCTGGGGACAATTTGTCCTGGGGACAATTTGTCCTAGGACAATTTGTCCTGGGACAATTTGTCCTGGGGACAATTTGTCCTGGAAACAATTTGTCCTGGGACAATTTGTCCTGTGGACAATTTGTCCTGGGACAATTTGTCCTGGGACAATTTGTCCTGGGGACAATTTGTCCTGGGGACAATTTGTCCTGGGACAATTTGTCCTGGGACAATTTGTCCTGGGACAATTTGTCGTGGGACAATTTGTCCTAGGACAATTTGTCCTGGGATAATTTGTCCTGGGGACAATTTGTCCTGGGACAATTTGTCCTGGGACAATTTGTCCTGGGGACAATTTGTCCTGGGACAATTTGTCCTGGGACAATTTGTCCTGGGGACAATTTGTCCTGGGGACAATTTGTCCTAGGACAATTTTTCCTGGGACAATTTGTCCTGGGGACAATTTGTCCTGGGGACAATTTGTCCTAGGACAATTTGTCCTGGGACAATTTGTCCTGGGGACAATTTGTCCTGGAAACAATTTGTCCTGGGACAATTTGTCCTGTGGACAATTTGTCCTGGGACAATTTGTCCTGGGACAATTTGTCCTGGGGACAATTTGTCCTGGGGACAATTTGTCCTGGGACAATTTGTCCTGGGACAATTTGTCCTGGGACAATTTGTCGTGGGACAATTTGTCCTAGGACAATTTGTCCTGGGACAATTTGTCCTGGGGACAATTTGTCCTGGGGACAATTTGTCCTAGGACAATTTGTCCTGGGACAATTTGTCCTGGGGACAATTTGTCCTGGGGACAATTTGTCCTGGGACAATTTGTCCTGGGGACAATTTGTCCTGGGGACAATTTGTCCTAGGACAATTTGTCCTGGGACAATTTGTCCTGGGGACAATTTGTCCTGGGGACAATTTGTCCTAGGACAATTTGTCCTGGGACAATTTGTCCTGGGGACAATTTGTCCTGGAAACAATTTGTCCTGGGACAATTTGTCCTGTGGACAATTTGTCCTGGGACAATTTGTCCTAGGACAATTTTTCCTGGGACAATTTGTCCTGGGGACAATTTGTCCTGGGGACAATTTGTCCTAGGACAATTTGTCCTGGGACAATTTGTCCTGGGGACAATTTGTCCTGGAAACAATTTGTCCTGGGACAATTTGTCCTGTGGACAATTTGTCCTGGGACAATTTTTCGTGGGACAATTTGTCCTAGGACAATTTGTCCTGGGACAATTTGTCCTGGGGACAATTTGTCCTGGGGACAATTTGTCCTAGGACAATTTGTCCTGGGACAATTTGTCCTGGGGACAATTTGTCTTGGGACAATTTGTCCTGGGACAATTTGTCCTGGGGACAATTTGTCCTGGGGACAATTTGTCCTAGGACAATTTGTCCTGGGACAATTTGTCCTGGGGAGAATTTGTCCTGGGGACAATTTGTCCTAGGACAATTTGTCCTGGGACAATTTGTCCTGGGGACAATTTGTCCTGGAAACAATTTGTCCTGGGACAATTTGTCCTGTGGACAATTTGTCCTGGGACAATTTGTCCTGGGACAATTTGTCCTGGGGACAATTTGTCCTGGGGACAATTTGTCCTGGGACAATTTGTCCTGGGACAATTTGTCCTGGGACAATTTGTCGTGGGACAATTTGTCCTAGGACAATTTGTCCTGGGACAATTTGTCCTGGGGATAATTTGTCCTGGGGACAATTTGTCCTAGGACAATTTGTCCTGGGACAATTTGTCCTGGGGACAATTTGTCCTGGGACAATTTGTCCTGGGACAATTTGTCCTGGGGACAATTTGTCATGGGGACAATTTGTCCTAGGACAATTTGTCCTGGGACAATTAGTCCTGGGGACAATTTGTCCCCAGGACAAATTGTCCTGACACAATTTGTCCTACGACAATTTGTCCTGGCACAATTTGTCCTGGGACAATTTGTCCTGGGACAATTTGTCCTGGGACAATTTGTCCTGGGACAATTTGTCCTGGGGACAATTTGTCCTGGGGACAATTTGTTCTAGGACAATTTGTCCTGGGACAATTTGTCCTGGGGACAATTTGTCCTGGGACAATTTGTCCTGGGACAATTTGTCCTGGGAGAATTTGTCGTGGGGACAATTTGTCCTGGGGACAAATTGTCCTTCACAATTTGTCCTGCGACAATTTGTCCTGGGACAATTTGTCGTGGGGACAATTTGTCCTGGGACAATTTGTCCTGGGACAATTTGTCCTGGGACAATTTGTCCTGGGGACAATTTGTCCTGGGGACAATTTGTCCTAGGAGAATTTGTCCTGGGACAATTTGTCCTGGGACAATTTGTCCTGGGACAATTTGTCCTGGGACAATTTGTCCTGGGGACAATTTGTCCTGGGGACAATTTGTCCTGGGACAATTTGTCCTGGGACAATTTGTCCTGGGACAATTTGTCGTGGGACAATTTGTCCTAGGACAATTTGTCCTGGGACAATTTGTCCTTGGGACAATTTGTCCTGGGGACAATTTGTCCTAGGACAATTTGTCCTGGGACAATTTGTCCTGGGGACAATTTGTCCTGGGACAATTTGTCCTGGGACAATTTGTCCTGGGGACAATTTGCCCTGGGGACAATTTGTCCTAGGACAATTTGTCCTGGGACAATTTGTCCTGGGGACAATTTGTCCCCAGGACAAATTGTCCTGACACAATTTGTCCTACGACAATTTGTCCTGGCACAATTTGTCCTGGGACAATTTGTCCTGGGACAATTTGTCCTGGGACAATTTGTCCTGGGACAATTTGTCCTGGGGACAAATTGTCCTGGGACAATTTGTCCTGGGACAATTTGTCCTGGGGACAATTTGTCCTGGGACAATTTGTCCTGGGACAATTTGTCCTGGGACAATTTGTCCTGGGGACAATTTGTCCTGGGGACAATTTGTCCTAGGACAATTTGTCCTGGGACAATTTGTCCTGGGACAATTTGTCCTGGGACAATTTGTCCTGGGGACAATTTGTCGTGGGACAATTTGTCCTGGGGACAATTTGTCCTGGGGACAATTTGTCCTAGGACAATTTGTCCTGGGACAATTTGTCCTGGGACAATTTGTCCTGGGACAATTTGTCCTGGGACACTTTGTCCTAGGGACAATTTGTCCTGGGGACAATTTGTCCTAGGACAATTTGTCCTGGGACAATTTGTCCTCAGGACAATTTGTCCTGGGGACAATTTGTCCTAGGACAATTTGTCCTGGGACAATTTGTCCTGGGACAATTTGTCCTGGGACAATTGGACAATTTGTCCTGGGGACAATTTGTCCTGGGACAATTTGTCCTGTGGACAATTTGTCCTGGGGACAAATTGTCCTTCACAATTTGTCCTGGGACAATTTGTCCTGGGACAATTTGTCCTGGGGACAATTTGTCCTGGGGACAATTTGTCGTGGGGACAATTTGTCCTGGGGACAAATTGTCCTTCACAATTTGTCCTGCGACAATTTGTCCTGGGACAATTTGTCGTGGGGACAATTTGTCTTGGGGACAATTTGTCCTGGGGACAATTTGTCCTGACACAATTTGTTCTACGACAATTTGTCCTGGCACAATTTGTCCTGGAACAATTTGTCCTGGGACAATTTGTCCTGGGACAATTTGTCCTGAGACAATTTGTCCTGGGGACAATTTTTCCTGGGACAATTTGTCCTGGGACAATTTGTCCTGGGGACAATTTGTCCTGGGGACAATTTGTCCTAGGACAATTTGTTCT
The DNA here is from genome assembly GCF_947507565.1 of Oscarella lobularis. Classification (NCBI taxonomy): domain Eukaryota; kingdom Metazoa; phylum Porifera; class Homoscleromorpha; order Homosclerophorida; family Oscarellidae; genus Oscarella; species Oscarella lobularis. Next base: position 876 of record NC_089177.1, on the reverse strand, counting down.
GGGACAATTTGTCCTGGGGACAATTTGTCCTGGGACAATTTGTCCTGGGACAATTTGTCCTGGGGACAATTTGTCCTGGGGACAATTTGTCCTGGGACAATTTGTCCTGTGGACAATTTGTCCTGGGACAATTTGTCCTGGGACAATTTGTCCTGGGACAATTTGTCCTGGGACAATTTGTCCTGGGAACAATTTGTCCTGGGACAATTTGTCCTGGGACAATTTGTCCTGGGGACAATTTGTCCTGGGGACAATTTTTCCTGGGACAATTTGTCCTGGGGACAATTTGTCCTAGGACAATTTTTCCTGGGACAATTTGTCCTGGGGACAATTTGTCCTGGGGACAATTTGTCCTATGACAATTTGTCCTGGGACAATTTGTCCTGGGACAATTTGTCCTGGGACAATTTGTCCTGGGGACAATTTGTCCTAGGACAATTTGTCCTTGGACAATTTGTCCTGGGGACAATTTGTCCTGGGACAATTTGTCCTGGGACAATTTGTCCTGGGGACAATTTGTCCTGGGGACAATTTGTCCTGGGACAATTTGTCCTGTGGACAATTTGTCCTGGGACAATTTGTCCTGGGACAATTTGTCCTGGGACAATTTGTCCTGGGACAATTTGTCCTGGGAACAATTTGTCCTGGGACAATTTGTCCTGGGACAATTTGTCCTGGGGACAATTTGTCCTGGGGACAATTTGTCCTAGGACAATTTGTCCTGGGACAAATTGTCCTAGGACAATTTGTCCTGGGACAATTTGTCCTGGGGACAATTTGTCCTGGGACAATTTGTCCTGGGACAATTTGTCCTGGGGACAATTTGTCCTGGGGACAATTTGTCCTCGGACAATTTGTCCTGGGACAATTTGTCCT